>NC_133335.1:94335357-94649107 GCF_042186555.1 Aquarana catesbeiana
AGACAGATGGAAAGAAAGAAAGAAAGAAAGAAAGAAAGAAAGAAAGAAAGAAAGAAAGAAAGAAAGAAAGAAAGAAAGAAAGAGAGGGGGATGGAGGAAGAAGGAAGGAAAGAGAAAAAGAAAGAATGACAAAAAGAATGGAAATAAAGGAAGAAAGAAAGAAAGAGAGGGGGATGGAGAAAGAAAGAAAGAAAGAAAGAAAGAAAGAAAGAAAGAAAGAAAGAAAGAAAGAAAGAAAGAAAGAAAGAAAGAGAGGGGGATGGGGAAAGAATGAAGGAAAGAGAAAGAAAGAGACAAAAAGAATGGAAAGAAAGAGAGGGGGGTGGAGGAAGAAGGGAAGGAAGAGCATCCCCTACATCAGTGTACTCACTGGGAGGCAGGAGGGACTGGATGGATGGATGGATCATCAGACTCCCCTTTTCCTGGGCTTCAGTTTGAATCTTCCCGCCCACACATCCCCTTCTCTGAGGCAGAGCAGAGAACACTGCCGAGGAGAGTGGGCGGGGCAGACACAGGAGGAGAGGGCGGGAGGAGGAGGAGCAGAAGCTCTCTCTCCTCTTCTGTATGGCTGTGCGGGCAGCAGGGGGAGGGGGGAGATCTGTCAGAGCAGGCTGTACACTGAGCGGCTCTCCCTCCCTCCCTGTGATCCGGAGATGTCTGTGAGCTCCGATCACACGTCTCACTCGCAGCCTGTTATCTCTCCCTGTAGCAGGGCGAGGGGACTCGGGACGGAGATCTCTGCTGCTGAATGAGGCGGCTCTCTAATTAGGTAAACGAGCCAGCTGTGCGAGGCCCCTATGACTGCGAGGCCTGAGGCCACCGCCTATTTCGCCTAATTAGAGAGCCGCCTCTGCTTGTCTTCTCTGCCAACTTTTCAATCTTGATTTCATTTTATTACTCACAGTCTCTGTAAAGCCCTAATTTACGTCCTCTAGTGCATTTCAATGTGATTTTGTTAAAGGGGTTGTAAAACTACGTGTTTTTTTACCTTAATGCATCCTATGCATTAAGGTGAAAAAACACCTGGCAGTGACCGGCCCCCCGTTTTACTTACCTGAGCCCTATAACTTGACCCATTGGGACGCGCTGTCTCTCTGCCCGGGGTTCCCGGCTCTTGATTGGATAGATTGATAGCAGTGCAGCCATTGGCTCCCACTGCTGTCAATCAAATCCAATGACGCGGGCACCGGGGGGTGGGGCTGAGTCCTGCATTCAGCCTCTATGGATGCCAAATGCTGGACACGGGAGCGTGCCCGCAAGGTAATCCGGGACACGGGAACCCTTCTCCTAAGGGTTTAACTGATGTGGGGAGGAGCCGCGAGAGCTGGCGGGGATCCCAAAAGAGCAGGTTCGGGGCCACTCTGTGCAAAACGAGCTGCACACTGGAGGTAAGTATGACATGTTTGTTATTTAAAAAAAAAACAAAAAACAAATCCTTACAATTAGTACGTTAAGATCTATTACTTAAGGTCAATTCCACCTCCCCCTCTTTTTTTATTTGCAATCGTATGTGAAAATTCGGTTCCTATTTCATTTGCTTTGATTATGGTTACTATATATGGATTTTCAGAGGATTATATCAAATTAACTTGATTCAATAATGCTGTGCTAGTTCTTTTTATAATCTATTAAGTGTTATGAATACCCTTTGATTAGTTATTAAACTTTGTGTCAGATGACGGGGTGTTGAATTAAAATTCAAAGAGGTCCAACCAGTACAATTTTCTTCCAGCAGAGGTTCGAAGTGCATTTTTTATCAGCCCTCTCCTCCTATATATCAATCTTTATACATCAGTGTCCTCATTTCCCCCACACATATACATCACAGTCCCCAACGTCACAACAGTTTCCCCTTCAAAATTGTTTTCATGCCCCCTGCACATCACCCCCCTTCTTTACAATAGTGCCCTAAACAGGGCCGGTGCTAGACTATTTTGTGCTCTAGGCAGGACCAGCTACTTGCACCTCCCCCCCCCAAGAGAAAATAACTGAATAATAATATACAAGTATAAATGGGGAAGGGCAACCTGTTAGTCTGTCACAATGTTTTTTTTTATAATTACACTTTTTTATTATTTCACAGTGTGCTATTATATTAAATACATTTTGACATAAAAACATCAGAGAGGGGGTGAGAGAGAGAGAGAGGGGGGGGTGACAGAAAGAGAGAGAGAGAGAGAGAGAGAGAGAGATGGGGATGAAAGAGTGGGGGGGTGATGGAGAGAGAGAGGGGGGTGACAGAAAGGGAGAGAGAGGGGTGACAGAGAGAGAGGGGGTGGTGGAGAGAGAGGGGGGTGACATAAAGGGAGAGAGAGGGGTGACAGAGAGAGAGGGGGTGATGGAGAGAGAGAGGGGGGTGACAGAACGGGAGAGAGAGGGGTGACTGAGAGAAAGAGAGGGGTGACAGAGAGAAAGAGTGGGGTGACAGAGAGAGAGAGAGAGGGGGTAACAGAGAGAAGGAGAGGGGTATCGGAGAGAGAGAGAGAGAGAGAGAGAGAGAGAGAGAGAGGAGAGAGGGGTGAGAGGGGTGAGAGAGAGAGAGAGAGAGAGAGAGAGGTGACAGAGAGAAAGAGAGGGGTGACAGAGAGAGAAAGAGGGGTGACAGAGAGAGAGAGGGGGGTAACAGAGAGAGGGGTCACAGAGAGAGAGAGAGGGGAGAGATAGGGAAAGAGAGGGGAGAAACAGAGAGAGAGGGGATGACAGAGAAAGATGGGGGGGTGACAGAGAGAGAGAGGGGGTGAGAGAGAGGTGACAGAGAGAGGGGAGAGAGAGAGGGGTGAGAGAGAGAGAGAGGGTGACAGAGAGAGAAAGAGGGGTGAGAGAGGTGACAGAGAGAGAGAGAGAGGGGTGAAAGAGAGAAGCGGTACAGGGAGAGATGGGGTGATGAGGTGACAGAGAAACCCCTAGCCCTGTCAGAAGTCCCTCTTGTGCCCCCCCATGTACCAGTCCCTGTCTGCTGGAAGGTGTGTAATACAGTACCTTTCAGCAGGATGACCAGAAGCAGGCAGAACCCGTTCTGCTCCTTTCTGCGGATCTATGTGAGGTGGAGCGGTCCCTGGCTGCCTGCGCGTCCCGCCTGCCCTTATTCTCTGGTCCCCCAATCAGCCTGTCAGCCTTTCCTCCTGTCCTGGGAGTGGAGAGGAGGTTGAAGGAGTTCAAGGGCTCCAGGCTCTGGCAGGAACTGGAAGGTGCTGTGCCTGCATCTTCGGAGGACTTCTCCTTCCCAGGCTACTGTTGCTTGCCCCACCCTCACTGCTCTCATTCCTTGCAGTCTCCATCTCCTTGGCCACCCACTTGCACTGTGGAGATGGTAGCTGGATCCAGGATGTCATCCTGCTTGTATCTTGCCACCTTGCCCCTGCTGTCACCAGACTGGGCCCTTGTACAGTGTCATGCAGCTTCATGGGCCCTTAATCCAGCCATGGCGAAGGGGCATTTTACGCCCCCCCACTTGTGCTGCCTTATGGTGGCTCTGGCCCTGCCCTGGTGGGAAACATCGGCAGACCAGCAGCTGTGGCTGCACCCTATATGGCAGCACACCCTAGACGGCTGCCTAGTTTGCCTAGTGGTGGCACCGGCTCTGGTCCTGAACCCCCTTGACATCACACACTCCCATTCATATTATCACCCCCCCCACTCCACGGTGCTGTCCTCTGCCAACCCTTAATAGAATGTGGACCACCTGACCATCTATATTGGTGGTCACACAATGATATGCCCTAGGCACGCAATAGTTAGAGAAGGTCAGAGCCTGGGATGGGTGGGTCCAGCTCTAAGTCCAGCTTAACATGTTGTTTGTCTAAAGCGCTTCTTCAGCTGCTTTACTAAAATCATCTAAATTGGTAAAAGCAAAAAAGAAAAACCAGTAAACACAAACAGACATACCATGCAAGAGACCAAAGGCCATAAGATATATACATATTAGTCATAAGGTATATGATGTATAACCATATTCTATAACTTACAATTTGAAAATCTAGGAATGAGGCAGGTGAAGACCAGAGGGGACCATGGTCACATGAATAGGGATCAATGAGTGGATGCGGGGACACATCTATACTTGACAATAAAGCTGGTATTGCTTAGCATATATAATGTAATAACGTGTATTCAAATACCAGGAAGCTACGACTGTTATATCATACACTTACATGGTCTATCAGTGATATCATTGCGTGACCAGCAATATAGATGGTCAGGTGGTTCAGATTCTACTAAGGGTTGGGTATGTACATTACATATATCTTAACATTGTTTTAAGGTAAATGAAGAATAATACTTTTAAATAATCTATAGTTGTGGTGCCTACAACGTCCATCTCATTTTTCTTTATAATTCATTCTGTGTCATTTCATATATAAGGAAGGAAGAAAAGGGGAATCTTCATGTGCTAGAGGAAAGAATACTTCTATTCTAAGAAATAGAAGTAAAGCTGCTGAAGGATTGGATGGCGGGGCCTCAAAAGGAGCAACTAACATTGGACCGCACTGAACATTAAAGCCTAACTCCATGTTTAATGCCCTCTAAATAATTAGTTTGGGCCAAGCTAACCCAAACAATTTTTTGCACTAATAGGTACACTTGCTGGGCATGCTGTATTAACTTTATGTAGCCTCAGCTATATACAGTATATAGCGCTGTGTTCCGGCAGTATGATGGAAAATTGTTCACATAGCGTAGTTTTCTGTTTATGGAAGATAAACAAAATTCTCTCTGTTAGTGACGGTAACCATTGTTGAGAGAGAAATGCATTTAAAGTCCAAAACTGTACAGTTGTCAAAGAACAGGAATAGCTGGCAAATCTTTCAACAGGGAAACCTATTGTGGTGACAACTGTCTAAAGCCAGCCATTGGCTGTTTGAATCTCTGCTGGTTCAGCATGAATTGGCTGAGGTTCGGACCATGTATGGGCAGGCTGAGTCTAGCCAAGTTGATTTATCAATCAACATGGCTAATCAACTTGGGTAAACCAGCCTGTTGGATTTTAGCCGTGTTCTGACTCGACTATAAGACCATGAACTTTATCTCCAGTGACATATAGGGCTTAATACGACCTGGTGTTGTATTTATTGCTTGCAACAATTTGGCAATACAATCTATAAGATTATTGATGTCACTCCCCTGACTTACTGTACAAAATCAAAGTAATCAAAAAGATCATGTATTTATTTTTTCTTTAAACTTAGTTAAACTGACCAAGCAATACACTCTCTTCTATTTAATAGGCACCCTTAATCATATAACTAATTATTGGTGCCAGACGAAGCATATATACAACTATATAATTAATATTTTTTTTTCTCTATAATTTTCAGCGACATTATCCTCTCCTCCTCTAGATGAGACCAAAAGACTGGAAAAAAGAACACACTTTTTATGTGAAGTACAAACATAATTATAAATTACCCATTTATAAATGGAGCACGGCACATGATTATCCTTTGACAGAAAATAAGTTAAGTCTGGGAGATGAGGAATATAACTTTACTTCCCTTATCAAGTTAGAATATTATTTGTATTGGATGAAAAGCTGAAAACTAGGCTGACCCAATTACGTCTAATTTACTAAAAACCCATATTGTAGAACTAGCCAGCATAATGATGTCTCTCCATTCGGCATGATAGGTCAACAATGTGTTTTAGGGCCATGCACATTTTGGAAATTGCTGTATTACTTGATTGCAGTAGAAATCACAGCACATGTTTTAAAGAGAAATATAATAAGAACCCATCATCATTTTTTTTGTTTGCGTATAACAAACACCATTATGTCTTGCCTCAAGAACCCATCATAATTTTTTTTTGTTTAAGTATAGCACACACCATTATGTCTTACTTAGTACATCATTTAAAGGAAAACAAAAAATGACTATATGGAAAAGATAGATCATATCTGAATTCTCAGATCATTTGCTAGGAGTGAGAAAATCAATTTGCACATGTCGGAACTCATAGCTAGCTCGGTTCACACCAGAACACACAAAAAAGTACTAAAAAAAATTGGCAGAACACACTAACACCGTTAAAGTCTATGGGACATGAAAAAACAAAAGTGCTAATTTTAAAGGCTTATATGCGAGTTATTACCATAAAAAGTGTTTGGGGACCCGGGTCCTGCCCCAGGGGACATGTATCAATGCAAAAAATGTTTTTAAAAACATTTTTTTAAGCACTTTTTAATGCTTAAAGTGAAACAATAAAAATGAAATATTCCTTCAAATATCGTGCTTGGGGGGTGTCTATAGTATGCCTGTAAAGTGGTGCATTTTAACCGTGTTTAGAACAGTACCACAGCAAAATGACATTTCTAAAGGAAAATTTGTCATTTAAAACTCATTGCGGCTGTAATGAATAGTCGGGTCTCGGCAATATAGATAAAACTCATTGAAAAAAACGGTATGGGTTCTCCCCCCCAGTCCATTACCAGGCCCTTTGAGTCTGGTATGAATATTAAGGGGAACCCCAAACCAAAATTAAAAAAAAAATGTGTGGGGGTCGCCCTAAAATCCATACCAGGCCCTTCAGGTCTGATATGGATTTTAAGGGGAACCCTGCTCCAAAATTTAAAAAAAAATGGCGTAGGGGAACCCCCCAAAATCCATACCAGACCCTTATCCGAGCACACAACCTGGCAGGCCGCAGGAAAAGAGGTGGAATGAGAGAGCGCCCCCCCTCCTGAACCATACCAGGCCACATGTCCTCAACATGGGGAGGGTGCTTTGGAGTAGCCCCCCAAAGCACCTTGTCCCCATGTTGATGGGGACAAGGGCCTCATCCCCACAACCCTTGCCCGGTGCTTGTGGGGGTATGCGAGCGGGGGGCTTATCGGAATCTGGAAGCCCCCTTTAACAAGGGGACCCCCAGATCTCGGCCTCTCCCCCTATGTGAATTGGTAATGGGGTACATTGTACCCCTACCATTTCACAAAAAAGTGTCAAAAAATGGTAAAAAATACAAGAGACAGCTTGGGACAAGTCCTTTATTAAAAAAAAAAGTCCCACGATCTAAATTCACGCCGCCGACAGACAGGAAAAAAAACAGGCGCAACCATTCCGGGGCCAGGGGGTGGGGCCACCCGGTGACGTAAATGGTGACCCCGCCCCCTCTGATGCTAGGGGGCTTCCCCTGGCGTCAGAGGGGGTGGGATCACCCTGTTACATTACCGGGTGGCCCTGCCCCCTCTGACACCATGGGGAAGCCCCTGTGGCATCAGACGGGGGCGGGGTCACCTGTTTACATCACTGGGTGACCCCGCCCCCCTCTGACACCACAGGGGAGCCATGGGGAAGCCCCCGTGGCATCAGAGGGGGCGGGGTCACCCGTTTACATCACCGGGTGGCCCCGCCCTCAGCTATATAAGAACTGTCACCCAGAAGAAGCTTCATTCGGCGGGAGCCTCCCATGGAGGCGGAACAGTTGCTTCTTTTTTTTATATATTTCAGTCCGTCAGACAGCCTGAATTTACATTGCGGACATTTTTTTTTTTTAAATAAAGGACTTGTCCAAAGCTGTCTCTTGTCTTTTTAACATTTTTGACACTTCTTTTTGTGAAATGGTAGGGGTACAATGTACCCCGTTACCAATTTACATAGGGGGGCCAGGATCTGGGTGTCCCCTTGTTAAAGGGGGCTTCCAGATTCCGATAAGCCCCCTGCCCGCATACCCCCACAACCATCGGGCAAGGGTTGTGGGGATGAGGCCCTTGTCCCCATTAACACAGGGACAAGGTGCTTTGGGTGGCTACTCCAAAGCAACCTCCCCATGTTGAGGGTATGTGGCCTGGTACAGTTTCCTGAAGCCTGCCAGGGTGTGTGCTCGGATAAGGGTCTGGTATGGATTTTGAGGGACCCCTATGCCATTTTTTTTAAATTTTGGCACAGGGTTCCCCTTAAAATACATACCAGACCTGAAGGGATTTTTGGGACCCCTGCGCCATTTTTTAAAAACATTTGGCGCAGGGTTCCCCTTAATTTCCATACCAGACCTGAAGGGCCTGGTATGGATTTTAAGGGGAACCCTGCTTCAAAATTTTTTAAAAAATGGCGTAGGGGCCCCCCCCCAAAATCCACCAGACCCTTATCCGAAAACGCAACCTGGCAGGCCGCAGGAAAAGAGGGGGATGAGAGAGTGCCCCCCCTGAGCCATACCAGGCCACATGTCCTCAACATGGGGAGGGTGCTTTGGAGTAGCCCCCCAAAGCACCTTTTCCCCATATTGATGGGGACAAGGGCCTCATCCCCACAACCCTTGCCCGGTGCTTGTGGGGGTATGCGAGCGGGGGGCTTATCGGAATCTGGAAGCCCCCTTTAAGAAGGGGACCCCCAGATCTCGGCCTCTCCCCCTATGTGAATTGGTAATGGGGTACATTGCACCCCTACCATTTCACAAAAAAAGTGTCAAAAATGGTAAAAAAGACAAGAGACAGCTTGGGACAAGTCCTTTATTAAAAAAATAAAAAATAAAAATGTCCTGCGATGTAAATTCATGCCGCCGACAGACAGGAAAAAAAAAGGCGCAACCATTCTGGGGCTGGGGGCGGGGCCACCCGGTGACGTAAATGGGTGACCCCGCCCCCTCTCATGCTAGGGGGCTTCCCCTGGTGTCAGAGGGGGCGGGGTCACCCGTTTACATTACCGGGTGGCCCCGCCCCCTCTGACGCCATGGGGAAGCCCCCGTGCAATCAGAGGGGGCAGGGTGACCTGTTTATGTCATTGGGTGACCCTGCCCCCCTCTGACACCACGAGGGAGCCATGGGGAAGCCCCCGTGGCGTCAGAGGGGGAAGGGTCACCCATTTACATCACCGGGTGGCCCCGCACTTAGCTATATAAGAACTGTCACCCAGAAGAAGCTTCAATCGGCAGGAGCTTCCCATGGAGGCGGAACGGTTGCTTCTTTTTTTTTTATATTTCAGTCCATCAGGCAGCCTGAATTTACATTGCGGGACATTTTTTTTTTAATAAAGGACTTGTCCCAAGCTGTCTCTTGTCTTTTTAACATTTTTGACACTTCTTTTTGTGAAATGGTAGGGGTACAGTGTACCCCGTTACCAATTTACATGGGGGGGGCCAGGATCTGGGTGTCCCCTTGTTAAAGGGGGCTTCCAGATTCCGATAAGCCCCCTGCCCGCATACCCCCACAACCATTGGGCAAGGGTTGCGGGGATGAGGCCCTTGTCCCCATCAACATGGGGACAAGGCGCTTTGGGGGGCTACTCCAAAGCACCCTCCCCATGTTGAGGGCATGTGGCCTGGTACGGTTTCCTGCGGCCTGCCAGGGTGTGTGCTCTGATAAGGGTCTGGTATGGATTTTGGGGGGACCCCTATGTCATTTTTTTTTAATTTTGGCGCAGGGTTCCCCTTAAAATACATACAAGACCTGAAGGGGTTTTGGGGCCCCCTGCGCCATTTTTTAAAAACATTTGGCGCAGGGTTCCCCTTAATTTCCATACCAGACCTTAAGGGCCTGGTATGGATTTTGGGGGGACCTCCACACCATTTTTAAAAAAATGTTTGGTTCGGGTTCCCCTTAATATTCATACCATAATGGACTGGGGGGGGGACCCATGCCGTTTTTTTCAATGAGTTTTATCTATATTGCCGAGACCCAACAATTCATTACAACCGCGATCAGTTTTTTTTTTTCTTGGAAAAAATCAACTTTATTAATATAAAACACATTTTACAAGCCTTTTGGGTAAATATAGTCATAGAAGGTCAATTACATATTATGGCAGTGAAATTAAATATGCAAAAATGTTGCAGGGTGTGTATACATTAGGGATGGGCTTTATGTTCAGGGCGAACATGAGTTTGACTCGAACATTGGCTGTTCGCCTGTCCTCCTCCGCCTCCTGCCTCTGAAACTGTGATAGACAGTGAAGAGTGAAATCAAAAATTTACGCCCTTAGAAAGCCTGAAGGCGGTGCTTGGTTTTCGGGATCCCGTACGCAGCTAGGCTCCCAAAAAGTCTTACACATGTGGTATCCCCGTACTCAGGAGAAGCAACAGAATGTATTTTGGGGTGTAATTTCACATATTCCCATGGCATGTTTGAGCAATATATCATTTAGTGACAACTTTGTGCAAAAAAAAAAAAATTTGTCTTTTTCCCGCAACTTGTGTCACAATATAAAATATTCCATGGACTCGACATGCCTCTCAGCAAATAGCTTGGGGTGTTTACTCTCCAAAATGGGGTCATTGAACTGTCCTGGCATTTTATGCACAACATTTAGAAGCTTATGTCATACATCACCCCCATCACCAAAAAATTTACAAAAAGCAAAAAGTTGTCACTAAATGATATATTGCTCACACAGGGCATGGGCATATGTGGAATTGCACCCCAAAATACATTCAGATGCTTCTCCTGAGTACGGGGATACCACATGTGTGGGACTTTTTGGGAGCCTAGCCGCGTACGGGGCCCCGAAAACCAATCACCGCCTTCAGGATTTCTAAGGGCGTAAATTTTTGATTTCACTCCTCACTACCTATCACAGTTTTGAAGGCCATAAAATGCCCAGATGGCACAAACCCCCCCAAATGACCCCATTTTGGAAAGTAGACACCCCAAGCTATTTGCTGAGAGGCATGTTGAGTCCATGGAATATTTTATATTTTGACACAAGTTGCGGGAAAGTGACAATTTTTTTTTTTTGTACAAAGTTGTCACTAAATGATATATTGCTCACACAGGCCACGGGCATATGTGGAATTGCACCCCAAAATACATTTAGCTGCTTCTCCTGAGGATGGGGATACCACATGTGTGGGACTTTTTGGGAGCCTAGCTGCGTACGGGGCCCCGAAAACCAATCACCGCCTTCAGGATTTCTAAGGGCGTAAATTTTTGATTTCACTCTTCACTGCCTATCACAGTTTCGGAGGCCATGGAATGCCCAGGTGGCACAAACCCCTCCCCCAAATGATCCCATTTTGGAAAGTAGACACCCCAAGCTATTTGCTGAGAGGCATGGTGAGTATTTTGCAGCTCTCATTTGTTTTTGAAAATGAAGAAAGCCAAGAAAAAAACATTTTTTTCTTTTTTCAATTTTCAAAACTTTGTGACAAAAAGTGAGGTCTGCAAAATACTCACTATACCTCTCAGCAAATAGCTTGGGGTGTCTACTTTCCAAAATAGGGTCATTTGGGGGGGGGGTTGTGCCACATGGGCATTCCATGGCCTCCGAAACTGTGATAGGCAGTGAAGAGTGAAATCAAAAAAGATTTTATATAATCTCATTTAGAAGCTTATGTCACACATCACCCACTCTTCTAACCACTTGAAGACAAAGCCCTTTCTGACACTTTTTGTTTACGTGAAAAAATTTTTTTTTTGCAAGAAAATTACTTTGAACCCCCAAACATTATATATTTTTTTAAAGCAAATGCCCTACAGAATAAAATGGTTGGTGTTTCATTTTTGTTTTTCACACAGTATTTGCGCAGCAATTTTTCAAACGCTTTTTTTGGGAAAAAACACACTTTAAAATTTTAATGCACTAAAACACACTATATTGCCCAAATATTTGATGCAATAAAAAAGATGGTCTTATGCCGAGTACATGGATACCAAACATGACATGCTTTAAAATTGCGCACAAACATGCAGTGTCGACAAACTAAATACATTTTTAAAAGCCTTTAAAAGCCTTTACAGGTTACCACTTTTAATTTTACAGAGGAGGTCTACTACTAAAATTACTGCCCTTAATCTGACCTTCGTGGTGATACCTCACATGCATGGTTCAATTGCTGTTTACATTTGATGCCAGACCGACGCTTCGCCTTTGCGCGAGAGCAGGGGGGGACAGGGGTGCTTTTTTTTTTTTTTTTCTTTATTATTTTTTTGCTTTTTTATCTTATTTTTAAACTGTTACTTTCATTTTTTTAATCATTTTTATTGTTATCTCAGGGAATGTAAATATCCCCTATGATAGCAATAGGTAGTGACAGGTACTCTTTTTTTGAAAAAATTGGGGTCTATTAGACCCTAGATCTCTCCTCTGCCCTCAAAGCATCTGACCACACCAAGATCGGTGTGATAAAATGCTTTCTCAATTTCCCAATGGCGCTGTTTACATCCGGCGAAATATAAGTCATGAAATGCTCGTAGCTTCCAGTTTCTTAGGCCATAGATATGATTGGAGACATTCTGGTCTCTGATCAGCTCTATGGTCAGCTGGATGAATCACCAGCTGCATTCTCAGGTTCCCTGTTGAGACAGGAGAGCCAGAGAAAAACACGGAAGACGGTGGGGGGGCATTCCCTCCCACTGCTTGTAAAAGCAGTCTAGAGGCTAATTGCTTTTACATGAAAGCCGACCGCTGGCTGAAAAGAATGATACCAAGATGATACCCAAACCTGCAGGCATCATTCTGGTATAACCACTCAAAGTCGTGAATGGTGTAAAAAATAGTTAACAACAAAACACAGTAAACAGTAAATTATAAAAAATTGCATACCTGAAAAGCAAACATGATAAAACATAATAACAATAAAACATTGCAGAATAGAATACAGTAAAAAAGAGCAGAACAATAGAGAGAGAATAGAGAGAGAGAGAACAATAAAATGCCAACTATTTTTATTTTTATTTTATATATATATATATATATATATATATATGTTTTTTTTTACACTTTTTTTGTAACTGTAACTTTTATAACTGTAACCGGTTCCAGGTTTGGGTCTCTCAAAATGCGATGGCATCTTGGGAGACCCTGTGAAAGTGTGCCTAGTCTGTGCAATGCTGTACGCTAATACTCAACTAGTGGTTGTGGTTAATGGTAGTGGTTGTAGTAATGGTTGTGTTCAAAAAATTCACCAATGCAAAGACCAGGATTGTTAGGACAGGTGGGAAAATAATAGCGGGTGTCACGCCTATATCCACGCTTGCTGATGACATCATTTTTAGGGGGGGTTCGTTGGGTAGGGGTACTCGGGAGGACATAAAAATGCCTCTCATGCAGCCGACTGCATTTAGTTGGGGATGTGAATGGGGGAAGTACGGGCGCTGCAGAAGTGGTGGGTTCCCAATTAGGATTGGCGAATGCAGCAGGAAGGGCATTATGGGCACGACGGGCCTGTGTTTGTCTTCTTCTTGGTGGCAGCGGGACACTACGTGTGCTTGCCACCTCACCAGCTTGAACTGCACTTATGGGACTCGCAACGTCACCAAGTGTTACTGCAGTGCTGGTTTGACTATGACCGGGGTGTACTAGGCCGCTGGGGCTGGCCAGTTCACCAAAACGCTATCAGGCCTGACTCAGCGAACGCTGCAGTTATGCGTTTAGTATTTTGTAAGTGACAGTGATCGATCGATACTGCACTTGGGTGGTCTGGGCTGGGCCGGGCGGAGGGGCAAAACGCAGGTGCTAGCAGGTATCTGGGCTGATCCCGCTAACACTGCATTTTTGGGAACCCTAAACTGCTGGGGACGCTAGTATGGATCTGATCGGATCAGATATTGATCTGTTCAGATACTATACCACTAAGGGAGGTGTATGCTGCGTGCGTGGGTGTTAGTGCTACTGGCACTAACCTGACGCTGCCTGGGCCTACGCAGACCCTATCTGACCTTAAAACCTAAGTTATATCACCGCTGGGTGATCAGGGGGCTAAACCTTTATTAGGTAATAAACGGAGGGTGCCCTGATGCTATAAAAAAGAAACTAACTAACCAGCGTCACCCGTAACAGTTATACGGTGATCACTGGTGAAAGGGTTAACTAGGGGGCAATCAGGGGGTTAAAACCTTTATTCGGTAGTATATGGGGGTCCCTGACGCTATAAAGCGATGACGGCGAACCTATATATTTACCTCCCTAACTAGCGTCACCAGTGACACTAATACAGCGATCAGAAAAATGATCGCTTAGTGACACTGGCGAGGGGGGTGATCAAGGGGTTAAAACTTTATTAGGGGGGTTAGGGGGGTATCCTAGACCTAAAGGGGGCCAACACTAATTGCCCTACCACACTAACTGTCACAAACTGACACCAATGCAGTAATTAGAAAAAAAAAACTGCTTGGTGTCAGTGTGACAGGGGGGTGATTGGGGGGTGATCAGGGGGTGATTGGGGGGTGATGGGGGGTGTAATGTATGCCTGGCGTGTTGTGCACTCACTCAGATGTCTTCTCTCCTCGGCGCCGGAACGGAAAATACTGAGTCGAGGAGAGATGACATAATTTCCTCTGCTACTGTTTACCATACAGCAGCAGAGGAAGAATCTCATTGGTTGGGAGCGATCGCGAGGGGGGCCATGAATGAATGGTCTCCCCCTCACCTCTCATTGCTCCCAGACAGAAACGACCGCCTCGGGCGCCGGGGGGGTCCGATCGGACCCCCCCGCCCACGGGAGGCAGATCACGTACCAGGTACGTGATTTTGCCTGCCCGTGCCATTCTGCCGCAGTATATCTGCGTTAGGCAGTCGGCAACTGGTTAAAACTACTCGTGGCTATTAATCAATTGTCGGTCCGACAATACACATAAAAGTTCATTGATAAAAACGGCATGGGATTTCCCCACAGGGGAACCCCCGAACCAAAATATAAAAGAAAATGCGTGGGGGTCCCCCTAAATTCCATACCAGGCCCTTCAGGTCTGGTGTGGATATTAAGGGGAACCCCACATCAAAATTTTAAAAAATGGCATGGGGGTCCACCTCAAAATCCATACCAGACCCTTCTAGTCTGGTATGGATTTTAAGGGGAACCCCGTGCCAAGATTAAAAAAATGGCATGGGATCCCCCCCAAAATCCATACCAGACCCTTATCCGAGCACGCAACCTGGCAGGCTGCAGGGGGTCTGCGGGCAGGGGGCTTATCGGAATCTGGAAGCCTCCTTTAACAAGGGGACCCCCAGATCCCGCCCCCTGCGTGAATTGGTAATGGGGTACAAATGTACCCCTACCATTTCACAAAAAAAGTGTCAAAAAGGTTAAGAAAACACAAGAGACGGTTTTTGACAAGTCCTTTATTAATTTCTTTTTCTTTCATCTTCTTTCTTCTGATCTTCCTTTGGTGTTCTTCTTCCTCCATCTTCTTCTTCATCTTCTTCTTCTCCATCTTCTTCTTCCTGCGCTCTTCTCGTCCCAAATCTTCCTCCAGGCATCTTCTCCGCTCCGTCCGCACGATACGCCTCAGTGGAAGTCTTCTGCCGTGTGACGCTTCGGTTCTTGTGACATTTCTTATATAACGGAGGGCGGGGCCACCCGGTGACCCCGCCCTCCTCTGACGCACGGGGACTTCCCTGTGACTTTCCCCATATTGTCAGAGAGGGGCGGGGTCACTCGTTTACGTAAATGGTTGACCCCAGGAAAGTCACAGGGAAGTCCCAGTGCGTCAGAGGAGGGCGGGGTCATTGGGTCGCCCCGTCCTCCATTATATAAGAAATGGCAGCAGAACCAAAGCGTCACACTGAGGCGGATCGTGCGGACAAGGTGCTTTGGCTACCCCAATGCACTCTCCCCATATTGAGGGCATGTGGCCTGGTACAGTTCAGGAGGGGGGCCGCTCTCTCGTCCCCCCTCTTTTCCTGCCACCTGCCAAGTTGCGTGCTTGGATAAGGGTCTGGTATGGGTTTTTTGGGGGGACCCCATGCCATTTTTTTTTAATTTTGGCGCGTGGTTCCCCTTAAAATCCATACCAGACCTGAAGGGCCTGTTATGGAATTTAGAGGGGCCCCCATGCATTTTTTTTTAAATTTTGGTTCGGGGTTCCCCTGTGGGGAAATTCCATGCCGTTTTTATCAATGAACTTTTATGTGTATTGTCTGACCGAAACGTCACTAATAGCTGCGAGTAGTTTTAAATGACTTTTTTTCCTTTGAAATTTCATTCTGCTGTCAGACTGTTCTAAACACGGGAAACATGCGCTCCTTTACAGGAATACTATAGACACCCCCCAGGTACGAAATATAAAGAAATATTACACTTTTATTGTTTCACTTTAAGCATTATTAAAATCACTACTCCCGAAAAAACAGTCATTATTAAAACATCTTTTTGTATTAATACATGTCCCCTGGGGCAGGACCCAGGTCCCCAAACCTTTTTTATGAAATAACTTGCATATAAGCCTTTAAAATGAGCACTTTTGATTATTCATGTTCGTGCCCCATAGACTTTAACGGTGTTCGCGTGTTTGAGCAAATTTTTTGTCTGTTCGCAAGTTCTGCTGCGAACCGAACAGGGGGGTTTGGCTCATCCCTACTCATAGCTAATCCGATTGGCTTGCTCTGATCCGAGGTGATCCCAGAAGGGGAGATTCACTTCACATATAAACCTTATTTACTCAGATAGCTTTTAAGCAGTCCAAATAACCTCTCTTTTGTTTGGAAAATGTGGCTTGCGATTGCATTTATCATGCAAGCAGCAGAGTAAGAGTAATTGCTGTTACAGTGTCCTTAAAGGAGTTGTGGTTTTTCACCTTAATGCATTCTCTGCATTAGGGTGAAAAACCTTAGGTGCTGCAGCAGCCCCCCAGAGCCCCCCTTTTTCTTATCTGAACCCGTTCGTTCCAGTGATGAGCACGAGCCTAGCAGCTCCAGCCACTGTGTCGGGTCCTCATTGGATAGATTGACAGCAGCGGGAGCCATTGGCTCCCGCTGCTGTCAATCAAATCCTGTGACACAGGAACCGGGCCCGAGTTCTGCTGTCTGCGTCAATGGACACAGCAACAGGATTCAGGAGCGCGCCTGCACGGGTGCCCCCATGGAATGCGTCTCTCCATGGGGTCACTCGGTGAAAAGGAGGAGCCAGGCGCGCCACCGGGGGACTCCAGGAAAGGAGGCTCGGGGACGCTCTACGCAAAACCCTTGCAGAGAGCATGTAAGTATGAAATGTTTGTTTGTTTTTTTTTTAATTAACCTGTACAATCTTTTAAAGGAGATCAAAACACACAGATAACAATATATGGACTTTTGAGGTACCCAAGTGTAGTGGTACCCCTGTAGGGACTGCTGAAAGTTGTGGCTCACCTGTCACCCTGCCCAGCCCAGCATTCACTTCCCAGTCCCTTTTGAGACAATGAACAGTCTATGTGATTGTTTTGTATTTTTATTGAGGGATTTGAACTTGGATATGGATAGGAATATATAGGATGCCCAGTAGAACAAGCAATTGATTGATTGTATCTCAATCAGTTGGGACAACTATACATACACTTAGCTACTTCAGTTCTTTTCCAGCACATCTCTTGCTTGCAGACTGTTACTCTCACTCTCTCTCCTGCACAACACTTAACTCCAGGCACAGCTAGCACATGGTTAGGCCAAGCTCTGACTCAGTCAAGTGTCAGCAACTGCCTTTTGCAGGCAGGGACCGAATAGAATAGAAATTATTTATTACTAGCTCTCCTAAGATGAACTGCTGCTCCCAGTAGGTCCTCTTCAGTCCCTGCCAGCCCTCCTGGCTGCAGCTGCCCGACTTCACTGCCCATGACATTGCAATCCTCCCTGGCTCCACACCCAGCTCTGACTGTTTCCTCTCAGTCCTCTCTGGCATACCTCTCCAGTCCTCCTGATAGCACATGTCACTCACCAGCCCTCCTGGCTGCAAACCGGTGGTTCCCTCCTGAAGACTTGCCCGGCAGTACTTGCTCCTGCTATCCTCTCTGACTCCTCTGCCTTCTGTCCAGATCCTTCATGAGTTCTTGAAGGGATCCGTCCTGCACCTGAGTCCCAGGCCCAAGGTCACCCCCCCGAGACTGGGGCAGACTGGGGAGCTCCCTCAAAGGCCCCGACAGCCTAGCACTCCATCCTCAGTTCTTCCACCCAATAACTCCTCCTCCAGCTGGGCTGACTCCAGGTATTTCAAGGAGGTCTGCCCCCTGCCAATGCTAGTTGGGGATTGGTCAGGGCTCCTTGAGACACCCCAGCCAGCTACTCTTCTTCCCTGCCTCTCTTCTACAATCCTCTAGAAGGAAAAGGGAGGTGACAGTGGAGTGATGCTGTGAGTCACAGCTGCTACTCTGAGCCACTCCCAGCCCACACAGATCAAAACAAACAGGCCTAGCTTCAAGCTAGGCCTGCCTAAATTTACCTGCACTCACCAAAAATCTTACCTCTAGCACCCACCCAAGTAGAGGGTGCTACACAAGGATTATAGCAATATATTAAGAAAATGTAAATATTTATTTAAGAAAAAATCATATAAAATCAACACATCTGCTTTAATAATGTTCCAGGAAATTTTGTTCCCTCCTTTGTAGTGGATCCCCATTTGCAGTATCTGCCACAATTATTCTTAAGCAAGGCTGTTGACCTCTAATAACATCAATCTTTTGATCTTGTTGGGACTGCTATGGGGATCCAAATTTCTTGTACAAATTTTGAGGGCAACCCTGCTTAATCGGGGGATGGTAGAGCAACAATCTGTACAAAAATCATATTAAAAAAAATAACAACATCCTTATATTATAACAAAAACACTACACCTTATCTTTGACATATATTTGACATTAGTTAAAAAGTACTTATTAAGAACCAGATGAGCTATATCCACACCACCCCCAACTTCCTAGGGCCGAGCGCAGGGGCACATTATGGGGACAACTGGAAAGGAAATGGGTACTCAGTTGGGTCAATTCAACATACTCAAAGTTTTATACATGTAACACAATAATGCAATGTTCAATCAGACCCAAGTAGGTCCCATAGGTAAGGAATATAAGTAAATGTAGATGGGGCATATCTAGGCTACAGCACTGTGAGGTTGCATCTGCATGGAGCTCCGTGCAAGCTGGGCTGACAGGGAGACTTACAGCCATCAGCAATGATTCCCTATGTCACAGGTCTGCAAGCCTCCTAGGACATCTAGGGAACTTTGGGGTGATGACATATCTGCATACTTCCTCTGGCACCCTGCCCCACATACCCTTGTTCCAGAATCCAACATGACGCCGCCACGCTCCACACTTGCAGGATTGGCAGCACAGGAGAAACAGGGCAGGTCACAGTGGATACCATCAGTGGCCCCCACACAGGAATAAAGTCAACCAGATTCACTGACCCTGGCACCGCTCCTTCCCACTGACTTACCAGCGGGCTCCTATGTTTCTACCAACCCTGATCTCTTTGCTGAGGGAGATCTGCAGGGCCTGCTCTCACTTCTCCCCACCAAACAAGACATCTCTGAAATGGCAGCTTCAATCATGAGCACCTTCACTAAACAAGTACGAGATCTGAAACAGCAGATTGACTGTTGATATCCATGTCACTGCTGTCGAATCTACAGCAGATTTTTTGACCTGCATTTCTGCCCTGGAACAAGCACATACCGCGTCTTAGTTAGTATTCACCTGTGGACCTGTGTTACTATCCTGTTTAACTTTTCTAGGACAGTGCTTTCATCTCGGATGGTTGACAAGTGATATGCTTCAGGCAGACTCTTAGATTCTACCAAGAAACTGTTTGTTCTTTATATACCTGCAAGCAGTTATTTGCAGGTACGCTGGTAGAAGGTACTCACTAGGCTCCATGTAGATAATGGGCCACTTATGTCACTTCTCCAGATTCTCTCCAGTCAATCTCATGAGACATATGTTGTGCTGCTGAAACCTCTTAGGCCTGCTGCCCTAGAGGGTGCCCATGTACCTGGACAGAGGCCTGGATCTGGGGCCTAGGCTGTGGAGCCTAGGGACTGAGGAGTCATGGAGCACCTCCAGATGTGTTTTGGGGCTGGGGGAAGCTTGGATGTGGAGCTTGGACCTCACTGGCGTATGGTGTCTTCTACTCGGGGTGCTGGCAGCTGATTTAACAAGTGCTCTACTGTCAGAAGCTACAATCACAGAATACTATGTCAGCTTCAATGTTCTATATCCGTGAACACTGTGAGTACTTCTGTTCTATTTTTGTGGAGTCTGCTAGGCTGCTAGTTCATTGGTATCCTGTGACCTTTCCCTCTTTCCCTGGAGTTTTCTGTGTGAGCAATACATCAATTTTTATAGGCTATCCAGTCAAAGTGAAATTTGGTCCTTGCAGCAGGAACTGTGGTGTGCTTGTGTCCAGAGAGAAGAGGGTGGCTCTGACTTTAAAGGATTTGTAGCTTGTGGTGGCAAGGGCTCAGGAAGTAATGAATGGAATGCGGGTCCTGCTGGCATGTCCTTAATGGTATGTTAGATTTTTTGAATGATAGCTTCTTTGCTCTCATTTTACTGTAGGCATACTAACATACTATGACATTTGTTGGTCTGGAGCCCAACAGTGGTTTGTGTCCCAGTGACCTGTGTGCCCTATCCATCCTCCAGTCCACATCAGAAATGCTGGGGATGAGAGCTGTATAATGAAAGAAGGTATGACTTAAGGTCAGAGTCCTCAACAAACTCTGGAAACCCTCAATATAGAGGGTATGCCTCCTGTCTCTGGTTTCAGAATCTTCTTGCTGCAATTTCAGCAAGGAAGCATCATGCTTAAGTATAAGGTTTTCTTCCTCCAGAGAAAAATTAGTAATTTCATCAAATTTGATTTCTACTTGTAAAACATGGCTATTCAATGCATCAGTTTCTGCCTTCAGTTCCTGGGTAGGTTTCATAACTTCAGAGGCTACTGAGCTATGAGACGTTTTGCGAACGAGCACCTCCAGCTGATCGTCCAGCATCTTCATGGTGAGTGTGTAATCGGGCACTGTCAGTGGCGGCTGGTGCTCAAAATTTTTGGGGGGCGCAAGCAAACTGAAAAATTCTGAAAAAAAACCTCATCAACTGCAGCCTCACTGTATCATCAATCGCAGCCACTGTGCCCATCAATTGCCGCCACTGTGCCATCTATTGCCGCCACTGTGCCATCAAACGCAGCCACTGTACCATCAAATGCAGCCACTGTACCATCAAACGCAGCCACTGTACCATCAAATGCAGCCACTGTACCATCAAACGCAGCTACTGTACCATCAAACGCAGCCACTGTACCACCAAACGCAGCCACTGTACCATCAAACGCAGCCACTGTGCCATCAAATGCAGCCACTGTGCTATCAAACGCAGCCACTGTGCCCATCAAACACAGCCACTATGCCATCAAATGCAGTTCTCTAAACGGCTGACTTCAGACTGCGCATGCACAGTTCAGAATCACAAAGTGTTTTACTGACAGAGAGAGGATCAGAGAGGCACTGTGCAGTGGTTAACATCAGAGATAGTAGCTGGCTGGAGTGGACTTCACCTCCATTATCAAGCACAGGGAGAGGAGGGGGGGCACGTGGGAAGGATCAGAGGCATCTGTTTTGCGGCTGCAGTTTTGTCAGAGACAGGCTGGATCCATGTGATATCAAGTGTACTCACTGGCACGGTTCTTCTACTTGCTGCTATGCCCAAAGTTAGTGCGGGAGGGAGAGCCAGTGTGCAGCTGCAGATCAGACCAGCAGAGTTCTCTCTATGTGTTCGCTCCAGATGTTTTGTAACACAGGCAGGGGCGGGCTCAAGCTCTCAGAGAGAAACCCATGCCAAAATGTATCTCACAGCAAGAAAACCACAAAACCTCCAGCAGGTTTAAAAAATGATAATACAGATTCCCCCCCAGCACAGCAGAGGCACTTACCTTGCTGAATGCTGACTGTGTTGTCCTCTCCTCTCCCGCGGTGTCTCCTTCCAGAAGCGATGGAGAGGTCCGCTCTTCATACTTCCTGTTGTCTCTGTCCCGGGCGCAATGGGAAAGAGATAACAGAAAGTGACATCTAACCTCAGATGTCAATCAAACCACCCCGCCATAGTAATAGCGCCGGGCGGAAGCTACTCAGCGCTTCGGAAAGCGCCCTAAGGGAGGATAAACGCCTGCAAATGAAGCGCCACGTCTGCAATCTCGTGATTGCATTGACGTGGCACTTCCCATAGTGCACTGTGTCTGGCGCTCGAACGCAGTGCACTATGTTAAAGGACTTTTTTTTTTTTTTAAATGTATTTATTTATTTTTTTATTTTTTTTGTGACTACACAGAAGGGGGAGCGGCGCCCGGGTGCCCCCTATGGACGGGCCGCCATCTTCCTGGCTGGTGAAAACAATTTTGGGGGGAACGGCTGACGCCGGGGGGTGCGGCTTGAGCATGACGGAGTGAGGGGCAGTGCACTGCAGTGGCGCGTCCGAGCTGGAGATCAAGAGCGGGCAGAGTGAGAGACGCCAGGAACACATGCCGGGACGAGGACGAGAGAAAGGCTCAGGAGTAACGGAGGCACCCAGATACCTGCTCATTACTAGGTACCTTACAGCAAAGAAAGATTTGGCCATGTCAGCGGAGGCCGGTGTTGCCTCCCAGCAAGCTGCGCGGGCTGCTCAGAGACAACAAGTGGCCATGGAGGAATCAGCCATTTCAACCACCTCAAGTAGGTCAGCGGGGAACATCCGTACTGAGCTGACAGAGACCGTTGAAATAAGCTCCCCAATTATACCGTGCACCAGGGCTACCACAGAGGCTCAGGTATGTTCTTTTAATATGGGGGAGACGACAGCGGTGGTTGGTGGTGGTGAACCGGACATTAGGAAGCTCATACAGGCACGACCGACCAAAGAGGACATACAAGCCCTAATGAGCAACTTAAAGGCGGCTGTAAGGGAGGAGATGAGCGAGGTAGGTGCCAAGTTAGAATTAATGGACAAAAGACTGTTCAGCTGTGAGTCCTTACAGTCCTCAGCAGATGCCCGCATTGATTTGTTGGAGAGAAAGTTAAAAACGCAACACCAAAAATTGTTAATTTTACAGTTGCAAGCTGAGGATTCTGAAAACAGAAGCAGAAGAAACAATGTACGCATTAAAGGGGTCTCAGAAACCATAAAAACACCTGATTTGAGAAAGACAGAAATTGCTATTTTTAATAAATATCTGGATAACCCCTCTGATACTCATATTGAGTTGGATAGTGTGCATAGGCGTCCGGTAGGACTCATCCCGGAACAAGGGGCCCCCAGAGACGTGTTATGCCGAGTGCACTTTTTTAAAGTAAAAGAGGATATAATGAGAGCAGTGTGGCAGAAAGGTGTATTGGAATTTGCAGGTCAACAGGTTCAGGTGTTCCCAGACCTTAGCTGGCAGACGAAGACAAGGAGATGGCTACTGAGGCCACTGCTGGATCATATACGGGCAAAGGGCGCAACCTATAGATGGGGGTACCCACTATCCTTAATTATAAAAAAGGAAGAACGTGCTTTTATCCTGTCTGTTCCAGAGCAATTACCAGACTTATTCACGTTCCTGGGCTCAGAAGTAGTGGAGGTTCCTGACTGGGTTGATATCCCAATCGAGACTATGGAGGGGTATAGCCAACAGAAGAAACGGCAGAGGAGAAGGAATTGGGAGAAAGATGCAGATTAACTGGTCTCTGGGCCTTACAGTGGTTTTCTTGATCTTTTTGGATTTTTTTTTCCCATAGCCCAGATTGTACGGAGTATGATTTGATTTCTTTTTCTTTTTTCCTTACACTTCCTTCCCCCATACAGCCCCTTCCATCCTTTTTTTTTTTTTTTCCGTGTGTAATTCACTTTTTTATCCTTTTTGTGAGGGTGGTTGTGGAGGTTTTTGTGTTTGTGTGTGTTTTTTTTTTTGTTTTTTTTTTTTTGTTTTGCTGTCTTTTGGGAGTGTACTATGATGATTATAGGGACACAAGAGTTTTTTTTTTTTTGGGGGGGTTTTTGAGTGTGGGGGTTGGTATTAGGGTTATGATGGTTAGCACGATGATAATTATACATATATCTGTGTGGGAAATAAGTGTTTTGGAGACATTCATGTAATAGGGCTTAAAAGGGGTATGACACCATTTTTAAATCAATATAGACCCCTTTTTTTTTTTTTAAAGATTTTGAAAATACTTATGTACTAATTGTACCACATATGTTTTTTGGTTGGCACGGTGATAATTATATATAAATTGGAGTGGGAATATAATGTATTTTGGAGATATTAATGTAATAGGGCTAAAAAGGGGTATGTCACCATTTTTTTTTTTCTCTCACCAAAGATCTTGAAATACTTATGTAGTAATTTGTAGCAATTGTATCACATATGTTTTTTGGTTGGCACAGTGATAATTATATATAAATTTGAGTGGGAATATAATTTATTTTGGAGATATTCACGTAATAGGGTTAAAAAGGGGTACGTCACTAATTTTTTTTTTTTTGGGACTCGGGGGTGGGGGGGTGGGGGGGTGGGCGTTGATGTTATGGGGGGTCGGGCTGAATGGGATTCACATGGGAGGGGAGTGGGTGGGGGGATACGGGAAAGAAGAGTTAGACGCACGGCTTATTCTATTAAAAGTAGAGGGTAGAAAGGTGGTGGATCAGATATGGAGGATGGGCTGGGGGGGGGGCTGGAGGGGGTAGGGGTAAATCCTGCATTATGATTGTAACTGCCAAATATGTATGGAAATGGAAATACAATTGCATGGTGACATACTGCTCATTTGTAATCAAAAACATAACGATATCTATCCTTAGTTATTTTTTATTGGGCGCGCTGCTGCCGACATGCTCTCACTTAATCTTCACGTGCTTGGGGACATCCCCCAATAATAAACATCTCTCCTCCGAGTGGAGGAAAAGTCGGAGACGTTTTCTGGGGTGTTTTTTTTTTCTCTCCATCGGCATCAAAGATTTGCGCCGATTGGATTATCCCTTTTAGTGGTATAAGGGAATTGGGGGGTGGAGGGGGGGTGGGTTTCTTTTATTTATTTATTTTTTTTTCTTCTCCTCTGGGGTCTCCCCTCCCCGTAGTTCCCAGACGATCGTAAAGATATGACTAGAATAAAATTCACCTCATATTATGTGAAGGGACTGAACATCCCGGAAAAACGGTTTAGGCTGCTTGCCGAAATGGGAAGGTTAAAGACGCAGATCGCTTTTTTGCAGGAGACACACTTCAGAAGGGATAGAATACCAAGAATCGTAAACCATAAATTTCCTGTGGTTTATCATAGTGCATCCTTGAGCGCCAAATCTAATGGCGTATCTATTATTGTTTTGAAACAGATTCCATGGAAGGAGTTGAAAGTAATAACAGATGAGGAGGGCCGTCTCTTAATTGTAAAGGGACTAATTGGATCGCAAAAGGT
This sequence comes from Aquarana catesbeiana, assembly GCF_042186555.1. Classification (NCBI taxonomy): domain Eukaryota; kingdom Metazoa; phylum Chordata; class Amphibia; order Anura; family Ranidae; genus Aquarana; species Aquarana catesbeiana. The sequence continues at coordinate 94,360,402 of NC_133335.1, forward strand.
TACATTAGTGAACCTGTACCTCCCGAATGAAGACCAGGTTGGTAGCTTAGAAACCTGCCTTCAATTGATACATCAGTATAAGGAGGGCATTTTGGTGATAGGAGGAGATTTAAATGGTGATAGGAGGAGATTTAAATTTGGCACTGGACCCCTTTATAGACGCGTCTAGGGGAGCTTCACACCTCTCATTTACAAAACTATGAAGAGTTAAAAAATTATTAAGTGATTTGCAGGTGATAGATACTTGGAGGGCGCTTCATGTACAAGACAGAGATTACACATTTTTTTCGGCAAAACACAAATCATACACCCGTATTGATTATATCTTGATATCACAGATAGCAATAACATCAATGGTGAGTGGTGATATAGGCTCATTTACCTTGTCGGACCATGGTCCGACAAATTGTATACTAGACGTAGGGGAGGCAGAGCGCTGTGAGTGGCATTGGAAGATCAATGAGACCTTGTTAAAGGACAAAGAGTATGAACAAAAACTAAGTCAGGAATTGGATTCTTTCTTTTTGACAAATGATACAGAGGAAGTTACCCCACTCTGTATTTGGGAAACACATAAATGTGTGATGAGAGGAGTCTTGATATCTTTAGGGGCTCATAGGAAAAAAAGCTCAATGAACAGATTGATGTTCTACTTAAAAAAATCCGGGAAGTAGAGCTAAAACATAAAAAATCTCAGACACAGCAATTAGAGGAAAAACTAAGTGGCCTCCGGGAAGATCTGAACTCATTACTCATTGAACAGACTAAAGCTAAGTTGAAACGGGGAAGGCGGACACTATATGTATTTGGGAACAAACCGAGTAGGTTGTTGGCTAAGGCCCTTAAGGATGCTACAACACAGAAGCACTTGTCCGGTATTAAGACACAGAGGGATGAGGTGGTCAGTTCCTCGCAGGACATGGCACAGATTTTTAAGGAATACTATGAGGGTCTTTATCAATTGGATGATCACCTTTCCCCACAGAGGCGTAAAAGTAAATGGGAGAGGGTAAGGGACTACCTATGTAATTCAGAAATGCCAAAGGTGACAGAGGAGATAGCACAAGATCTAGATGTACCAATTTCAGTAGAAGAATTTAAGAGAGCATTGAACCTTTTAAAAGTAGGGAAAGCACCAGGTCCAGATGGATACACCCTGGCGTATTATAAACTTTTTGCTGAGAAACTGGCTCCAAGATTTATAGCGGCTTTCAATTCACTCCGGGAGGGACAGAAGTTACCCACTGAGACATTGATAGCACACATAGCAGTAATCCCGAAGGAGGGAAAGCACCCTTATCAATGTTCCAGTTATCGGCCGATTGCATTGCTGAATGTGGATCTAAAAATTTTTTCTAAGATCCTAGCGATCAGATTAGACGAGCAAATTCACGCATTGATACACCCAGATCAAGTGGTATTTACCGCAGGAAGGGAGGGGAGGGAAAATACACAGAGAATAATTAATGCGATTTATACCGCACAGAGCCAACAGAAACCTTTAATATTGTTTTCAGCTGACGCAGAAAAAGCATTTGATAGAGTTGATTGGATTTTCCTTGAGGAGGCCACCTTACAGCACATTGGACTGGGTGATGGAATGCTGAGTTGGTTCTCAAACCTTTACTCAATACCGAGTGCGAGGGTAAAGGTAAATTATAGATTATCTGACCCCTTCAGGATATGAAATGGAACGCGCCAGGGATGCCCCTTATCGCCTATTATTTTCATTCTCACATTGGAGCCTTTTTTAAGGAAATTACGTGCCAATCTCAACATTAGTGGTATTAAGACAGAAAGAGAGGAGCATAAGTTGGCAGCTTATGCCGATGGCTTGATTTTTTTTATAACTTCCCCAATCATATCCCTTCCATCCCTTTTAATGGAGATAAGTAAATATGGGGAGTTAGCAAATTATAAGGTGAATTACACTAAATCCGAAGCCATGGGGATGGAAATGAAGGTACCTGAAATACAACAGATAAAGTCACAATTCAACTTTAGATGGTCAGACTCCCATATAAGCTACTTGGGGACTAAAATTCCAAAGAAGCTTAGTAGAGTGTTTGAGCTAAACTATGCCCTGATGTTAAGACAAATCAAACTGGACTTCAAGAGATGGGATAGGGAGATCTTTACTTGGTTTGGAAGGACCAATATCATAAAGATGAACGTGATGCCTAGACTTCTTTACCTACTGCAAACACTGCCAATAAAGATCCCTTCGAGTTTCCTGAATGACCTCAGATCAAGGTTCCGGAGGTTTATCTGGGCTGGGAAGCCAGCAAGAGTAAGGAGAAATATCTTAGTTCTCCCTAAAGAAAAAGGAGGTATTGGCTTTCCAGATCCAGTGAGATACCAGGAAGCCTCACAGCTGGCCAGAGTAGTGGAATGGTGCGCCTCTGTAAGGAAACCATACGTACAATTAGAACAAGCAATGGTTAAAATCCCTTTGGAGGGGTTGGCATGGATAGCAAAATCGAAACTACCTACAATAGTGAAAAAGCACCCACTGACAGGTGCAACCATCTGTACTATTAATATGATTTTCAAAAAGACAAATCTATTAATACATCCGAGCCCTATGGCCCCGATGCTGGGCACACCAGACTTTCAGCCTGGCCTATTAGACCGGAGGTTTGAGGTACTAAAACAAAGGGGGAGAAACAGGTTCATACATTTTTCTAGGGGCAACTGCTTGATGACACGAGGTGAGATAGAGGGAGAAGTGGCACCAGACTTAGACTATCTTAGGGCGATGCAGTTAGGAGCATTTATTTGTTCGAAAATTAAAACTTACCCAGCGATACGGGAACTATCCTGCTTCGAACAGAGATGTTTAGATGGAGAGAGCATGAGGCACTCCCTATCATATTTCTATGAGGTATTAACGAGTCTGGAAGCCCCCCAAGAGCTTAACTTTATTCAAGCTTGGGAGAGAGAGATGGGGATAACGTTCTCCCAAAGATAGAAGGTCAAAATCCTAAAATCTACTCACAAGACATCGGTCGCTAGCAGGTACCAAGAGGGAGGATATAAAATCCTCACTAGGTGGTATAGAACACCATCTGTTCTACATAAAATATTCCCACAGGCCTCAAACATGTGCTGGCGTTGTATGAGATTAGAGGGCACGATGCTGCATATATTTTGGGATTGCGAGAAGATTCAGGGATTTTGGAAAATGGTTGAGGAAACGATTAAGGACATTACAGGTGTGTCTCTTGGGGATAACCCGGCTGCATTTCTATTAAATGATGTCCCCATGTCGGTGGAAAAATACAAGAATTCTTTGCTTAAACACCTTCTCACGGCGGCGAGTGCCTGTATACCGGCCCTGTGGAAGTGTTCAGTCCCTCCGACCAAAACACAGTGGTGGGCCAGAATTACAGAAATTCAACAAATGGAGAATTTGACCCTGATGTTGAAATAACAGGATGAGAAATACTGGAAGATATGGGCTCCCTACCTGGATTATAGAAGTAGAGAGCAGGAGAGGTAGATCATGCGCGATCAAATGGGTGGGGGAGTGGGCACCCCTTTCTCCCTTTTTTTTTTTTTGGGTATTTTGAGGGTGGGGGTTGGTATTAGGGTTATGATAAGAGAAAAGGGAAATCATATATGTTTACTGGGTAGATGAGATTCAGTTCCACTCAAAAGAAAATGTATTATGTTGTCACATTATGGTAAAATGGAGATGTAAGAGATGATATGAAGTTTATGTTAAATGCTTTAGGTGGAATGTATTATATGGAATTCAAAAATAAAGAATTTATTAAAAAAAATACAATTTTGGGTGGTAGAAGAGTGCTGTATAGGTTGTAAGGTTCTTCCCTGCAAATATTGGCCCATGACTCCTGTAACAAAGGTGGCAAAGGTTGAGCCAAAGTGGAGCTCCTTTGTTATACACGCACCATCCACTTTTACTTGTGTCTCTACTGTGGATAGCAGACATTAACAGACCCTGCTCAAAACCAGATGCATTTGTGTGTGAAAATGGTCAATGACAAAATTCACCCTGAGCCATGAGAACAATAAAATAATTACCTCAGTGACAGCTAGAACTAATTCACAGTTGTAATTAGTCAGTATTTGGCAAAAGAATAAAATACCAAACAGTAATAGTTAAGCATACAAACTGATGTTTGAAAATGATAATAAGGACCTAGCAATGTGAGGTGTGGTGGAGTCAATGTCAAGTATTGCAGCAGGTCCAGGTTCCCAGGTGATCTATTTGAGGACAATTCAATATTTTCTTGTGGAGATTAAAATAAAAAAATATGGAGCTCTAGAAACGCAGCTAGCGCGATATGGAAGTAGTTCCAAGGTCCAGGTGTGCCAGTAGGCAAAGTTCATTTACTGCTGAGACCAGACCAGGGTTTAGGGGTTCTGGTCTGTATCAGTGTGGACAGCCAGCTGTAGAGAACAGAAGAGACTCTGTAAATATGGGTGAGAGAGAGAGGAGCGGCGCCACTCTGAGTGCAGTATGTCAGTTAAAATCAGTTACTAAACAATGAATTTTAGATGACATACTGCACTCAGAGTGGCGCCGCTCCTCTCTCTCTCTCATAAATATCTTGTCAAACTCACAGCAATATCTGCTAGTCTGTGAGTAACTGAATATCCCAATTTGTCAATGAGGTTTTAAAAATATAACTAAGCAAATGATTCAAATATGTGCTGATGAACTGAGGTGTGAGATAATGACTATAGAGCACTAAGATTGTGTCTATATATGGGGGGGGGCTGACTTCTGGTATGTAAGCAGCTTCTTCCTAGAGCACCAGACCACTCAGAGCTCCTGCATTATCCTACACAGCCCAAAGCTTCTCTACATTGCCTTAAACTGACCGGATAGCTGCCTGAATACTTCAGGCATCTAGCAATAGTGAAATACGGGCCAATTCCTCCGCAGACACCCGTTGAAAGGCTCTCCCACTTCACCCACGTGGATGACCAAAATGGCACCCGGGGCATACAGGACCACTCCTCTGCTGCTGATGATCAGCCATGGGCTGAGGGAGAGTCGGAATGGATGGATGCCAAAGATCCTCTGGCAATCCCGATAGCTTCTCCCACAGATGAGTCGACACCGGAAGCCTCGAAAGTTAAGGTAGGGGAGCCATCTCTAACACAAATCCCAGACACCATTAAGTCCTGCCTTGCATCTCTCTCCATGCAAATAGAGACCCTTCGTGTTGACTTTGCTATCCTGAAAGAAGATGTTCATAAAGTCAGGAATAGAGTATCTAATGCAGAACAGTGCATTAGTGCTGTGGAGGATGATCTCAACCCACTTATGGTGACCGGGAGAGAGGTGGTGGTGGACCACAAATCCCAGTAGGCTAAATTGGGGGACATAGAAGACAGACTCTGCAGAAATAACCTCTGGTTTCTGGGTTTCCCAGAGGGATTGGAGGGAAAACGTCCAGAATAATTTTTACCTGGCTAAAGCAAACCTTTGGAGCAGAAAGTTTCTCTCATTTGTTCACAATTGAATGAGCCCACCGGGTGCCGCTGAGGGCCACTCCACCTCTACTGGCACGTTTCCTTTACTTCATGGATAAAGAAACCATCCTGCACCATGCCAGGAATATGCCCGAATTGTTTTATAACAACAACCACATTACCATCTTCCCAGATTTCTCTGTTGCAAGGCAGAAACAAAACCGAATTCTTTACATCACTTAAAGAAGCCAATAGATGGTTGGAGTCGTTGGGAAGCACCTAATATTTGGCAAATCTAAGTGTTTTTGCAAATAAAAATTAAAACCGGGTTCTGCAGCACCCTTCATGTCATGATATCACATATGCCTGGCCATTTATGTTTGCATATGGCTGGTTATGGCCTCTTTTACAATCTTCTGTTGCTTGACTGTCCGTAATGTTTATGTAACCTACTGCGGTTCACTGACTGTTTTGCTGTTCATTGTATTTACAACCTTCTCTTCATCTCCAGCTGGACGAAGAAGAATTCCCCCACTAAGGTGACACAGTTGTAATGTTGTTTGGGGTCAAAGCCTGTAGTGTGTTTGGGACTGTGGGCAGGGAGGGGGGGTTTGGGGTAAAGATCCACTGTTCCAGATCACTTCAGACTGAGTTATTTTCTTTTGATTTCATACGGTTTTCAAAGTTCTTTTTTCTCTGGAAGCCCTTCGCCATCACTCTTTAATCTGTGTTATATTATGATCCCACTGTACCATGGCATTACACACACAAACTCTTAACCTACTCTCCTGGAATGTGAGGGGCCTTAATGCTAAGGTTAAATGGGCACTGGTGTTTAATTGTATACAAAAACGTAAACCTTGCGTAATTTTCCTGCAAGAAACCCACCTATTGGGATCTAAATTTCTAGCTCTTAAACAGGCATTTATAGGTCATGCTTTCCATTCCCTGGACTCCAATTACACTAGAGGGGTTTCTGTACTGGTGTCCAAATCCCTATCCCCTAAAACTATTGTCACTGACCCATTTGGAAGGTTTGTTGTGTTGGTCCTCCTCATTAACAACTTACTGTCAGAAACCATGAATCAGACTGAGACAGAAGTACAGTTAAATCACACTTGTTTAATAATAATAAAAAAGTAAACAGAGTAAACGTAGTCAAAACATAGCCAGAGTTCAGGACCTGGAACGGATAGTCAGACAAGCCAAAACGTCAGGGAGCTAGAGATGAGCGTAGTAGAACAGCAAGCAGGATCTGGAGCCAGAAGGAATGTCAGCCAAGCAAGTCTTTAACAGAAACACAGGAGAGCGTCTCTAGAGATGTGACCAAGGCGAAGGCAGAGATCATCTGGACTGGACAGATTAAGTAGGCAGGACTGACGAGCAGGATATCATCAACAGGTGAGTCACTGTGTTGAGATAGTAGCTGGCAATTAGCTGACAGCTGAGCGGCCAGCTTTGAGAAGGAAGGGCTGAGCCCAGCCCTGACAGCACCCCCTCCTCAATGACCCCCCTCGAAGGACCACCAGGCTTGAGGGGAAAACATCTATGGAAATCACAGAGGAGGACAGGGACATGTCCGTCCGAAGATGAGACCCCAAGAGCGTTCCTCCGGACCGTACCCTTTCCAATGCACCAGGTACTGTATGCGCTCACGGAACCTATGGAAGTCAACAATGGACTGAACTTCATACTCCTCATGGTTCTCAACCTGTACAGGGTGAGGACGAGTCACCGAGGTGGTAAAGCGTTTTAAAAAGAAGACATGAAATAAATTCTAAATACGCTTATTAGAAGGAAGGTCTAATGTGTAAACCACTGGGTTAATCCTGCAAAGAATACGGAAAGGGCCAATAAACTGAGGTGCGAACTTCAGAGAGGGAACACAAAGTTGGAGGTTGTAAGATGACAGCCAGACCCTGTCCCCAACCTGGTAGAAAGGCACAGGCAGGCGTTTGCGGTCAGCATGGAGTCTGTACCTATCATTAGCATGTCTCAAAGCCTCCTGGACTTGTGCCCAAGTGGAACGAAGACCACAGAGATGCTCCTCTAATGCAGGAATACTCTGCGGAACATATGAGTCAGGCAACATGGAAGGTTGGAATCAAGGCACTATTGTGAGAAAACTCCGCCCATGGTAAGAGGTCTGACCTGTTGTTATGATGGTCAGAAATGTAGGAATTGCTCCAAGGACTGATTGGCTCGTTCTGCGGCCCCATTAGAATGCAGGTGATATGCAGAGGAGAAACCAAGCTGAATTCCCAACTGTGCACAAAGGGCTCGCTGGAACCGGGACACAAACTGACTACCCCTGTCCGAGCCAATCACCTTGGGTAGCCCATGTAAGCGAAAGATCTCCCGAACAAAAATGGAAGCCAGTTCCTTAGAAGTGGGGAACTTATTAAGTGGAATACATTTTCGAGACTCAGTCAACCACCATAAGGATAACTGTGTTGCCCTGGGAGTTGGGTAACTCCACAATAAAATCCATAGACAGGTGGGTCCAGAGCCTCTCTCCATTGGGCATGGGTTGTAGGACGCCCACAGGAAGGTGTCCTGGAGTTCTATTCTGAGCACACAGGGAACAGGCAGCTACGAAGGCGGTTACATCAGCACATAGACTAGGCCACCAGAATTGTTGGGAAATGGCCCAAAAAAGTTGATTCCTCCCAGGGTGGCCAGCAGCCTTGGGAGAATGGTAAGTCTGGAGCATGGCAGTATGGAGACTCTCTGGGATAAAGCAGCGGTCACAAGGTTTCTCAGGAGGAGCATAGATCTAAGCGGCAGAATTTTGTCACCCAAACGAGAAGTGAGACTAGTGCGAACCGTAGCCAGAATACGATCAGGAGGAATCACAAGAACCAGAACCGACTCCATCTTGGAAGTGGAGGAAAATTGTCATGACAAAGCGTCAGCCCTTAATTCTTAGTACCAGGTAAGAATGAATTGAAGAATGTAATTGAAACTAAACAAGAAAAGAGCCCATCGCGCCCTTCTGGGAGAGAGGTGTTTAGCCTCAGACAAGAATGTGAGATTCTTATGGTCAGTAAGCATGAGAAGCGGCACAGTGGTACCTTCGAGGAGATGTCTCCATTCTTTCAGGGCTAAAATGATTGCTAACAGCTCCCTGTCACCAATCTTGTAATTGCACTCCGCAGGTGACAATTTCTTCGAAATGTAGCCACAAGTATGCATAGCGTTCTCAGAGGTAGGATTTTGAGACAGAAGGGTGCCAACTCCAGTCTCAGGAGCATCAACCTCAAGGATAATAGGTAACGTAGGATCAGGATGTGCCAACACAGAAGCAGAAACAAAGGCAGCCTTGAGACTCGCAAAGGCCTTAATGGACTCTGGAGACCAACTCTGTGGGTTACCATCCTTTCTGGTCATATCTTTTCAATTATTTTTTATTGTAATATGTCATTGTCACATAAAATAAAACAGCAGCATTACATATGCTAAGAAATTATGTAAGTAAGCATATATTAACATTACCTGAACATAAATCGTCTAGTGAGAGGGTGCGTACATTCGTCTACACAATGTGGATGTCGTGTCCCCATGAATGCACTAGTACCAGGTTAGCAATGAGAGTTAAACTTAATCACGTTGTGACATGGGTTTGCAGACTACCATTGCATTATCTGTGATAATTGTAAGAGTTAATCGAAAAACTCAAGTATTAACAAAAGAAGAATAACAAACATATAAAAAGGAAAATACAAACACTGTACTGGAACCTATGAGTAGTTCCTTTGATACCCATTGGTGCAGGTTTTACTCATGGGGTCAATTATTATAAGAAAAATGTGATGTCCATGGTGCCCATTGGCTATTGAAGGAACTTAGGTTGTTAGTTTGGATAGCAAAGAATTTTTCATATGAATGTTGGGTTTTAACCCTGCAAATCACTTCTTCAGTATTAGGGGCTAGGGTAGTTTTCCATTTGGCCGTAATAGTTAAGCGGTCCGCTATTAGTATATGTGTCACAATACTTCTAAATTGGTATGGGAAAGTGTCTATAGAAAGATTAAGAAGAGCTAATTGAGAAGAAGGTTTAATAATTAATCCAGCCACCTTGGTTATTAGTTTGAAGATTGCGTACCAAAAGCCACGTATGTTTTTACAGTCCCAGAGTATGTGAATGATACTACCTTTAGCTCCACAATGCCTCCAGCAGGTATTTTTTTTCAGATTAAAGACAGTCTAGTTGTGGTGAGATAAGATCTGTGAAGAGTTTTGAGCATTTGATCCCAATGATTTGTGCAATGGGAATAGCGGAAGCTAGATTGGATGGCAGATTGCCATTGTTTAGGAGAGTATACTGAGTCAAGTTCTTTTTCCCAGTTAGACATATTAGTCGTTTTTACAAAATTTGTATTATTTTGAAGTAGGGAGTGAAACCAGGATAGAGCTTTAGGTGTATTATAGTATGTCTTCAGGTATTTCCATACACCATGATGCAATTCATAATGTGAATCTGGGTGGGTGGCGTGGAAATGCTTTAGTTGAATTAAGGCATAAGAGGTGGGTTTTGTCTGTCTGGAAAGCAATTCTTTGTACGTCATTATGTTATCCTGTAACCAAGGATGAACTCTGAGGTTAGGAATCAAATATTCATATAGCTGCAGAGGTAGATCTTCTTGGCGTGTTTTACAGTGGAGTTTAAGTTGCCCATTACATTTTTCCCAAGCTGTTAGGGTTGCCATGATTGAGGGAAAGTTAGGGCATTTTATTGGGATTTTTGTCAATTTGGCCATGAGGAGGGAAGGCAGCTCCCTATTCTGCAATGCAGCCTTCTTGATTTGCACCCAAAGTTTATCGGACTCTGGTTCAAACCAAGCTTTCATCTGGTCCAATAACGCTGCTATGTAATAACTACATAGTACAAGAAAGCCAGTTCCTCTATTATGTCTGTGTCTTTGTAAAATTGAGAATGATATTCTCGCCATTTTACCCCTCCAAATGTATTGTCTGAAGAGTTTGTTGGTTGTGTTAAAAAAAAGGCCTCAAGAATAGTAATTGGAATAGTCCTAAAAAAGTAAATAATCTTGGGCAAAAGAAGCATTTTTAATGCTGCTATTCTACTTAGCCATGAGAGTTTGTAAGAAAAGATATGGTGCAAATCTTCTTTTATGGTTTCTAACAATGCTAGGAATTTTTTCTCATATATGGAGGATGTAGGGGTTGTTATTTTAATTCCTAAATAAGGCATGGATTGAGACATCCATTGAAACAGGAATTTATGTTTTAGCTGGGTTATTTGACATTCACAGGGAGAATACAAGATTTAGTAATATTAAGTTTGTAGTATACACTGCACTATATTTTTACAGTAGAGAGTAAACATTAGTCAGGGAAGAAGCCGGATTAGTAAGTGTGAGAGTCACGTCATCAGCAAAAAGGCCTATCTTATGGGTGTGACCTGCGGCAGTATTTCCAGAAATTTTACTGTCATTTCTGACGGCCTCCGCCAGGGGTTCCATCATCAGTGAATCTGATCAGTGATAAGGGACATCCCTGGCAAGTTCCATTGGTGATATAAAATTTTTCAGAGATGGTATTGGACGTGAAAAGAGTAGCTGAGGGTTTAGTATATAAAGCTGAGATTGCTGAGAATATGGGTCTTTGAAGGCCAAACTTCTGAAGAGTTGAGGTAAGGTAGCCCCAGTGAACCCTGTCAAAAGCTTTTTCAGCGTCCAATGCCAAAATTACAGTGGGTGTGTGTCTTGTGTCTATTTTGAGGAGATTAAATAATCTTCTGGTCCCATCAGGGGCTTGCCTTCCCTTGACAAAGGTCAGCTTTCACTAGTGATGGAGTTATTTTGGCTAGCCTATTGGCCAAGATTTTAGCATAAGTTTTGAGATCTGTGTTTAACAGGGAGATAGGTCTAGAATTTTGTGGGGTGTCCGGCTTCTTCCCTGATTTGGCAAGGTAAGAATAGTGGCTTGTAACATTTCTTCAGGTATATTGGCTGCTGATACAAAGCTGCTGAACAACCTTCCAATATGAGGGACTAATGTTTGAGAAAATGCTTTATAGTATTCTGACGTGAAGCCGTCTTTAACTGGTTCTTTGTTTGCAGGCAGGGCCTTAATCGTGTCTAAAATCTCTTTGTCTGAAATTGGTGCATTAAGTGTTTCCAGGTTGTCTGCAGTCAGAGTGGGTAAAGTCACAGAATCAAGAAAGGATTTAATAGTTTGGGTGGATGGTTGAGGTGTCTCTTTGTCTAGTTTAAGATTATATAGGTCTCTATAGTATTTCATGAAGGCATTAGCAATAGAGGTCGGATGGTGTTTTAGGTCTCCGCTGTGGGGGTCCCTAATGCTGTTCAATTTGGAATTTTGTTATCTCTTTTTTATGTAGTTTGCTAGTAATTTACCTGCCTTATTCCCCTGAACATAGTACCTGGCTTTGGTCAGTTTCATATATTTCTGGTGGGCTGAGATGAGAGCTAGACAAATTTTTTGTCTACAGTCAAACAGGTCAGATTCTACTTGGGGAGATAGATTTTGTTTATGTTGTTGACCTAAGCTTTTGAGCTCTGTTAGTAGATTGTTCAACAGCTTTGCCCTTTTCCTTTTTTCCGTAACAGCCGCTTGGATGAGTAGACCTCTACAATATGCCTTATGGGCGCACCATAAAGATGCCACATTTATGTCATCAGTGTTATTAATCTTAAAAAATTCACTGAGTTTTTGGTTTAGTCCAGTTGAGTGGATTGTCCAGCAGGTCAGTATTGTTTCTCCATAGATATGCAGGTGTGGTGGAGATTTGTTCCTTCAATACTATGGATACTGGGGCATGATCCGACCACGTAATAGGGTGGATAATGACTGATAGTGTCCTTTGTAGCAAGCTGAGATCCGTTAGGATAAGATCTATCCTCAAGTCTCTTTCAGAGGAATGTACAGTACACACCTTCAGGTGTCATAAAGGTCCACTTCATTTAGAAAAGGTAAGAGTTCATATCTGTGCATATGAGACGTATTCGAGCAGTCTAGGCTTTTGTTTACCACACTATTAAAGTCTCCACAAATGATTAGTGAGCCTTTACGAATTTGGTTTATACACTTTTGCATGGCTTTCATGAAAGCTCCTTGACCTTTATTTGGGGCATACAGGTTCACCAATGTATAGGTGCTATTATTCATGTCACATGTCAATATTATGTACCTGCCATTTGGGTCACAGATAATATCGTGTAGATGAAAGGCGACAGAATGTTTGATTGCTGTTAACACCCCCTTCTTTTTAACTAGGGCTGTAGCGGCGGTAAAGATGTGTGGAAAAGCTTTGTGTGAGCTTTGTGTGATCATTTAGGTTGTTTGTTGGACATAAAGTGCGTCTCCTGTGCACAGAGTACTTCTCCCTTCAATTTATCCATTTCTCTCCACATAGAATTTCTCTTAAATGCTGTTCAGGCCATGTACATTCAAAGAGACAATGGATAGTGTCATGGGACCTTCTTAAATGGGATGACTGTAGTTGCTGTAAAGTCATGTAGAAATGGGTGCAATGCCATTTTTTTTTACCTGTAGGTGGTGCTGTTGGAGAAGAGGTGGGCGACAGGATCAGCTTTATGAAGAAAAGTCTTTCAATCCTAGGTGTCCAGAATGGGGTAAAGACGTGATGAACTTTGAGGTCCGTGGGTACAGTGAGAACATAAAAATTAAACAGAGTTAATAACAAAAACCTGAACATAAAAAAGTGAACAAAATCACAGTGTGTGAAAGTTTCTGCAAGGGATTTAGGGGGGTTTTAGCTCCCAGTACCCTGAAACAGATAGATATTGATAGAGATGTGGTCATAACAACTTCTTTTAATGTATCTGGAGAAAAGTATTACATAGTTACATAGTTGGTTAGGTTGAAAAAAGACACAAGTCCATCAAGTCCAACCTATGTGTGATTATATGTCAGTATTACATTGTATATTCCTGTATGTTGCGGTCGTTCATTGTTGCGAGAGTTATGTGGATTGCCAGTCAGGAGCTATCTTGAGTGGTGGGGATTTAGAGGGAGGGTTGTCATTATCTTCCGGGAGCAAATCCCATTTCCTTGCAAGGTTTAACCCATCTACAAGTGTCGTTATGCCATGGGTGCGATTTTCTCTTGTAATGAGGATTTTAGTGGGAAAGCCCCATGTATATGGGATTTTGTGATTCTGGAGCAATTTGGTAAGAGTGGCCAGACTCCTGCGTGCTGCCATGGTATGTTGAGACAGATCTGCAAACACTGATATGTCAGATTTGGGGTTCGGTAGAGTTTTGTTTTTCCTAGCAAATCGCATAACCTCATCTTTGACATGGAAAAAATGGTTGCGGGCAATAACATCCCTGGGGATTTTTTCTGGTAGGAACTTTGGTTTTTTGATGGAGGTGGGCTCTGTCCACAATTACTTCACTATCAGGGGTATCAAGTAAGATTGTAACAATAAACTGTTGGACATAGTGCCTGAGTTTTGCTGGGATCACAGCTTCCTCCACTCCTCGCAGTTTTATATTGTTCCTTCTTGATCTGTCTTCTAAATCTGCGATTTTATCTTTCATGGCTTGCATATCCCCTTCTGTGTCAGTATGTGCGTCTACTAGTTCATTGTGGGCAACTATAAATTCTCCTATCTTGTCCTCAATATGGTTGACTCTGTCACCAATAGAAGAGACATCCTTCCTCAGCTCTGCTATACAGGTCATCATATCTCTATGCAGGGAACCTCTTAGTGTAATCAACATGTCCCTCATTATAGTGTCACTTAATGGTTGTCCTGTAGTGGGGAATTCATTAATCTGCTCCACAAACTCCCTAATGCTGTCCTGAGACATATTTTGATCCCCAGGCTCACCTGCATATGTATGCGCTGATGATCGTTTCTGTGACAATTTCTGAGGGCTATTGATCGGTGATGCCCCTGGAGTGCACTCTCCGCTGCCACCACGGAAGGATAAGCTGTGTCAATGTGGTACAGGGCCCGAGTAGTGAGCGCCATTTTGCGGCCTAGGCGTGCTTTCAGCCTTGTAGAAATCGGTACGTTTCTGTGGCCTTTTGTCAGACTTTCTTTTCCTCATGTTGTCCAGGGTGCTCTCCAGAGTGAAAGGATCGGGATGGAAGTCACGGATGGTTCCCCACATCGCTGGATTGGCTAGATGCTGCAGATGCACTCGGAGCTTTCTCACTACTCATTGAAATTTTGTCAATGGCATGACTATTGCTGTTCTTTTCATGAACATTTTATCAATCTCTTTATGAATATATTAGGGCAAATAAAATTAGAAAAGGCATTTGGCTAGCATATAAAAGACTGGACAGCAATTCGTTTTTTTGTGTATTTATGCCAATCGCATGGCTCATCTTCTGTTCTCTCCTGTACTTAGCACTAGATGGGGATGTTTCACAGGTGTATAACATTGAGATCTTTTACAGTAGTTTTGCAATTAGAACTCAAGAAAAACAAATTAATCAAAATGTTCAAATCTGTCTTAATTGCGAGCATCTAAAACTTCCAGATGTGTCACAAACTACTATGGAAAGCATTTATTGAGTAAACATGGATAAATAGTAATTTGGATAATTAACTCCTCATAGCTCAGAGGTGGTTGTGTAAGTTTTTTTTATTTTTTCACATATTAATCTATTTCTAAAATAATAATAATCATTCATGAAAAAGAAGAGAAGGCAAATCTATATGTAACTTAAATGTCTTATGATAATAATCTTTTTTTTCTGATAAAAAATTTAGCGATATTGATGGTTCTTCCAAAAGGTGGGTAAGGAACGAACTGCTAATGAAAATATTAAATAGGAAACATTTGCACCTCTTCTGACTAATTGGGAAGAATGATGTTAAAAATAAAACAGCTGCAAATAGATTTTAAACATTATACAAATGTACATTC
Organism: Aquarana catesbeiana; assembly: GCF_042186555.1. Classification (NCBI taxonomy): domain Eukaryota; kingdom Metazoa; phylum Chordata; class Amphibia; order Anura; family Ranidae; genus Aquarana; species Aquarana catesbeiana. The sequence continues at coordinate 94,375,746 of NC_133335.1, forward strand.
AGCTCACCTAAAATATGCTCTCTTCAGTTACTCCATTTTTGGTGCCACGCTCCTGAACATAAACTACGGTAATTGGCAAGACAAAGACCAAAGATAATTAGCATTTTTGTGATTAAGTAAAATCACAAATGTATTAAATCCAAATAAAATTCATTACAACTGATACCAGAGGGGGCTCTCTAATTAGGCAAATTAGGCATTTGCCCAAGGCCCAGGGGCCTCGCAAAAGCCTAATTTGCCCGTAGCTCAACGTCCCAGGGATCGTCACGCAATTTGTATTATGTCCCAATCTGGAGTCCTGGTGAATCAGAGTCCCGGAATAACCGCGGGGTGTCTTGGTTCCCACGAGCAATGCTTTGTATGGCAGCCACAAAGTGGCATCTCTCCCCGGCTGACACACACAGTCATACGGAGCTCTGCGCACTGACTCCGCCCCTCCCCCTCCTGTGATGTTTTCCTGGACACAGAGGAGGAGGCAGGGAGGAAGCATGGCCATGCAGCTCTGCCGGGACAGCGCTGATCTGAGGTCTTTATTAATAAACTAAAAGTGAGACTTGCAGGGGGGAGAGGGGATAAACATACAGTACACTTGCAGTGGTTTGAGGGAGAGGATATGTGGGCACTTTAGGATTGTAGAAGATTTGGTGCTACAAGGGGGGATGGATATGAAATCCATCCCCCTCACCCCCCAGCACAAGTCTTTCCCCCTCCCAAAGAACCCCCTAGCACATATCCTTCCCTCCCCAATCAAAGAGATGGTGTCTGTGGCTGTAGTGTTTGGTGGCTGTTGCAGCAATGTGAGAGTTTGCTTGTCATTACCAATCTCTGACCGTCTCCTGTTCTCATCTCTGCAATCTCTGACCGTCCCCTGTTTCACACCTCTGTAATCTCTGACCGTCTCCTGTTTTCATCTCTGCAATCTCTGACCGTCTCCTGTTGTCATCTCTGCAATCTCTAGCAGCTGCACAAATTGTATTTATATTTCTGTGCATGTAATATATATATATGTTTAATGATAAATGGCTAGAGAAAATTCTAGAAACTGTGAAATTATAGTTCATAGTGTTTAAGGCTCTTAATATATACAATTTATACAGTTCATTTTTATCGCTTGAATTATTTTTCCCATTATGGGCGTGAGTGGGGCCTCATGTCTAGGTTTTGCCTAAGGCCTCACAAAGCCTAGAGCCACCTCTGACTGATACCATAAAACAGCACTATACCAAATAACCCGATAACACATTTTGCCCACTTACTCAAATCCTGTACATTCTCCCCACCTACCGCATGCCAAAATTTTAAAAAAATGGAGTAGGTTCCCCGCAAAATCCATACCAGACCCTTATCCAAACATGCAGCCTGGCTCCTGAACTATACCAGGCCACATGCCCTCAATATGGGGAGTGCTTTGGGGCAGGCAGGCTCTGCCCCCCCCACCCCCCACCCCAAAGCACCTTGTCCCCATGTGCATGTGGTGGGCATCCCTGAATGGGCAGAGGGCAAAAATCCAGTGGCCTTCATTGAAGCATGGCTCATTGACACCATTGACCTTTGGCCGAGATGCATTTTTGCCTATGGAGAGGTCGCACAGGGTCCCAGCAAGGCTGCCACAACAGGGTGCCCCACTGTGCCCCTTTTTGTTCCATCTCCTGAATGACAAAGTCCGTGATGCCATACTGAATAAAGCTAGAGTGGCTGGTATCCTTAAAGTGGACAACGCCAAAGTTTCCCTGTTTCTGGATTTTTCGGCGGAGGTAGAGCGGCAGAGATCCAAATTCATGCATATAAAGAAAAGGCTGCATGCCCTCAATGTTCAGTACTTCATGCTCTATCCTGCAAAGCAGAAGGTCATTGGCAATGGCACCTCGCACTTCTTTGAAAATCCTGTGGCTGCAGTGCACTGGCTCGACAGAGAGGAACAGCACCTGGCACAACACCTTCCTTAGGAACAGTGAGATGTCTCCGGTACTCTTCCTTGTTTCATGGGTGCTTTGATTTTGCTTTGTTAATTAGCAACCCAGCGGGGACAGCTATAGCAATTTGGTTTCCCTACTTTGTACAAAGTAACTGTTCTTTCACCTTAGTTCTGGTTCTGTAGCAAAAACTGGTTCCTTGCTCCAGGGCTACATTCATAGCCTGGGTTAGTGTGGTGTATGTTAATGAAAAGATTTATATAGATATATTGTGCAATGTGTATTTCTATGTTGTATGTTAGAATTTGTGTTAATAAAGAAAAAGTGATTATTAAAAAAAGGATTGACTTGGACCAATTGATGGTAAAACCTGAAAACCCGCCATAGTCAATGTTCGCAATGAGGCAGCAGTATCCCCCAGATAAATTAGCGCGTCATCAGCATAGAGAAAACACACCGGGTCCTTGATCATGTCCTCTTCAGAAGAGAGAAAAAAGCCCACCCACTACCCATAACCAATTTGTGCAAAACATTATTTAAAGTATAACTAAGAAGGGGGGCTTTACAGCGCCCTATTACGTGTGTCAAACAACCAGCAATACAATAAAAAAAAAAAAAAAGTAATTAAATAAAAATAAAATAAAACATATATATATAATATATGTATAATTTCAAATTACTATTTTCGTGTCCTATTATGTTTAATGTTAATGTTTTAATTCAATATAATCTCACTCTACTATTTTATTTTTATACCTCTCCACCTTTCATTTCAATCTACACTTATTTATATGATTCCATTGCGTGTTACCCATCCCGTGCCTAATTTACTATTATAACTTATCCTCTTCCTTTAAAGCGGAGTTCCACCCAAAAATGGAACTTCTGCTTTAAGAAAGGTGACCCCCTGACATGCCACATTTGGTATGTCATTTTTTTGATGGGGAGCCGGTACCCTCTTTTCAGAGGGTCCCAGCTCCCACTTCCTCCCAGCGCACCGCAGCACCGAAAGGGAGATCACCTCTACCCCTCCTTCTCAGCAATCATCTGGGACATGTCACAGGTCCCAGATGATTGCCCGGCCAGTCACGGCGCGCAGCGCGTGCATGTGCAGTGGGTGCACAGCTGTGAAGGCGCAGGGAGGAGGGGGATGCCCAGCGCAGAGAGGAGGGGGAAATGAGCGAGGCTTCGCTCCCCCGCATCGCTGGACCCTGGGACAGGTAAGTGTCCGATTATTAAAAGTCAGCAGCTGCAGTATTTGTAGCTACTGACTTTTATTTATTTTTTTAGCAGAATTCCACTTTAATAACATCAATCATCTCTCCACTGTACCTCCCAGAGGAGGAAAAAGGAAACAACACAAAAAAAGAAAAAAAAAAAAAAAAAACCCACCTCCTCCCAATTTCCCCCCACCAAATGCATCCCACAGACTATCCAATCCATAATGCAGCATTGCCCCCAGAAGGGTTTAATCAACCCCTATTTCTGAGGAGTAATACAGCCATCCTGCCCAAGTATCTTTAAATTTCTTCTGTTGGTCTTTAACCATATGTATCCATCTCTCTGCTTCCATTATTTTTTCTACCTCCCTTTTCCAATCCATTATAGTGAGACATCCAGACTGTTTCCAAAATCTAGGTATCAATATTTTGGCTGCATTTAGCAAATGGGGAGTAACGCTTCTCTTATAAAACCTAGCAGATGATGGCATCTCATGAAAAATAAAATGTAATGGAGAGAATTCTATAGGTCTAAGTGTAATTTTCTTAATCCAAGGGGCTATCTCCTCCCAGAAAACTTTAATCTTTGGGCAATTCCACCATAAATGCAGAAATGAGCCCCTTTGGTTACATCCCTTCCAGCAGTTAACATCCGCCGATGGATATATCTGAGCCAATCAAGCCGGTGTACGATACCATCTAGTCAGGAACTTGTAAGACATCTCCTGTATATGGGAACTTATTGAAGTATGGTGTGTCGCTCCCATAAGCCTTTTAATTTGCTCTAATGTAAAATTATAGCCCAGTTCTCTTTCCCATTCTTGAATGAAATAGGGAGTTGTCATATTTTGGGGGCGCTCAGAACCAGCCCATACATTCAAGACAACATATGACCCGGCTCTGATAAGTTAACACACCATTCCTAAAAAGTAGTAAGCGGGTTTGCTGGCCTGATTTGGTGCTTCCACTTATTGAACAAGTCTGTCAGTTGACGGTATATGCATACAGCTATTGGTACTTCCCCCAGTATTCAAAACAAATCCACCAATGGAAGCAATTTACCCTGTGGGGCCACGCCAGCGCAATTACCCTTCCTGTACATTCCCCAGCGATCTAAACTCCCTTTATCTTCCCCCTGGGGAAAACCAGGGAAATCCTTACAGTGGTGTTGTAGGGGATATTGGGGGGGCAAACTTTCCCGTACTGTTCATTCTATCCCAAATGGATAGTGTTGTCTTCGTCAATGGTGATGCATATTCCGACAACCCCCTATAAGAAACCAGAATCCAGGGGGTTCCGGCCAAGTTCCTACCTGCTAATGTTTTCTCCAAGAAACCTGCGCTGGCAACTCACCATGAAGAATAAATAATATATGTAAAAGACGTATATATAATTCATGAAATATACAAGTGCACAAATGATGTGGACTGTGTGAGATTGGAAGAAGAGCCACTTAAAAGCTATGCAACTCAAAAAAATCCAATGTCGCTACACCAGTGCAATTTAGAAAATGTGACATATAAATTGTCATTCATGACCAAAAACACAGGTGTAAAAATAATGATAAATCATGATGCAATAAAATGTGCAAAAAATGGTGTGGACTGTGTGAAATTGGCAAAAAAAAAGCCACTAGGAACTATGCGACTAAAGAACAATTGTATGTCGCTACTCTGGTGCAATTCAAAAGTGTGACATATAAATTGACATTCGTGACCACAATTGCGGGTAAAGAAACCTCTTAAAAGACAGATGCCAAATGATATATAAAGAAAATAAATGTAAACATAAATTTCTATTGACGGAGAGTCCTTTACATCAAGGTGTTTCTTCACAAAAACATTCAACAGACTTCAAGCTTTTCAATCCGCACACTAGGTCTGGGCATGAAGATAGGCTAGTGCTGGTAGTGGTTATGAAGAAACTTTGGGAACCACAAATCTCACGTTCCACCAAAAAAAAGAGGAGAATGGATATAGTGTAAAAACCTATGGCACAGTGAGATCATCTGCGCATATAAGCGCTACTCACGGAACCGATGTGCAGAGCAGGCATTCAGATATTCCGTCGGTGTTCGCTACTGAACGGCGTGCGTTCCACCAACTCCAGGAAGTGATGTCACTGGTTCTCGGATTCACAGGCGTAAGCAGGATGTTGCGTCGACGCGTTTCGCTACCCCCCAAGGGCGTTATCAAAGACTCAACATCCAGCTTACACAAGGTTACACTTATACTACGCTCGGTGAGTGACAGCCATTTACGGCCAATGGGTAAACATTACCCATTCCTTCCTAAAATCATCATATCCTGTTGCAATTGAAAACTTTAATCAGTGACCAGAGACACAACATCTCCTATCACCACAATAAATAAATGTGTATACAAGACATCAAATTTAGGCGCTCATTGTTTTGAACCAAAAATAAAGTGTATTACAACAGGATGTCTAAACAAATAAGATATTCATATATAATATATACTGAATGTCCTATTTTAATTAATATACTTATTTAAAAATACTTTAATAAAATACAAATAAAATATGTATAAATAATTGGAATATATAAATAAAATGAAAAAATATAAAAAATATAAAAAAATAAAATTTATATATATTTTATTTGTATTTTATTAAAGTATTTTTAAATAAGTATATTAATTAAAATAGGACATTCAGTATATATTATATATGAATATTTTATTTGTTTAGACATCCTGTTGTAATACACTTTATTTTTGGTTCAAAACAATGAGCGCCTAAATTTGATGTCTTGTATACACATTTATTTATTGTGGTGATAGGAGATGTTGTGTCTCTGGTCACTGATTAAAGTTTTCAATTGCAACAGGATATGATGATTTTAGGAAGGAATGGGTAATGTTTACCCATTGGCCGTAAATGGCTGTCAATCACCGAGCGTAGTATAAGTATAACCTTGTGTAAGCTGGATGTTGAGTCTTTGATAACGCCCTGGGGGAGGGGCGAAACGCGTCGACGCAACATCCTGCTTACGCCTGTGAATCCGAGAACCAGTGACATCACTTCCTGGAGTTGGTGGAACGCACGCCGTTCAGTAGCGAACACCGACGGAATATCTGAATGCCTGCTCTGCACATTGGTTCCGTGAGTAGCACTTATATGCGCAGATGATCTCACTGTGCCATAGGTTTTTACACTATATCCATTCTCCTCTTTTTTTTGGTGGAACGTGAGATTTGTGGTTCCCAAAGTTTCTTCATAACCACTACCAGCACTAGCCTATCTTCATACCCAGACCTAGTGTGCGGATTGAAAAGCTTGAAGTCTGTTGAATGTTTTTGTGAAGAAACACCTTGATGTAAAGGACTCTCCGTCAATAGAAATTTATGTTTACATTTATTTTCTTTATATATCATTTGGCATCTGTCTTTTAAGAGGTTTCTTTACCCGCAATTGTGGTCACGAATGTCAATTTATATGTCACACTTTTGAATTGCACCAGAGTAGCGACATACAATTGTTCTTTAGTCGCATAGTTCCTAGTGGCTTTTTTTTGCCAATTTCACACAGTCCACACCATTTTTTGCACATTTTATTGCATCATGATTTATCATTATTTTTACACCTGTGTTTTTGGTCATGAATGACAATTTATATGTCACATTTTCTAATTGCACTGGTGTAGCGACATTGGATTTTTTTGAGTCGCATAGCTTTTAAGTGGCTCTTCTTCCAATCTCACACAGTCCACATCATTTGTGCACTTGTATATTTCATGAATTATATATACGTCTTTTACATATATTATTTATTTTTTATGGTGAGTTGCCAGCGCAGGTTTTTTGTTTTATTTAGCACTAAAGTCATAGCACTTGTATCCAGCAGCTGCAACACGATAACCAAAATATAATTTTTGCGAGCGCTGTTATTTTATTTAATTTTTTTAATGTTTTCTCCAAGGGCACCCAAATTTTACTAGCAGAGTCATGGCTCCAGTTCATTATACGAACCAGGGCCATGGCTCTGTAATAAAAACTATATCCGGGAGTCCCACCCCACCCTCCCATTTTGGTCTCCTCAAAATCTCGTGTGCCAACCTGGGATGTTTATCTCCCCACGCAAAGGTCATAAAAGCCCTTCATATTTGTTTAAAGAATATCTGTGGGAGTGTTATGGGTACGGTATGTAAAATGTAAATAAGCCTGGGAATTATACTAATTTTGAGCGCGTTTACCCTGCCAAACCATGTCAAAGTGTGACTTCTCCACTTTTTGCAAGTTATTTATTATGGATACCATCAAGGGTCCATAGTTTAGATCATATAGGCGCTTTATATATGAAGAGATTCAGATCCCTAAATAGAATATAGAATCAAGGCGCCAAACAAAAGGAAAAGATTGTTGCAAGGTGGTCCTCATCCTCAAAGGCACATGGCTCGGCATCAACACTGATTTCTCAATATTTATTTTAAAATTAGATATAAGGCCAAACCTGTCTATTTCCAACATCAATTCCATCAAAGACTCTTGAGGAGAGGAGAGGTACAACAGTAGATCATCTGCGTAAGCTGAGATCTTATGTTCCATTGATCCAATACAAATCCCCTTGATCTTCCTATTTCCCCTAATCATGCACAAAAAGGGCTCCAGCACCATAGCAAATAACAATGGGGACAATGGGCATCCCTGCCTAGTCCCATTCTATACCTCAAAATAATCTGATAGTCTACCAATAACTTTAACCCTTGCTCTATGATCTGCATACAGTGCTGTCACCCATCCCATCATCCGCTCTCGGACACATCTCCCTCAAAACTCCGACCATAAACTTCCACCCCACCCTATCAAATGCTTTTTCAGCATCCATTGAAATGAATACACTAGGGGTCTGGTTAGGTCCATTATGCATCCAATGCAATAAATGCAGGGCCAAGTACTATTTCTAGCCTCTGGGCCCTTCATAACCCCTGTTTGATCTGGGTGAATCAATTTAACTATATGTTCTTGTAACCTTAGGGCCAGAATTTTAGCCAGGAGCTTAGTGTCAGAGTTAAGGAGGGAGATGGGTCTGTAGCTGGCACAACACTGAGGGTCTTTCCCTACCTTCAGGAGAACTTTCATATAAGCCAACAGTGCCTCTGGAGACTGAGACAGAGTTAAGGTATCTGCAAAGAAGAACCAACCGGATTGAGGAAAACTTTTTATAATACATATTTGTGAAACCATCAGGTCCTGGGCTTTTACCTAATGGCAAAGCCGCAATCACACCGCCCAGCTCCTCAGTGGAGATTGCTTTTTCCATTTCCTCCAAGACCGCAGATGGAATGGCCTGTAGCCCTGAGGCCTCAAGATATTCCCAAATTCTATCCAAACATCCACCCTCCTCCACCCCTACAGGAACTGAGTCGATGTTATATAGAGATGCATAAAAGTGATGAAACTCAGCTGCTATTGCTTGGGAGTCCACTATCTGCTTATCGCCTGTCTTTATTGTGTGAACATGGCGTCAATCCTGTTGTTTCTTTAGTTTTCTAGCCAATAATCTCCCACCCTTATTCCCCTGTTCATAGAATCGGTGGGAAAAGTATCTATGTTTATTTTGAACTTTTCGATCGAGAAGCTGTGTCAGGAAATGTTCCATCCGCTGGTAATATCTGTCATTTGGCATGCAGTACTGAGGTCCACCAGCAGGTGTCTCCTGGCAGTTTGGAACTGTCAGGAGAGCTTTTCCCTGCTGATGTTATGTCATCTTTGGGCCGCAGTACTGGCGTCCACCAGCGGATGGATCCTGGCAGTGTGGAGCAGACAGTACCTCCTACAATCAGGTGTCACTTGAGGCCAATCACAGGCCTATAAATACCCGGCAAGCACTCACATGTTTGCCTTGGTTTCTTCATTGCCTCCTGACCTGCTAGCTTGTGATCTGATCCTGATTCTGAACCTGTTCCTGTGCCCTGAACCTGATCCTGTCTCCCTGTCCCGATCCCTATCCTGTCCCACCTGTTACCTTGCATCCCTGCCTGCAGTCTGATCCATCCATCCTCTCCCTGTCCTGTGTTCCATACCCCATCTGCTGATCTCCCTGTGTATGACCTTGGCCTGGCTTAAGTTTATGTCTCTGGAACATCCCCTGTCCATCTGCTGATCTGCTGTGTATGACCCTGGCCTGGCTATTGTTTATGATCCTGGCATTTCCCATTTATTGTACTTATCTGTCTGTTGTTATTTGTGGGTCTCTGTCTGTGGTTGGTTATTGCACTGTGTCATATTGGAGTATGTTGTACTATATTATTCACTTACTTTAATAAATTATTATATTTTCCCTTATTAACGTTTTGGTGTCCTCTGTCGCAGATCACACGGTTCTGGTCACACCTGTTCATGACAGTAAACCAAGGCCATCTCTAACCAGAAGTGACTGCGCAGAGGAACCATTGTAGTGCTGTTACTTCTACTAAAATGCAATCAGAAATAGTTGTTCTCCTTGCCTCACTGGTGTTGGAGGATAACAATTACTGTCATCTGGTATTGAAAGAATGGGCCAGGGATCAGCTCCTGGAGTGTATCCGTTTGGCCCATTCTCTGGTTGATCAGGGTAGATTACTGTTTAAAAACTTTCAGCCCCTGATACAGGTGTGTGCTGAGCTAGCCTTGTCTAGCAGTCCTAAAGGAAGTGACGATTTTTCTCCCCCCTTCAGTAGTGATCAGGTGGAGTCTCTGATATGGCTGTTGGAGGATGATGCTGTATACTTTCTGGAGCATTATTCAGCTTGTCATAAACAGGTGCTAGTGGATTGTATAGATTTGGTGCAGTCCCTGGTTAGACAGGCAGTATGTGAACCCACGTTTGTTCAACCTGTACTACAGGCATGGTCAGACTTATTATTTCCAGCCTCAGTCAGCTCTTCACAACTCAGACCTGCTATTAGACACCTGCCTGCCCAGGAGTCTTTTTCCCCTTCACCCATGGCAACCTCCGTTTCAGCCCAATATACCCTGCTTCCCACCAATTATCAATACCCTGTCTCTACCCACTGCACTTATCCTGCCTTTAACCCACCTGCCTCTTCTCTTCTACCTACCACTTCCCCACAAGAACTTTCTCTGGCCACTGTTCCCTCTTCCTTGTCATATCCCAGCCCTTCTCTTCAGTATGCCTCACCTCCTACCTACAGTCCTGCAGTCACCTACAGATCTCCAGCAGTTAAGCCAAAGAAGAAACGGAAGTTCTTTCCAACCCAAATGATCCTACCAGTAACCCAACCTGCCTCCACACCAACCAACCTGCTCCAGTCTGCCTGCATGCCAGCTGAACCTGATAACCCATCTGATTCTGCCAAATCTCTGCCTGCTATCCAGCCAGTGTCTCAGCCTGATGTGTTCCTGTCTGCTGCCCAGCCTGATGTGTTCCGGTCTGCTGCCCAGCCTGATGTGTTCCTGTCTGCTGCCCAACCTGATGTGCCACCCTCTGCTGCCCAGCCTTATGTGCCACCGTCTGCTGCCAAGCCTGATGTGCCACCGTCTGCTGCCCAGCCTGATGTGCCACCTTCTGCTGCCCAGCCTGATGTGCCACCTTCTGCTGCCCAGCCTGATGTGCCACCTTCTGCTGCCCAGCCTGATGTGCCACCTTCTGCTGCCCAGCCTGATGTGCCACCGTCTGCTGCCCAGCCTGATGTTCCACTGTCTGCTGCCCAGCCTGATGTGCCACCATCTGCTGCCCAGCCTGATGTGCCACCGTCTGCTGCCCAGCCTGATGTTCCACTGTCTGCTGTCCAGCCTGATGTGCCACCATCTGCTGCCCAGCCTGATGTGCCACCGTCTGCTGCCCAGCCCGATGTGCCACCGTCTGCTGCCCAGCCTGATGTGCTACCGTCCGCTGCCCAGCCTGATGTGCCACCATCCGCTGCCCAACCTGATGTGCCACCGTCCGCTGCCCAGCCTGATGTGCCACCGTCTGCTGCTCAGCCTGATATGCCACCGTCCGCTGCCCAGCCTGATATGCCACTGTCCGCTGCCCAGCCTGATGTGCCACCGTCCGCTGCCCAGCCTGATGTGCCACCGTCCGCTGCCCAGCCTGATGTGCCATCATCTGCAGCCCAGCCTGAGGTGCCACCGTCTGCTGCCCAGCCTGAGGTGCTCCTGTCCGCTGCTCAGCCTGACGTGCTCCTGTCCGCTGCCCAGCCTGATGTGCTCCTGTCCGCTGCCCAGCCTGAGGTGCTCCTGTCCGCTGCCCAGCCTGATGTGCCAGTGTCTGCTACTCAGCCTGTTGTACCAATGCCTGTGCCCGCTGTCCAGTTTGAGGTCCCAGTGCCTGCTGCTCAGCCTGACATCCCAGTGTCCATGTTCCAGTCTGACGCTCCAGTGACTACTGCCCAGTCTGATGTATCTGTTGTTCAGCCTGTTGTGCCAGTACCTGCTGTTCTGCCTGTTGTACCAGCACCTGTACCTGCTGCCCAGTCTGAAATTCCAGTACTGGCTGCCCGGTTTGAAGTTACAGTACCTGCTATCCAGTCTGATGTACCCATTGTTCAGCCTGTTGTGCCACCACCTGTTGTTCTGACTGATGTGCCAGTGCCAGTGCCTGTGTCTGCTGCCCAGTCTGAAGGTCCAGTACCTGCTGCCTGGTCTGATGTCTCTGTACCCACTATCCAGTCCGATGAGCCTGCCTTCCAGCCTGATGTCTTGAAATTAGTTTCTCAGCCTGAAGTTTTGGTGCCGTGTCTCAGCCTGAAGTTTTGGTGCCCGTGTCTTAGCCTGAAGTTTTGGTGCCCGTGTCTCAGCCTGAAGTTTTGGTGCCCGTGTCTCAGCCTGAAGTTTTGGTGCCCGTGTCTCAGCCTGAAGTTTTGGTGCCCATTACCCAGTCTGCTGAACCGGTGCCCGTTACCCAGTCTGCTGAACCGGTGCCCGTTACCCAGTCTGCTGAACCGGTGCCCGTTACCCAGTCTGCTGAACCGGTGCCCGTTACCCAGTCTGCTGAACCGGTGCCCGTTACCCAGTCTGCTGAACCGGTGCCCATTACCCAGTCTGCTGAACCGGTGCCTGTTACCCAGTCTGCTAAACCGAAGTCCGTCACTCGGCCTGTTAAGCCAGTACCTGTTATTCGGCTTGCCGGACCAGTGCCCAGTGTCCAGCTCGCTGAGCCAGGTCCAGTTACCCAGCCCACTGGGCCGGGGCCCGTTACCCAGCTTACTGAGCCAGTACCTGTGATCCAGCCTGCCCTTACGGTGTTTGCTGTTCAGCCTAATGTTCCAGAGCCTGCTGCCCAGCTCGAGGACCCGCAGCCTGCTGCCCAGCTCGAGGACCCAGAGCCTGCTGCCCAGCTCGAGGACCCGGAGCCCGCTGTCTGCCCTGATGTGCCCGCTGTCTGCCCTGAGGTGCCTGTTGCCCAGCCTGAAGTGCCTGTAGCCCAGCCTGACGTACCCCCATCTGTTGTTCTGCTTGATGTCATAGACTATGGACAATTACAACCAGTTGGAGCGTCCGGAGGCCGCTCCTTTGAGGGGGTACTGTCAGGAAATGTTCCATCCGCTGGTAATATCTGTCATTTGGCATGCAGTACTGAGGTCCACCAGCAGGTGTCTCCTGGCAGTTTGGAACTGTCAGGAGAGCTTTTCCCTGCTGATGTTATGTCATCTTTGGGTCACAGTACTGGCGTCCACCAGCGGATGGATCCTGGCCGTGTGGAGCAGACAGTACCTCCTACAATCAGGTGTCACTTGAGGCCAATCACAGGCCTATAAATACCCGGCAAGCACTCACATGTTTGCCTTGGTTTCTTCATTGCCCCCTGACCTGCTAGCTTGTGATCTGATCCTGATTCTGAACCTGTTCCTGTGCCCTGAACCTGATCCTGTCTCCCTGTCCCGATCCCTATCCTGTCCCACCTGTTACCTTGCATCCCTGCCTGCAGTCTGATCCATCCATCCTCTCCCTGTCCTGTGTTCCATACCCCATCTGCTGATCTCCCTGTGTATGACCTCGGCTTGGCTTACGTTTATGTCTCTGGAACATCCCTCGTCCATCTGCTGATCTGCTGTGTATGACCCTGGCCTGGCTATTGTTTATGATCCTGGTATTTCCCATTTATTGTACTTATTTGTCTGTTGTTATTTGTGGGTCTCTGTCTGTGGTTGGTTATTGCACTGTGTCATATTGGAGTTGGTAGTATTATATTATTCACTTACTTTAATAAATTATTATATTTTCCCTTATATACGTTTTGGTGTCCTCTGTCGCAGATCACACGGTTCTGGTCACACCTGTTCATGACAAGCTGTTTTAAGTCTGCCCGCAGTTTCTCCAGTCTCTGCATGTCCCCAGATTTTAAATGGGCCTTATGTTTAATTTCAAGTTTATGTATTTTCTCTAAGAGCATGACCATTTCCTTCTGTCTCTCTTTTTTAATACGTGATCCCATTGAAATTAACTCCCTTCTGATGACCGCCTTATGGGCTTCCCATACCACTTGGTCAGACACCTCCTCTGATATATTGGTCTCAAAGTATAATGCTAATGTGTGGGACAAGGATTCCACATTCTTTTTATCATCCAATATAGATTAATTCAATCGCCATGTTCTTTCCAGGCTCCCAATCGATGCCAAACATATCGTTAAGCTTATTGGAGCATGATCTGACATGGTGATTGACTCAATAGTTGATGAATTTACATAATTCAGATAATATTGAACGATCAACAACTTACCGATCCTTGAATATACATTGTGTATTTTGGAGTAATAACTGTAATCCCTGTCCCGTTCATGCAGCACCCTCCAACTGTCCACCAAATGCAGAGAGTGAAGGCGCTGTTTAACATATCTTAACTCCTTATGAGAAAAGGTTTTCCCCGAAGAGGTGTCTAGACTAGGATCCAAGGTAATGTTAAAATCCCCTCCCATAACCAATAGACCTTCGTGAAACTTCCCCAGGATATCCAAAGTTTTAGATTTAAATTTAATGGTATAGCTAGTGTGGGCATATATAGTAGCTAGGGTATAACACTGGCCCTGGATCTTTCCTTTAACAAAAAGAAAGCGGCCCTAAGGATCTACTCGTACTTCTGTAGGTACTAGGGGACATTGTTTATAGCTATTGTAACTCCTCTAGCCCTAGGAATAGGTTAAGGTGCATGAAACCATTGATTATTTGAAAAAAGAGGCATACGAGTGGTCGACCCTGCCACGAAGTGCGTCTCTTGCAAAAAAACAATCTTTGCCTTCATGTGACACAGTTCATGCCAGAGGCGACCCATCTTACCAATCGTACAAAGCCCTCTCACATTATACAATACAATCTTCATTCTACCTACCATTCTCTCATTACTCCCATAAATCTCTTATTGTACTGCTGTGCCTGATCGGTGTCTGTGCCCGGCCTTCTGAGCTCTCTCGCCTTGGATGCATCTGATGAGAAGGAGGAAAAAAAAAAAACACACAAAACCATCTAAAAACCATAACCTATTATGCCACTATCTGTGGCACATCCCCCTACAGCAGGAGTCTCCAAACTACAAGTCCCATGAGGCATTGCAAGGCTGACAGTTACAAGCATGACTCCCACAGGCAGAGGCATGATGGGACTTGTAGTTTCACAACAGCTGGAGGGCCGCCAGTTTGAGACCACTGCCCTACAGGGAAGGTTCCCCCCCTTCCGCCTTTTGGCAGAAAACAAAGTCCTTTGTCTCGGGACCGACCTATTGGGGAAAAGATAAATAAAAACATGAACAGAGTATCTCGTGAACCCCGGGCTTCCATTTATATTCTCATATCATACCCACCCAAAACATCACACCCCATTCAACTCTAGGCAATCAGCTCCTTTGCTCTTAGCCTTTTTCACTTTACACCACTACTCAGGCATATCTCTCTATGACCGGATTATAGTCCTGTCTTATCCACATCCACATCAATTGTCCATCGACCTTTAACTGGCACTTGTTGCCATCGTTCTGGTGGTTGTAATGATGGTTTGTAGTTATTCAAGCTCCAATCTGGAAAGTCCACCAGGGGGAGCTCCAGCACCTCTGTGAAGTGTTGCAAGTTATCTTTCGTTTTAAGTGTTGCTGTTTTTACATTCCGGGTTGCTACAACCCTAATGGGATATCCCCAGTGATATTTAACATCAGCTGCTTGTTCCAGCAAGGGTTTAATCATCCTACATCGCATAAGAGTTCTATATGATACATCTGGAAATAAGGCTATTTGTGCACCTTCAAAATCAACCGTGGATTTATTGCAGGCTGCTTTCATGATGGCTTTTTTCACTGGATATCTATGTAGTTTACAAATGTCATCTCTTGGTTTTTCTGCATTTTGGTGGGGGTAGGGGCAAGGGCACGGGGGACTCTGTCTATTTCAATCTCATCCAGTGCAGATGACCCCAAAATTAACTGGAACAGACTGATCACCTTTGGAAGCAATTCAAAATGTTGTTTTACTTCAGGCAGGCCCCTTATATGTATATTTTGCCTCTGATCTCTATTTTCTTGATTATCCATTTGATCTAACAGAGCATTCAACACTTCCTCATGATGTTTTGTCATATCTTGGATATCAGCCACTCCTTGTCTAATATCATCCTGGCCCATCTCCATTTCCTCTACTCTGTTTCCCAGTGCCCCTATTTCCTCCCTTAACCCCTCCACAGCCTGTTTGCAGGATGATTCAACAGCGGTTATAAGTAATTTAATGTCTTTCTTTGTAGGAAGTTCTCTCAATTGTTCTCTTAAGTCCCAATCCACTATTAACTCTGATTGAGATTCACTTATTAAGATCACCATACAAAGGGTTAACATACTGCACCTGCGCTGTAGAGGCTCTCTGGATTCATCACAAGTCCTTTGCTGATTTTTGCTGATTCACTGCTGAGTTTTGTAGTACCATGACTTTCAACTTCCAGGGATTCAACCATCCCTCCTGAGATTTCTTCCACCTCCTGAAGACACGGGTCCTCTCCAACACACTCCCCCTCTGGACCCTCCGTTCCACCAGCATAAACCGAGGTGTTTCTCCCTTCTCCTGGGAGATCCCTTTCCAGGGGTGTACTGCTCTGCTTTGGGCTCAGAGGTATTTGGCCATTGCCATGTGCTGCAACACCCCTTCCAAAGCCTGTCACCCCTCGGCCCTGTACAGGGGGATCGCATCCGACCCTCCACGGTCCCCCCTCAGATCAGGGGAGCCGAACTTCCTTCCCTCCTGGACCTGGGTTCTTTTAAATGCTCTCCCAGGATCTGCGCCAAGAGGTAAGCTCTAAGGCCGTTAACCTGGCATTTTCCACCACCACTTGGCGGGATTGCAGCTATATGGTGGTGTGTGGACATGCTTTAGCAGGTCTGGAGCCTGCTGAATACCACAGCCTATCCTCCTGGAGCCCGGGGATCACTGAGCAGCACACTCAGTCAGAGTGTCTGTTCATGCCACGCCCCCCCAACCCAGCTACTAGAATATTGACCCATTGACAGCACCTCTACCTGAGGGAGCGAGACAAATTACCATACCAAGTAACTTTAGATATTTGGGTGTAATGGTGTCCCCAGACCCTGCTGACTACCTTTTTGGTGCAAGCTCCCCCTCTCAGTGGTGGGAAGGGTGAACCTAATAAAAATGGTATGGGCACCACAGCTCTTATACGTATTCCAAAATTCACGCATGTGGATTTCTAACAAATGGTTCAAAGACTCCCTGATGTGTGATGTAATCTGGAAGAAGAAAAAGGCTAGGATCAGCTTGTTTACTTTACAATACGGGAAACATCTGGGAGGACTTGCAGTACCGCATCCCAAAATGTACTTTCTAGCCTCCCAAATTCAGCAATTGGCGGAGTGGGGTTGGGATGCAGGCAGGGATCCCGTAGCCAAATTGGTGACTATGTCCAACCCCGCACTGAAAGCTGCCTCCCATATGGAGATGGATATACCGAGTATCCCCCCCTCTTCCCCACCAGGAGACCTCCTCAAGAAAGTATGGAGGGCATTACGGGCAGCTCTGTCTATCAAAGGCCCGCTAGTGTTTACCCCTCTGTGGAATAATTCCAGATACCTGGAATTACATAAATTGCAGGGATTCTCTTCTTGGAGACAGAAGGGGATTTGGTTCTTTCCGCAGATTTACTCAGGGACAATTCTGAAAACCTATGAACAATTATGCACGGAATTCATGCTACCCTCGAAAGGTTTCTACCAGTATCTTCAACTTAGACATGCCCTGCAGACTTAACAACAAATGCATCCCTTAGCTGTGTCGGCCTCTTCTCTGCTGATGAAAGTCCTTTGGGCAGATGCCCGGAGGGGACTGATATCTAAAGTGTACTCAGAATTGCTGTCCTCCATCCAGGATCATGCCTCTTTAAAATGAAGAGCCCGGTGGTTGAATGACATTGGCAGTATAGATAGGGAACAATGGGACATGGCCTTGTAATTGATACCCGCAGTCTCTCTTTCAGCCTTCCATAAACTCTCGCAACTGTTTGTTCTGCCCAGAGCCTATCGGATGCCTGTACAGCATTATGGCTGGGGCTGGAGAGACTCCCCCCTATGCCCAAAATGCAAGGTGGACCAGGACGATTTCATACACTTGATTTGGGGGTGCCCGAAACTCCACCATTACTGGACGGAGGTGTCCCACTATATCTCCAAACTAGTCTAGATACCTGTACCTCAGACTCCCCTAGAGTGCCTACTAGGAGCAATTGATGTAGAGATGTACCCGAAGGGAATGTATTACATGATCACCAGACTGCTATATCTGGCTAGAAAACTCATAGCTTGATACTGGATGGCATCTACGGTTACCACTGTGAAACAATGGATCAATTATGTCAACTCCCTTCTCCTTAGGGAACAATTGGCTTACCGTCGTAGGAATGCTGTGCGAAAATTCGACCTTATTTGGTAACCTTGGCTGGATGACCCCAGCCTTGCCCCACCGCAGTTGGTGATGGACAGGCTCCTGCGATAGTAACCCACCAAGAATACCAGAGAGGGAGGGGGGAGGTAGAGAGGAGGGAGGGAGAGAGGGAGAGAAGGGAAATAGGAAATACAGGCTATGTTATGTTCTATTGTAGAGCACTAGACTCTGCATAATCCGTCGACTGATGAAGTGTTTAATACTAATGTTTTACATCTGGTCTCGAGTGCTAGTTGCTGGTTTAGTTGAAGATCACAATATCTGTAATGTCTCCTGTTATTGCTCACTCCTTATCTATGTTTGGGACAATCTGTCATATATGTTGTCTTTACCTATTTGACACAGTCAATGTATCTATTGAAAGAGAAACTTAACAATAAAAAAAGTTTTGATTAAAAAAAAATAATCACTGCTCCTTTAAAAACATTTCTATTTCTATCTATTTTTGAAAAAAAAATTAGCATTGATACATGTCCCAACAAAAGAAAACCAGTGAGAGCTTATGCTAATATTCGTGCGCGTGCACATTGTTCACGTGCTAATACTTCTAGGCAAAGATGTGCTATTCCTGTCCAACTTGCTCGCATTCGTGTGCGCACTCTCAAACACGCATCCGCACGTGCACATACAAATTAGCATGCATACTTGGCGCCCAGCTGCCTATTTAAACTTGCCTGTCACCATGAGCAGTTGCTGAATGGTCTTTAGCTTGTACCTGCATTCCTGTGACCTGATCCATTGAACCTGCTTACCTGTGTGTGACTCGGCTTTCTCCTGTGCAGACTTCATCAGCCAGCTATTCCGGCATTCGTGCCACTCCGTGCCCTCACACTCTCTGGGGCTGATTTACTAAGAACAGTGCGTTGCGCCGATTCATACCTTAATTGTTGCGCCGGATAAATCATTGATTGAGTGTGCGAACCGGCGCACACAGATGCGCAACACGATAATAAATATGTAAATGGAAACTGGTGCCAGGGTCACTGCTGTTTTCTCATTGATAATAGCGCATGCCCATCTCATTGGGTGTGTCTTGTTAGGCAATTAGTAGGTGTTCTCACTTAATTAACTCTTTTGATGCTAATCTCATTCCTATTACTTCTAATATATCTTTGAAATGTTTTTTTTTTCTATTTTTACACAAATATTTCAATACATTACAAAGAACAGAAAAGTGTTTCTAAACCCCCAAAAAATAATATTTTCAGATCTTGATCTTTAAAGGTGACCATACACTGCAATCTTAAAAAAATAGAAAAATTAGATTAGGCAAGAGCCTGATTGATTTCCAAAAATTTGAATTAATTGTTCAAGTGCGTATTCCTATTACCTATTTTGCAGAAATATTGAGTTGTACAGAGATTGGACAATCCAATTGCATAGTTCATGACCATCTTAAGTGCCAAATTTGGAATGTAGATGTGCCATGACCCACTTGTATTTTCACAAGTGGACACAAGAACCTACATCTATAGTTACATATTTGTGTAGCACAGTGGTGTAGTGGTTAGCACTGGTTCAAATCCCGCCTGTGACACCATCTGTCTGGAGTTTGCATGTTCTCCCTGTGCCTGCGTGGGTTTCCTCCAGGTACTCCGGTTTCCTCCCACCATCTAAAACATGCTGTATATCGGATCCTGTCTAAATTGGCCCTAATATGTATGAATGTGTGTCAGGCACCCACACAAACACCAACCCATGTTAAAAAAATATTTTTTTTTTAAATGTGCAAATAAGGTTCATCTCTTCCTCAGAGAACTTAGCAGCAGTACAAGCAACTTCCTGTAGGGGCGTGATGTCATTCTGGCCAATGCTTTCCGAGAACCACATATGCGCATACCTGCTCGCACACAGCAGTTCCGTATCTCACATACACAGCGGTCGCGCATCTACATGCATTTGGCGCATCTAGCTGCAGAAACCCAATTTTTATGGAAATTAATAGTAAAGCAGATGCAGATTTCCAGGACCGGACTAACAAATGTTTCTAGTGAAAGGCTACTGGTGTTTTCTATTAAACAAGGTCTAAATGGGCAATTGACTTGCATCACAGTTGTACTTAGGAATGTGTCTTTGCAAAGTTTAACTAAATGAAATCCTCTTATTTTTGCTTGGGGATAGAGTGCAGAGGCATTAGAAGTCTTGTCAGTTTTTGGGGATGTCTGCACCCCTGATAGGGTGACGGCACCTCCCAAATGTTACCACTTTCTCCTTCAAATGTATTCACTTCCTGTCATATAGCCAAACAGGAAGTGAGGGTAAAACCCTACCAATGTCTTTCCTTTGGGACACACAGGTCAATCTATATAGTTTCCCCCATTAGGTAAATTGCATTTTGCTCTGTACACCCCAAATTATTAGGTTTCTTGGACTTTGGGGTTTATTTACTAAAGGCAAATCCACTTTGCACTACACGTGCAGTTGGTGGAGATCCGAGGGGGGACATGCAAGCAAAATAAAAAACACCATCTTTGCTTCTACATGATTGGATGTTAAAATCACCAGTGCTTCCCCTCAGATTTTCAGCAACTACACTTGTATTACAGAGTGGATTTGCCTTTAATAAACCCAAAAATACCTAAGAATTTGGGGTGTACACAACAAAGTGCTAGAGTGCAATTTACCTAATGGGGACAGTAGTTAGATTGACCTGTATGTCCCCAAGGAAAGACATTGGTAGGGTTTTATCCTTGTTTCCCGTTTGGCTATGTGACAGGAAGTGAAGCCAATTTTAAGAAAAGGGACACAAAGCCCAACCTAAAAAAGACAGGGTGGGGTTCTAACACTCACTTGGTTTCCCTCAAATGCCCAAAATTGGCATAGGATTGTCTTGAGCTAGATTTTAGCTCAGTGCTCTAAATCAGTGCTTCTCAACCCTGTCCTCAAGTACCCCCAACAGGCCATGTTTGCAGGTTTTCCTTCATTTCGCACAGGTGCTTTAATCAGTCAATGGCTTGGTATTTTGGGCAGCTATTTTAGCCATGATAAAATTCCCAAAACATGTCCTGTCGGGGGTACTTAAGAACTGAGGCTGAGAACCACTGCGCTAAAATGGAAAATTGAATACTTACCTCTGTAATTTCTTTCCTGGTGCCTATCCATGGCAGCATATGCACAATCCATGCATATGCTACCATGAAGGCACCAGGAAAGTAACTTAGACAAATCACACATTTTTGTGATTTGCCATGCCAATTAGCCTAGTTAAGCTGCAGCTGGGAAATGTGCTGCATGAAAAGTAACAAACAACACATAAATATAAAAATGTGCTACAAATTTTATTGGTCAACAAAACAGGACTTGAAAAAGAGCAAGGAAAGCAAAAAAAAACACATGTATGTTAATTTGAGACACTAACAGAATATGGTTAACATGAGTTAAAAGGACTGTACCCACAAATGGACATCTATTAAGGATTTAAACATTAGTCACAACATTTTGAGAAAGTTTTTGCGAAATAATGCAGCACAGACAATTAAAACAAAGTGTACAACAAAGGGTAAAATATCACCCAGCCAAAAAATACAATAAACCAAAGTAAAAAAAAAAACTTGCTTGAAAACACATCTGTTTTGCAAAGACATAACAAACAAAATACAAAGAGAAAATACATGTGTTACAAACTTGATAAGGACACCCAAATGTACTCTCTTGCGACACACACACACACACACACACACACACACACACACTCTGCAAGCTTTATATACCATATAACACACACGCACCAAAAACATATCATAAACGCACTGGATCGCATCAAAAATGCACATGCAGAAAAGCATCTGGAATGCATCTGGACTGCGTTTCTATGGAGTGAACCAGCCCTAAAGCTAGTAACTTGGGGGGGGGGGGGGGTACTCTGCCTGTAAAGTGGTGCATCTGTAGCATGTATCCAAAATGTTGCTTCAAACATGTACGGCTTTAGAGAAAACATACAAATCAACATTGCAGTTGCAAGATTTTATCACAAAACCAAAAATAGACTGCCCCCCAATACATACATGGCCATTTGGGGCTGTAAAGGCTTAAAATGAGAACCCCCACGTGAAGAATACCACCCCAAAATCTAAAAATATTGTGCCCCTCCCACACACTAACAAACCCCTAGCCAAACACACAGCAAGCCAGCCCATGGAAGGGGGGTGTATGCTTGGGAGCAGAAGGGGCTCAGGTACCCCAAAAGTCAACCACCTTGTTCCCATATTCAGGGGGACAAGGGCCTCTTTCACACAACCCTAGGCTGGGGTTGTGGGGGGCTGCAGACAGGGGGGCTTTACAGAATGTAGAAAGCCCCTTTAAACTAGTGGGTACAAGGTGCTTTGTGGTTGGTATTGGGCTGAGCCCAACATGCCCCAAAGGCAGCCAGCTATGTTAAGTTGGGCGATTGCTCTTCCTAGCTGGCCCTGTTGTTTGCTCTGAAAAAGGATGTGGTTTGGATTGGTGAAGGCAGCTCACAGCCTTTGGAGATTGGAGAATGGAGTGTGGAGTTTCCCTTTAAAAGCAAAAGCTGGGGGCGTGTCCGGACTATGGAGGAGTGAGGACGTGTGCCTTCTCAGCTCCGCTCTACCGCAGCACATTACCAGCTCCACAGTGGAGGTAACATCCGCACCCACAGCAAATTATGTCCCTGAGACACCGGGCATCCTCCCAGCCACAACGGACTGACCGATCGCGGCAATCCCAGCTGGATTCCTTCTACACTGGGCAGACCGGGAGAGGCCGCGAGCCTTCCAAGATGGCGCCGACCGGGAAAACACAGCGTGCTAACAAGGCCGCAAAGACCTCCGCTGGCCAGTCACAGCAAATGGATGACTCTCCCGCTCCATCTCCAAGGTCGGTGAGTGACTCAGTCCCCCTGATCTCCCCAGGCTCCCCCGCTTCCCAAGATGGTGACTCCACTGACCTGGACCCCCTGGCAGATGCAGACATCAGGCGCCATATTATGTCCCTACCCACGAAAGCTGATCTTGAACGCTTTGCTGACAGAGTGGAAAAAGCTTTTAAGGAAGATATTGCTCAGCTTAAAGCTGATACAAATCATTTAGGAGGCAGACTTGATTCTCTGGAACAGAAATTTGAGGAAACTCTCCCTGTCATTTCTAAACTACAAGACAAGTGTAACATACAGGGCCAACAGATTGAGGCCCTGCTATGTCAGCTGGACGACACAGAGAACCGCAGCAGACGGGCAAATATCAGGATAAGAGGCCTACCTGAAGCTACTGGGCCCAGGGACATAATCCCCACCCTGGAAGGAATCTTTAAAGAAATATTAGGACTGCCTGCCACTGCTACGATCGAAATAGACCGTGCACACAGGGCCCTGAAGCCCCCATCCCAGGATGCGAACAATCCAAGAGATATCATCTGTAAATTACATAAATATACGCTTAAAGACCGCATCATGCAAAAAATGAGGGGGAAACCATATTTTGATTTTGATGGTGCACACCTGGCCTTTTATCAGGACATCTCGAGGCGCACTCTTATGCAACGTAGAGCACTTCGCCCTCTCCTAACAGCTATCCAAGACGCAGGCCTGGTGTATCGCTGGGGATTCCCCTTCAGCCTTCAAGTCACCAAAGATGGTAGAACCATAACTCTTCGCAACAAAGATGACCTCCCGCACTTTTTGACTTCCCTGGATCTGGACCCGGTAGACTTTCCCGACTGGAGATGTTCCTCAGAACTGGGAAACGACAAATTACCCACCCACCAACCGTGGCAACCAGCCAGAAACCAGAATCGCAAGAGGAATCGCAGGCGACATCTTTCTGAATCCTCGCTGGGAATGTCCCTACCCGGGAACTAGCAAACATCCCTTTCTGGGGCATACGAACTGCTACTAAAGTTTTTTCTTCCCCTTTTTTTTTTTTTTTTTTTTTTTTTTTTTTTTTTTTATATACATATTGCACTTCGATTATCCCCTTAACATTAGCCGTAAGGCTGTTTGATGGTTTGCACATTTTTGAGTTCCCTGAAGCACCATCATTCTCTCCATGTCTAACCGCACCATATCAGACGCGGTGGACGGAGACGGAGGACCTCCTGCCCTCTCTTATAGACGGCCACTAACCCCCTAGTAGGCCGCCCTGCTTTTTTTGGGCACTAATCCCCTTTGGGATAAGGGGTCGTGGCCTGGGGTCCCTCCCTTCTCCAGGGGGGGGCTCCTCGACACGACCCTTAGTAGTTGTTTTACGTGCGTGGATGTTAACATCCATACTGTTTTGATGGTTATGACCATGTTTTTATGTTCTTCTTCTCACACATGTTTTGTCTTCTCTCCCTCTCGTCTCTTTCCTACTCCCTCCCCCTTCACTGCAGGTTGCTCCACATTGCTGTCTGTGACGGACCCCTCGCAAATTGCATACATTGAACACCCACGCTCCTTTCCATGGCTTCCCTACGGGTAAGTACATATAATGTACGGGGACTATGTTCCCCACACAAACGTAGTAAGCTTTGGGGGGAGTTAAAACGCCTGAAAACCCAAGTGGTTTTCCTTCAAGAAACCCACTTTACGCCAAAGTCTCTTCCCAAATTGCCTACTCACCTTTTTAACCAATGGTTTATTAGCACATCCCCGACCCCTAAATCTAAAGGGACAGCTATCGCCATACACAAGGCATGCCCTTTTCAGCAGGCAGAGCACGATACAGACCCCTTGGGGAGATATGTTTTTCTAAAGGGCAACATTGCTGGCCAAAAATATACATTCGCTACTATTTACGCCCCGAATGCAGATCAACTTACCTTCATAGACACTACACTAGATCGCTTGGCGGAATTCAGAGAAGGCTTCCTAATTTTAGGAGGCGATTTTAACGTAAGCCCTGACCCAATGCTAGACACCTCCCATGCAAGACCCTCCCACTCCTACGCATTCTTGAAGCACTTCCGCAGGACTATTCAGTCCCACCTGCTCACCGACAGTTGGCGAGCGCTTAGACCACTAGACCGTGACTTCAGCTATTACTCTACAGTACATAACGTATACACAAGAATTGACCACATCTATGTGGATCGAAATATTCTTGAACTTTTACAGTCTGCAGACATTGGTTCCATTTCAATTTCCGACCACGCCCCAGTGACGATGGCCTTTTCTTTGCCATCAGGCACACGGGGAGTTCGGACCTGGAGACTTAATGAGAACTTATTGGACGATGCGGTGGTGATGGCTGAGGTCGCGGATACCCTAGCTCATTATTTTGCAGAGAACCCTGTAGGCGAGCTAAGTGAGGGGACGGTTTGGGAGGCTCACAAGGCTGTGGTTCGGGGGGCTCTGATTTCCCAGGGCAGTAGACTTAAAAAGATACGACAGGCAGACTTTCTAAGAGTACACACCGAACTCCAAAAAGCAGAACTCAGGCACAAAGCCAACGGACGCCCTGAAGACCTGGAAAAGCTGACAGAGTTACGGGAACTGTTCCTACGCCTACTCGATCGTCAAACACGCAAACAATTCCGATTCATGGCACACAGGTACTATGAACACGGAAACAAATGCGGCCGCATGCTGGCCCGGGCCCTCCGAAAACGTCAAGCCCAGACATATATACATAAACTACATAGCGCCTCGGGAACACCGATTCTACACCCATCTAAAATTGCTGCTGAATTTCGAGCTTACTACGCTAAATTGTACAACATAGATTCTGACCCCTCCCTTACGTCACGGGACAATAGACAAAACGCGATCCGAGACTATCTGACTGCAGCCAAACTCCCGACACTTACAGAAGAGCAATCCTCAGACCTAGACGCCCCAATCACCCTAAATGAGCTTCGGGCCACGGTGAATTCCTTGCCCAACGGAAAGAGTCCTGGACCTGACGGGTTCACTAAGGCATACTATAAAGCCTTCCTGACTCACCTAGAGACACCCATGTGCAAATATTTTAATTCTATTGCAGAAGGAAGAATTATTCCATCAGAGGCACTTCTGGCACACATCACTGTAATCCCGAAAGAGGGCAAGGATCCCACCGTACCCCCGAGCTATAGGCCAATATCGCTCCTTAACCTAGACATAAAAATTTTAGCGAAAATACTAGCAAACAGACTTAAATACCTTATACCCGACATTATCCACCCAGACCAAACGGGATTCATAACAGGTAGAGAAGCCAGGGACAACTCTATCAGAGCGGTACACCTTACTCACTGGGCCCGTGCCCGCCCCGAGCCACAGCCTTACCTCATACTGTCAACAGACGCTGAAAAAGCGTTCGATCGCGTTGACTGGTCTTACCTGACGGAGGTGCTTCGATCACTGCGAATGGGTCCGAGAATGCTGTCCTCTATTTTAGCACTATACTCGACACCTTGCGCACAAGTCAAGGTAAATGGAACCCTCTCGGCTCGCTTCCCCATCAGAAATGGCACGAGACAGGGGTGCCCCCTATCACCTCTCTTGTTCGCCTTAGTGCTGGAGCCTTTGCTCTGCACAATACGCGCTAACCCCGACATTAAGGGTCTCACAGTTGGTAACACGGAGCATAAACTCTCGGCATATGCTGATGATGTCCTGTTCCATGTTTCAAACCCCCTGATCTCACTGCCCAACCTGATGAAGGAACTGAAGCTCTTTGGGTTTCTTTCAAATTTTAAAATTAATTTTTCAAAGTCAGAAATACTCCCTATTTGCATGTCACCCCAACTAACAATGAGCCTTAAATCAGCCTTTCCCTTCACCTGGGCCACGTCGGCTATTCGATACCTAGGTATACAACTCACAAATAATTTTAACAGCCTATATACCGCAAACTACCTCCCACTGATAACTACCATTAAGAAAGACCTATCCCAATGGACACAGACGGCCTTCACATGGCTGGGAAGGGTGAACATAATAAAAATGAATATTTTACCACGCATACTGTTCTTTTTACAGATGCTACCAATTCGATTACCCCGATCTTTTTTTGATAAAATATCTAGCATACTGTCCGAATTCATATGGAATGCGCGCAAACCTAGGATAGCTCTACGAGTCCTACGACGCTCGAAACAAAACGGAGGCCTAGGCCTTCCAGACGTCAGAAGATACTACTGGGCTATAGCGATACAGAGGATGCTCAACTGGCGTTTCCACTCTTGCTCTAAGATTTGGGTACCACTAGAGAAATGTTTAGCGGGTAGGAACTTATCATATGCTCCCTGGCTGTCCCGAGAGCATAGAGGACTGTCGGAGACAACGTCCCCCCTGACAACCCAGGTACTGTCAACCTGGGATAAGATTAACCCGCTGCTAAAATTGGCTCCCTCGGTGTCCCCACTGGCCCCACTGGGAGGTTTCCTCTGGTTCCCTCCGGGAGAACAAATAGGTTTCTTTGAATCGTGGCTGGGGGGTGGGGACGCCAGTTGTGGCAAACTCATGAAAGACGGCAAACTCCTGGGCTACGAATCTCTGCCTACAGGCAGACAGGGCACCCCAATGAACTTCTGGAAATACAGACAACTACATCACTTCTTTCAATTACAAGGCCATAAGATTAGAGACCCTTCTTCTCTCACCCACCTTGAAAAACTCTTTACTGCAGAAGAACCTACACCACACTTGGTCTCGGAACTCTATAAACTACTAGGTTCCTCATTCCCTAACACCACACCCACATTTATCAGACGTTGGGAAAAGGACCTGGGCATCGTATTTGCAAAGACAGACTTAACTCACTTGTATCAGCTTACTCATTCATCCTCAATAGAGTCTAAGACCCAGGAAACGAACTTTAAGCTGCTATCCCGTTGGTACAGAGTACCTGCGGACTTGGCCCGCTTCTACCCTTCCACATCCGAGCTGTGCTGGAGAGGATGTGGTCAGAAAGGTACACTGAAACACATATGGTGGGATTGCCCTCAAATTAAATCCTTTTGGGAAGATATACGTAACCAAATCAAAATAGTGACAGAGATAGAAATCCCCTTACTCCCGACCTACTTTCTCCTGCAGGTCCCCCCGATCTCACTACGAAAATATAAGAAAAGTATGCTGCCGCACTTATTAAATGCGGCTAGGCGCCTGATCCCAATCCATTGGAAAAAACACACGACCCCCACACGTGCTGAGTGGATCGGAAAGGTTAGTGAGATCCGGGAGGCCGAGGATTGGGTGGCGACCAATAAAGGCCACAAAGACCGATTCCATGCAATCTGGATGCCATGGGCTGAATACACCTCTGACTCCACCACAGTGTCGTCTAGTCTAGACGTTGCACTACTGGAACTGGCAGACCCTACTCTTAGAGTACTTAGGCTAACAAAAACTCAACCCTGTAGGCAAGACCCTAAAACCTGACCTATCCGAGGAATAACAAATTCAGCTCCGAGGGGTCCGTCGCAGAGGCAGAGGAAGCCTACCAGTACTTGCAGGTAACCTGACCCATTCCCTCTCCCTTTCCCATCCCCCCCCTTCCTTCTCCAATTCCCTCTTCTCACTCTTACTGTACCCCCCCACCTCTCTCTTTTTTATTATTCCTATTTATTTCTATGTCTCTCTATTGTTATTTTGATTTAATATTAGGGAAACTCATGCGAATCAGCTAAGTATGGGCTGTTCAATATAGAAATGAAATCCGCTGGGGGAGATCTCCGGTTTTCCAAGAGCCAGATAAATTTTACATGAATAAACCACTGTTGCGGGGTCGCGGGGGCCCATGTGGGAGCGGGAGGCGGATTGATGGAGGTTTTGGGCCCCCCCTTCCTGCCCCGGGCGTGGGCCACCGGGCTATGTACCCCGCACATTCCGGAGAGTCCCCCAACTAAAATACACCCTCAAGAGCCCTTAGGCGGGCCCCGCTTCATTTGCATACTTCATGAAAACATGGGGCTTCCAGAGCTCCTGATTACTCCCTTGGCGGGTCTCACAGAGTTATCCCTGGAAGAGCACTTTACATTAGATTAATAGTAATGTATGTGTTTGTTCAACCCACATATTGCATATTGTTACTGAAATGACCCTGCGAGGCCATTGTTTACAGGATTTGCACTGTTGGACATGTCATGTAATGTCTTGTTCTAAAAATAAAAAACTTATTATACAAAAAAAAAAAAAAAAAAAAGCAAAAGCTAGCCTCAAAGAATTATATGTATTAGAAGGTGGAGACAAGAGCATTGGAGTGTAGAGTTCCCCTTTAAAAGCAAAAACTAGCCCAAATAAAACATATGCATTAGAAGGGAAGACAAGAGAATTGGAGTGTAGAGTCCCCCTTTAAAAGCAAAAACTAGCTAAAAAAAAAACATATGCATTAGAAGGGGAAGACAAGAGCATTGGGGTGCAGAGATCCCCTTTAAAAGCAAAAACTAGCCCAAATAAAACATATGCATTAGAAGGGAAGACAAGAGAATTGGAGTGTAGAGTCCCCCTTTAAAAGCAAAAACTAGCCCAAAAAAAACATATGCATTAGAAGGGGAAGACAAGAGCATTGGAGAATGGAGTGTAGAGTTCCCCTTTAAAAGCAAAAGCTAGCCCAAGGAAATCATATGCATTAGAGGGGGGGAGGTTAAATGTCCTTTTAGGAGGAGCTAGAGTAGACTAGAGTCTTTTTACATAATTTTAACAAGGGACATGTCACATGTTGGCAATGTAACATGCTAACATGACCTGTGTGCAAATACCCTTAAAAAAACACATAAAAGTGAACCAGCGTAAAAAAGTCAAGTTTAGAGGTGCGCCCGTTCAACCCACGCAAATGCATTTACCTTGCTTGACATTTACTAAGATTTTGCCGGCGCAGTGAACCAACGCATTTGCGCAACGTGCATAAATTGACCTCATGCAGTTCTACAGTTACTTGCAGACACAGCAGGCTTGTTCAGAAAAAGTTACTTTCTCATTCTATTTTGGGCATATTTGTTACTTGGGCAGTTATTACTATAATTCCTCACATAACCCCACATCACCCCCATAATATTGGCACTTCCAGTATGTACATTGCGCCTTGGCATGCGCCTCAATTCATGGCGCAAATGGTTCGTAAATCAGCCCCATTGTCTCCACCTTCTGGAGTGTTGGGCAGGAGGTGCAAGAGAGGCCTCCACAACATTCCAGTCGTCACCTGGTATGTGATAGGTCTGAACTTTTTTCATGTTTCGGGTGCTCTGGTGCAAAACGAACCGGAGGGGTGTTTGGCCCATCCCTAATGATTATTGCTAGGGCTTTTTCTGTCTCTGAAAGGCCCTCTACACATCAGTTGAAATGTACCATTTGCCTTTTAATAATGTTCTTGAATATTTATTTTTCTTTTTTCTATGCTATGATTTGTGTGGTACATATCCCGCTTACTGCTATTGACCAAACTGTTTTATGCATGTACCTTGGAAATTCCCTGCATAAAAAGATATTTGACTATGAAATTTTGGATCACAATTTACAAGCAATGGACCAAGATAAATATTGCAAGATCTTCAGTAAGTGCTTTATTTCAAAAGATTGACATTGACCGTCCAAGATATACTAGACAATTTATTTTGAATATTTTGTTGGCAGCAAGGATAACTATAGCAAAATCCAAATAATACACAATGACAAATGCAATGCTGCTATGAGTCAGTTCACATTCCACTATTGCAGATCATCAGGTGCTTGTCCTGCTTGTCGCAATAACACTCTATAATTCGAAAATATATGATGGCATTTCGATAAAAACTTGGGGATATTTATTGCATCTCAGATTAATACACGGAACAATAGGAATAGAGATCCTTCTAATGTACTGCATAGTGTGAAATGCATTAGGGTGATCTGTATTCATGCTGTTCTGTGTATTTATCTGAGATGCAAAAACATTTCTGCAAGTTTATCTAGTTTATCGGAGTCCTGTCTTCTTATTTTTGTGTTGGGAATTATAGCAAAATGTTGGGGGAAAAAAATGGCAATCCAGCTAGATTATGTCAAAAAAGAATTGAACAGGGTGATGGTTAATGACAAACTCACATGCACTCTTCAACATGCTTGGATTCATTATACTGTATATTACTAGACTGACTCAGGAGGAATAACTGTACTTACCTTGCTACAGTGCCTTGCCAAAGTATTCACCCCCATTGGCTTTTTACCTATTTTGTTACATTACAGCCTTTAGTTCAATGTTTTTTTAAATCTGAATTATATTAGATTGATCAGAACACAATAGTCTAAGTTGGTGAAGTAAAATTAGAGAAATATATACATAAAACTATTTTTCAGAAATAAAAAACTGATAATTGGCATGTTCGTATGTATTCACCACCTTTGTTATGAAGCATATAAAAAGCTCTGGTGCAACCAATTACCTTCACAAGTCACATAATTAGTGAAATGATGTCCACCTGTGTGCAATCTAAGGGTCAGATGATCTGTCATTACCTATAACACACCTTTTTGAAAGGCCCCAGAGGCTGCAAGAGGCACCACTAACCAAACACTGCCACGAGGACCAAGGAACTCTCCAAACAAGTAAGGGACAATGTTGTTGAGAAGTACAAGTCAGAGTTAGGTTATAAAAAAATATCCAAATCTTTGATGATCCCCAGGAGCACCATCAAATCTATCATAACCAAATGGAAAGAACATGGCACAACAGCAAACCTGCCAAGAGACGGCCGCACACCAAAACTCAAGGACTGGGCAAGGAGGGCATTAATCAGAGAGGCAGCACAGAGACCTAAGGTAACCCTGGAGGAGCTGCAAAGTTCCACAGCAGAGACTGGAGTATCTGTACACAGGACGACAATAAGCCGTATGCTCCATAGAGTTGGGCTTTAGGGCAGAGTGGCCAGAAGGAAGCCATTACTTTCAGCAAAAAACAAAATGGCACGTTTTGAGTTTGCGAAAAGGCATATGGGAGACTCCCAAAATGTATGGAGGAAGGTGCTCTGGTCTGATGAGACTAAAATGGAACTTTTTGGCCATCAAAGAAAACGCTATGTCTGGCGCAAACCCAACACATTGCATCAGCCAAAGAACACCATCCCCACAGTGAAACATGGTGGTGGCAGCATAATGCTGTGGGGATGTTTTTCAGCAGTCAGGATTGGGAAACTGGTCAGAGTTGAGGGAAAGATGGATGGTGCTAAATACAGGGATATTCTTGAGCAAAACCTGTACCACTCTGTGTATGATTTGAGGCTAGGACAGAGGTTCACCTTCCAGCAGGACAATGACCCCAAACACACTGCTAAAGTAACACTTGAGTGGTTTAAGGGGAAACATGTAAATGTGTTGGAATGGCCTAGTCAAAGCCCAGACCTCAATCCAATAGAAAATCTGTGGTCATACCTAAAGATTGCTGTTCACAAGCGCAAACCATCCAACTTGAAGGAGCTGGAGCAGTTTTGCAAGGATGAATGGGCAAAAATCCCAGTGGTAAGATGTGGCAAGCTCATAGAGACTTATCCAAAGCAACTTGGAGCTGTGATAGCCGCAAAAGGTGGCTCTACAAAGTATTGACCTTAGGGGGTGGATAGTTATGCACATTGACTTTTTCTGTTATTTTGTCCTATTTGTTGTTTGCTTCACAATAAAATGTAATAAATCTACAAAGTTGTGTTCATTTTCTGTAAAATTAAATGATGCAAATCCTCAAACAATCCATTTAATTCCAGGTTGTGAGGCAGCAAAACATGAAAAATGCCAAGGGGGGTGAATACTTATGCAAGGCACTGTACACACAGCACCCCATATTGACAGAAAAACACAGAATTGTTGACATTTTTGCAGATTTATTAAAAAAGAAAAACTGAAATATCACATGGTCCTAAGTATTCAGACCCTTTGCTGTGACACTCATATATTTAACTCAGGTGCTGTCAATTTCTTCTGATCATCCTTGAGATGGTTCTACACCTTCATTTGAGTCCAGCTGTGTTTGATTATACTAATTGGACTTGATTAGGAAAGCCACACACCTGTCTATATAAGACCTTACAGCTCACAGTGCATGTCAGAGCAAATGAGAATCATGAGGTCAAAGGAACTGCCTGAAGAGCTCAGAGACAGAATTGTGGCAAGGCACAGATCTAGCCAAGGATAAAAAAAATTCTGCTGCACTTAAGGTTCCTAAGAGCACAGTGGCCTCCATAATCCTTAAATGGAAGACGTTTGGGATGACCAGAACCCTTCCTAGAGCTGGCCGTCTGGCCAAACTGAGCTATCGGGGGGAGAAGAGCCTTGGTGAGAGAGGTAAAGAAGAACCCAAAGATCACTGTGGCTGAGCTCCAGAGATGCATCGGGAGATGGGAGAAAGTTGTAGAAAGTCAACCATCACTGCAGCCCTCCACCAGTCGGGGCTGTATGGAGTGGCCCGACGGAAGCCTCTCCTCAGTGCAAGACACATGAAAGCCCGCATGGAGTTTGCTAAAAAACACCTGAAGGATTCCAAGATGGTGAGAAATAAGATTCTCTGGTCTGATGAGACCAAGAAAGAACTTTTTGGCCTTAATTCTAAGCGGTATGTGTGGAGAAAACCAGGCACTGCTCATCACCTGTCCAATACAGTCCCAACAGTGAAGCATGGTGGTGGCAGCATCATGCTGTGGGGGTGTTTTTCAGCTGCAGGGACAGGACGACTGGTTGCAATCGAGGGAAAGATGAATGCGGCCAAGTACAGGGATATCCTGGACGAAAACCTTCTCCAGAGTGCTCAGGACCTCAGACTGGGCCGAAGGTTTACCGTCCAACAAACCAATGACCCTAAGCACACAGCTAAAATAACGAAGGAGTGGCTTCACAACAACTCCATGACTGTTCTTGAATGGCCCAGTCAGAGCCCTGACTTAAACCCAATTGAGCATCTCTGGAGAGGCCTAAAAATGGCTATGCACCAACGTTTACCATCCAACCTGACAGAACTGGAGAGGATCTGCAAGGAGGAATGGCAGAGGATCCTCAAATCCAGGTGTGAAAAACTTGTTGCATCTTTCCCAAAAAGACTCATGGCTGTATTAGATCAAAAGGGTACTTCTACTAAATACTGAGCAAAGGGTCTGAATTCTTAGGACCATGTGATATTTCAGTTTTTCTTTTTTAATAAATCTGCAAAAATGTCAACAATTCTGTGTGTTTTTCTGTCAATATGGGGTGCTGTGTGTACATTAATGAGGGAAAAAAATGAACTCAAATGATTTTAGCAAATGGCTGCAATATAACAAAGAGTGAAAAATGTAAGGGGGTCTGAATACTTTCCGTCCCCACTGTATACACTGCTTTGATAAAGTATTCATACCCCTTGAAATCCTCCACATTTTGTCATCTTACAACCAAAAACATAAATGTATTTTACAGTATCTCACAAAAGTGAGTACACCCCTCACATTTTTCTAAATATTTTATTATATTATTCCAGTATTATATTGTTCCAGTATCTTGGCAATCTTCTTATAGCCTTGACCATCTTTATGTAGAGCAACAATTCTTTTTTTTCAGAGAGTTCTTTGCCAACAGGTGCCATGTTGAAAAAGTATGAGAGAGTGAGAACGATAACACCAAATTTACCACACCTGCTCCCCATTCACACCTGAGACCTTGTAACACTAACGAGTCACATGACACCGGGCAGAGAAAATGGCTAATTGGGCCCAATTTGGACATTTTTACTTAGGGGTGTACTCACTTTTGTTGTCAGCGGTTTAGACATTAATGGCTGTGTGTTGAATTATTTTGAGGGGATAGCAAATTTACACTGTTATACAAGCTGTACACTCACTACTTTACATTGTAGCAAAGTGTCGTTTCTTCAGTGTTTTCACATGAAAAGATATACTAAAACCTTTACAAAAATGTGAGGGGTGTACTCACCTTTGTGAGATACTGTATGTGAAAGACAAACACAAAGTGGCACATAATTGTGAAGTGTAAGGAAAATGATAAATGGTTTTCAACATTTTTACATATAAATAACTGAAAAGTGTGGCGTGCATTTTTTTTCAGCCCTCCTGAGTCAATACTTTGTAGAACCACCTTTCACTGCAACTACAGCTGCAAGTCTTTTTAGGGTTGTCTCTACCAGCCTTGCACATCTAGAGAATACATTTTTTGCCCATTTTTTTTTGCAAAATAGCTCAAGCTCTGTCAGATTGGATGGAGAGCATCTGTAAACAGCAATTTTCAAGTCTTGCCACAGATTCTCAATTGTATTTAGGACTGGGCTTTGATTGGGCCATTCTAACACATGCATATGCTTTGATCTAAACCATTCCTTTGTAGCTCTGGCTGTATGTTTGGGGTCCTGCTGGAAGGTGAACCTCTGCCCCAGTCTCAAGTCTTTTGCAGAAAGATTTTCTTCTAATGCCCTGTACACACGACCGGTTTTCCCGTCGGAATTTAGAACATGTTCTCTTTCTAGGTCCGTCAGAATTTTCGATGTAAAGAGTCCGATGGGGCATAAACACGATCGGATGAAAAGCTCCCGTCGGACTTTTTCTGTCGGACATTCCGCTCGTGTGTACACGGCATAAGATTGCCCTGTATTTGGCTGCATCCATCTTCCCATCAACTCTGACCAACTTCCCTGTCCCTGCTGAAGAAAAGCATCCTCACAACATGATGCTGCCACCACCATGTTTCATGATGGGGATGGTGTGTTCAGGGTGATGTGTAGAGTTAGTTTTTCGCCACACATAGCGTTTTGCTTTTAGGCCAAAAAGTTAAATTTTGGTATCATCTGACCAGAACACCTTTTTCCACATGTTTGCTATGTCCCCCACATGGCTTCTCACAAACTGCAAACAGGACATCTTTTGGCTTTCTTTCAACAATGGCTTTCTTCTTGCCACTCTTCCATAAATGCCAGTGGAGTGCAAGACTAATGCCCCGTACACACGGTCGGATTTTCCGATGGAAAATGTCTGATCGGAGCGTGTTGTCGGAAATTCCGACCGTGTGTGGGCTCCATCGGACATTTTCCATCGGATTTTCCGACACACAAAGTTGGAGAGCAGGAGATAAAATTTTCCGACAACAAAATCCGTTGTCGAAAATTCCGATAGTGTGTACACAAATCCGACGGACAAAGTGCCACGCATGCTCAGAATAAATAAAGAGATGAAAGCTATTGGCCACTGCCCCGTTTATAGTCCCGACGTACATGTTTTACGTCACCGCGTTTAGAGCGATCGGATTTTCCGACAACTTTGTGTGACCGTGTGTATGCAAGACAAGTTTGAGCCAACATCCGTCGGAAGAAATCCTAGGATTTTGTTGTCGGAATGTCCGAACAAAGTCCGACCGTGTGTACGCCCTATAATAGGGCGTACACACGGTCGGACTTTGTTCGAACATTCCGACAACAAAATCCTAGGATTTTTTCCGAAGGATGTTGGCTCAAACTTGTCTTGCATACACACGGTCACACAAAGTTGTCGGAAAATCCGATCGTTCTGAACGCGGTGACGTAAAACACGTACGTCGGGACTATAAACGGGGCAGTGGCCAATAGCTTCCATCTCTTTATTTATTCTGAGCATGCGTGGCACTTTGTCCGTCGGATTTGTGTACACACGATCGGAATTTCCGACAACGGATTTTGTTGTCGGAAAATTTCATCTCCTGCTCTCAAACTTTGTGTGTCGGAAAATCCGATGGAAAAAGCCCAAACACGGTGGGAATTTCCGACAACACGCTCCGATCGGACATTTTCCATCGGAAAATGCGACCGTGTGTACGGGGCATAATAGTTGTCCTGTGGACAGATTCCCCCACCTGAACTGTGGATCTCTGCAGCTCCTCCAGAGTTACCATGGACCTCTTGGCTGCTTCTCTGATTAATGATATTCTTGCCTGGACTGTCAGTTTAGGTGGACGGCCATGTCTTGGTAGGTTTGCAGTCGTGCAATAGCCTTTCCATTTATCGGATGATAGCTGGTTCTGTGAGATGTTCAAAGCTTTGGATATTTTTTAGAACCTAATCCTGCTTTAAACTTCTCCACAACTTTATCCTGACCATCATGGGACTGTGACGTCACAAGGGGGCAGGGTCACCGGGTGACATCACCCAGTGGCCACGCCCCATGCCTATATAATTGGTTGCGGACCTCTCTCACGGCATTACAGTGAGAGGGAGTGTCGTGTCAACATCTCTGGAAGAGAAGAGGGAAGAAGACGTTTCAAAAGACAGGGCTCCTCCACTAGCAAAAGAGCGGCAAAAGAGCAGAAGATAGCAGAGGAGCCCAGCAGAAGGAAGAAGGGACCGGAGAAGAATCAGAGAGTGCAGAGATGACACCGGAGAGAGGGAGAAAAGGCCTGAGAGACCCCCGAAGTCGGCAGAAGACCCCTGAAGTCGGAAGAAGACCCCCGGAGCTGCCTGATAAATTACTTTTAAAACCTGTGTAGTGTGTTTTTTTATTGACACTTTTTTTCCCCAGGTGAATGGGTAGGGGTACCATGTACCCCATACTCATTCACATAGGGTGGGGGGCCAGGATCTGGGGGTCCCCTTGTTAAAGGGGGCTCCCGGATTCCGATAAGCCCCCGCCCGCAGACCCCGACAACCAACGGCCAGGGTTGTCAGGAAGAGGCCCTTGTCCTCATCAGCATGGGGACAAGGTTCTTTGGGGTGGGGGGCCCGCAGGGCTCCCCCCCTTGCCCCAAAGCACCAACCCCCCCATGTTGAGGGCATGTGGCCTGGTACGGTTCAGGAGGGGGGGACGCTTGCTCGTCCCCACCCCTTTTTCTAACTGACCGGGCTGTGTGCTCGGATAAGGGTCTGGTATGGATTTGGGGGGGACCCCCACACCGTTTTTTCGGCATAGGGAGTGCCCCTTGGAATCCATACCAGACCGAAGGGTCTGGTATGCTCTTGGAGGGGAACCCATGCCGGTTTTTTATTTAAAATTTGGCGTGGAGTTCCCTCTCAAGATTCATACCAAACACAGTGCCTGGTATTGGCGGGGATCCAAGTCGGATCCCCGTTCATTATGAGTCGGTACCCTGTCGGGTTGCTATGGAAATGGCAAACCACAGCTAAATGCAACCGCAGCTAATCGCACTGTACATCTGCTAGCCAGTAAGGATTCATAAACATAGTGGGATTGAGTAGTGTAGAATACTTCAGAAGCGTTTGGTGCCTTATCAGTTTTACAATGTTTTGCTATCAATGTTCTAGCGACCAGAACAATGTGTGTAAACACAACGCGAAAGTCAGGGGGGAAATTTTCAATGCCTATGTTCAGTACTGCTAAGCTTGGATTGGGGGTGTCAGGATCCCTGTAATGCTTGAGATGAAGCGAAATATGCTATACCAAAAGCTAGTCAAATGTTTGCAGGTTCAGAACATATGGAAGAGGTTGCCTACTGTGCCACAATTTCTACAGCATAATGGGGAGTTGGTTTGGCAGAATTTAGACAGTCTGTAAGGCGTAAGATACCACCTAAGGGCTATTTTTTGCGATAGATCCCAGTGGTTAACACATTTAGAGGCTTTGTAGGTTGATTTAAGTGCATATTGCCACTGTGAGTCTGTGATGGGTATGCCTAGATCGTATTCCCATTTTCGGTAAGAGTGGGATTTGGTGAAGTTAAGTTTTTGTTGGAAGAAATTCTAAAAGAAGGATATACCCTTGAGAGGTGTGGGGGCTGTAGTGTAGAACCGACATATCCCTTCTGTGAGATATGTGTAGTGTGTTTTGATGGATCTCAGGCGATGGGAAACTTGGTTGTATTTATAGCAATCTGCGGGTATTAAGTTGAATTGTTTTTGGAGTGTGGTGAATGGTTTAAGGGTGTTTCGTTATAGATCTGCAATCTATTTTATGCCTTTATTGTGCCAGGTTGTGAAGTTTGAAATCACATGTGCAAGGATATTGAAGAGTATGGGGATGTCTACCTTGCTAGAGGTTGGGGGTGATAGTTTGCAAAGGTTCCTCCAAGCCAACAGGGAGGCTTGTATAGTGGCAGGTGTTGTATGGGGAATGGTTGCCATGCATCCAGGAGCAAGAGAGAGTGTAAGTTTTTAGTTGGGCTTAGAGCCTGTTCAATGCTGCTCCAAAGAATATCAGGGGAGGGATTAAACCAATTTTTAAGTTGGGTGAGAATGGAGACTAGAAAATAATCCAGAATATCTATCAATCCCATGCCCCCTGCAAGTCTGTTTGACCAGGAGAGCTTTAGAGCATCGTGGTCCTTTTGAGCACCAGACGAATTGCGTGAGCAGGGAGTTTAGAGATCCAAGATGGTTACTGCGTGGGGGCATGGCCTGAAGAGCAATGGAGTATGAGGTGTGTAGTGAGAGCTCACTGTGTATCCTGCTTTATCTCTCCTGACTCTAAAACAATCACTTTCTCTGATCTATTGAGACTCCCAGGCTCCCTGCGCACTGAGGATTATGTCTCTGCCAAAAAAGAATCCAGAGACTAGCAGCCAGCTTGCTAAACTCCGGAGACTTGATAAAGACCAACAGGCCAAAGATAGCGCCGATACCTCAGAGGCAGATCAACCCGCAGCAGACACTACCAAGGTACTGGATGCTATCACCCTATGCCAAAGCTCCTTATCAGCTAAAATCAAGGAAATCAAGATAGACATCTTTCCTTCTGCCTCCATTTGCTGTATGCGTTGATATTCAGCTTCCGTATACATGCCCTCTATCTCCCCCTGATATCTTGCTCCTGGATGAACATTGTTCTCACTCCGTTCACAAAACCTTGTTTGCTGGACACCAGTGTACTGCTATCTCCCCCCTCCCCCCCCCCTTCACTCTCCTACTGTACTGCCCATATCGCAGCTGCTATAGTCATCCTGGATTCTTGTGGCTGGATGCACATCCGGGGACTACAGTATTGGATCAGGACTATAAATTGACACTCCTCTGGGGATGGTTGCAAGTGACCTTCACATGCTTAATCGAGCGGGGCATAGCTCTTTGCTCAATGTCTGACAACTCACTCTTCAGAGAAGAAGTCGTCCCCCTAGCTATATTGCAATGATTTTTGTTTTATGCTTTATATGCTTTCTACGTTCTATACCTCCAATGTGTGTGCTACACCAGAAGACGGGTTATTTAACTACCGTAGTTTAAGGGCTTATATACTCACACCAAGTTTGTGAGGTGTGTAGATGGGAGGGATGGGATATATTAATGTTCAACGTTTGGTATTTCTCTTTTCCCTTTTTCAATGCTACTTGGTAAACTCTGGTAAACTCTGGATATACTTATTGCTTGCTATTGTACTGGATGTGATTCTGATGGTCAATGATTGCTGTTGTTGTCTCGCCCTGCCGTTCCAATTTTTCCATGATACTTATGCATTATTTCTCTATACTCCATGGCTCCCCTTAAATTTCAAACATGGAACGTCCGGGGTATAAAGAACATGTTCAAACGCACCGCTGTATTTACCTTTCTTAAATCCCAAAAGGCGAATATCATAGTTTTGGTGGAAACACACGCTACTGGCCATCTACAGGCCGCACTCAGGTGCCCATGGATAGGATGGGCGCATCACGCCACTCATATCCATCAGTCCAGGGGGTCTCTGTGCTCATTGCCAAAAATGTTTTATTTGAACCAATAACCCTGCTGTCGGACCGGCAGGGCAGATATCTGATTCTACATGCTACTCTACAGGTGTCTCAAATCTTATTGTTGGCCTGTTATGTCCCCCCTCCATACAGTTCGGAGGTGGTAAACAAGGGCTTGGCCTTTATATCTCAATATCCTGGGGTTCCGGCTGTATGGATGGGGGACTTTAATATGACCATGACTCCTGCACTGGATCGCTTGGCTCCCAGTATCGCAAACACTGATGAATCACAGCATACTCGCCTATACGGTATACTGGCTGATTTTGCATTAATCGACATTTGGAGACATAGATACCCGACCACCAAGGCTTATTCTTGCTTCTCAGCAAGCCATAACACTATGTCCCATATAGATTTTATCCTGATATCTAAAACTCTATTACCCAAAGTTACAGGTACAGGCTTCACCCCCAGGATCCTGTCAGATCATGCTCCCTGCTGGATGCAGGTGTCCTTACTTAAGCCCCCCCCCCACTTCCACTTGGAAACTAAACCCATACTGGCTATCAGCTTTACCAGACCAGAAAACTATAACTGCAGAATTTTTATTTTTCTTTAACACTAATCAGGGAACCTTTACCCCCGGGGTGATATGGGAAGCATTTAAGCTCCATGCCCGCATGACTTTGTCAGCAAGGATAAACAGACTTAAACTCTCCTCTAAAATCATACTCCAGTT
The DNA here is from genome assembly GCF_042186555.1 of Aquarana catesbeiana. Taxonomy (NCBI): domain Eukaryota; kingdom Metazoa; phylum Chordata; class Amphibia; order Anura; family Ranidae; genus Aquarana; species Aquarana catesbeiana. The sequence goes on from NC_133335.1 coordinate 94,416,942, forward strand.
GGCAACAGATAAACTACAAGAATTAGAGGAAACATTCCATAGACAGCCCTCCCCTGAACAGCTCGAGAGTATCAAGATGCAAACCTGAGTAGTTACGCAACTCCATATAGAAAAGACTAAACAACGTCACTTCTTCTGTAGGCAAAAAATATTTGAATACGGGGGAACGCTCTGGAAAATTATTGGCATATCTTGCCCATCTTGACAGTAAACCTCAAATCATAGTTTTATTGAAGGGCCCAGATGCTAGTAACCTCACTGACCCCTCCCATGTTGCAGCTCAATTTAAAACGTTTTATCATACACTCTACACGTCACAGACCATGCACTCACAACAAGAGACAAAAGCTTTCCTTCAATCCATAGCATTTCCTCATCTTAATGGTGATGACATTAAAATGTTGGAAGCACCTATTTCTATTAAGGACGTCACCATGACAATCTCACAACTAGCCAAATCTAAAGCCCCAGGTTCAGACGGACTGCCCTTGGAATTTTACGCCACCTACTCTGATTTACTTATTCCCAAACTACAAACCCTTTATCAATTTATTTTGGATACTGGGGTCCTACCACCCTCCATGTAAGAAGCTCGAATAGTGGTTATCCCTAAACCGGGTAAAGACCCCCTCTACCCAGATTCCTACTGACCCATATCACTGTTACAAGTAGACATTAAAATCTTAGCAAAGATCCTCGCCTCACGTCTAAACAAAGTTATACTCTCTCTAATTCATCTGGATCAAACTAGATTTTTGCCTGAGAAAAATACTGCTATGATTATACGGCGTCTATTTATGAATGCCCAAGCATCACATGATAACCCCGGTTCCCAAGTGGTGGTTAGGGATGGGCGAACAGTTCGGCCTGAGCATAAGTTTGGGCCGAACTTTTGCTGTTCAAACGTTCGATGAACAGCCATTTGTTCGGCCCCCCGAACCGACCACAATGCATTGCGGTGCTGAACAGTGCATTGCAAGCCCTGATTGGTTGAAGCATTGAAAGCTTCAGCCAATCAGGGCACAGAGCACTGTCAGAGTCATGATTGGACACTGTCATCATGACTTTATCCAATCATGGCTCATTCCCGCCCCACAGTATAAAAGTATTCTTTCAATGACAGCCATTTTCAGTGTGATTTCAGCATGGAGAGAGATAGGAAAGGGCTCTGTTCAGTGCTATTAGTTAGTTAGTGTGCTAAACTGTGCTATTTTGCTTCAATTGACAGTGTAGAATATTAGTTTAGTGTCAGTTTAGGGATAGTGTGAGTGTAGTGAGGAGGACCATCATTCAGCTGTGCAGCTAGAGTAGGGACAGCTCAGATAGTTTCAGTGTAGTGTAGTGAGACCGTGTCAGTAATCTTGACATTAGTGTATAGCTAGAGTAGGGACAGTTCAGATAGCGTCAGTAAAGTGACCGTTGAACATTGTCTATTTGATTGCGTTACTGACAGTTTAACGCCATTTACTTCTGTGTCCGTTACTGCCAGTTTAACGCCATTTACTTCTGTGTGCGTTACTGCTAGTTTAACGCCATATAGTTTTGTGTGTATTACTGCCAGTTTAAAGCCATATAGTTTTGCGTGTGTTACTGCCAGTTTAACGCCATATAGTTCTGTGTGTTACTGCCAGTTTAACGCCATATCGTTTTACGTGCGTTACTGCCAGTTTAACGCCATATAGTTTTGCGTGCGTTACTGCCAGTTTAACGCCATATAGTTCTGTGTGCGTTAATGCCAGTTTAACTCCATATCGTTTTGTGTGCGTTACTGCCAGTTTAATGCCATATAGTTCTGTGTGCGTTACTGCCAGTTTAATGCCATATTGTTTTGTGTGCATTACTGCCAGTTTTACTGCCAGTTTAATGCCATATAGTTCTATGTGCATTACTGCCAGTTTAATGCCATATCATTTTGTGTGCGTTACTGCCAGTTTAACGCCATATAGTTCTGTGTGCGTTACCGACAGTTTAACGCCATATCGTTTTGTGTGCGTTACTGCCAGTTTAACGCCATATAGTTCTGTGCATCACTGTACTTTTGGCGCATTATATTGCAGTATATTATAGTGTATCCGTGGAGTGTGTCTGTGTAGTGTGAGTACTCAAATTAAAGTGCACCAAACACCTCTTTACATTGATTAAAGTGCATCTACGTACATATTTCAACTTCTTCTTTACATTTGCTTACAAGCACTGCCCCCTCCCTCCCAATAATGTCTGGGAGGACAAGGAGAGGCAGATGTTCCTTTGGCACTGTAAGGGGGCCAGCAACAAATGTGTCCACAGGCAAAGGTGGACGTGGTGGTCAGTCCACAGGCAGGGCATAATTTCCTCTGTTTAGTGGGTTTGCCTGTGCTATCCAGCATGCTTTCAGAATGGGCATTCAGTGCTGCAGGAGGTTTCGTTACTGATCATAGAATGCGTCTGTCCACAGACTCTGTGGATCGATTGACCTTAATAAAAATGAATCAGTCCTGGATTACCAGCTATGAAGCCCCTGATGCCAAATGTCACTTATTAAGTCTTTTTGGGATGTGAAATTTCTGCAGGACTTCGAGGCTGCTTGGCTTTGAGGGTGTTCAATCTTTTCATCTGGAAGAATTTTTTTGGTATAGGTTTCATGGACACAATTACCACTCAAAGACCAATTTTTCAGAACCTATTTGACAGTTGCATATCATTGCAATTTTTTACAGCAAGGCCAATTCTTGCTTTCATCAAGAGTACCTCTATAAGGTTACGGTGGGGAGGCACCACTGACACCCAAATTTTTACGCACTCGTTACTTCTATCCAAAGTCAAAGTGACACCAGAATGTATCCAAAAAATGTCTAATCTTGTTCCCAGTGCACTACATTGTGGCCCCATCATACAGACTGGCTCCCCAGCTGTTGCTGAGCAAAATAAAGGCAGCTTGCAGGGAAAATGTCATTTTTTTGGCTTTATAAATGCAATTATTGCTGCAGCAGATTCTAGATATGGTACAGATCTTCCGCTTTACAGGTAGACTAAGGGGACCCCCAGGCACTATATTGGAAGGATTTTTTCATTTTTATGCTTTTACTTTAAAAACCAAAAAAATAACCGCTCATTTAAAAATGATGTTTTTCACAAACTTTTTTTTTATTGCTACATGTCCCCCAGGGCAGGACCCGGACCCCTATTACCCTTTGTATGCCCAATTACTTGCATGTAAGCCTTCAAAATGGGCACTTTTGATTTTTGACGTTCGGGTCACATTGACTTTAATGTGGCTCGTTATTCGGGTCCAAACTTTCGCGGTGTCGAAAGTTCTGGTGTGAACCGAACAGGGGTGAGTTTGGCCCATCCCTAGTGGTGGTGGCATTGGACGCCGCCAAGAAATTTGATTCGGTAGAATGGGGATACCTTTGGGAATGTCTACATAGATTTGGTTTTGGGCCCAATTTTATACAATGGGTACTTTATCAATCCCCTAAGGCTAAAGTATGCGTAAACGGTTGAGTATCAGATCAGTTTTCCCTGGAGCGGGGTACCCGCCAAGGTTGCCCCCTTACCCCTCTGCTGTATGCCTTGGCAGCTGAACCTTTGACCATTGCTATTAGAGCAGAACCAAATATCTCTGGATTGAGTGTAGGCAATACGGTAGAAAAAAATTGGACTATACGCTGATGATACTATCCTTTTTTTTATCCTTACTTTGCGAAAAATGAAAAAACACATATCTATTCCCACAACCCTCTATGGTTCAACAAACATATGTCGGAACTGCTTACCATCCCAGACCCCATAGTATGGATATCCAATGGTGTACTTTACTTACACCAAGTTATGACCGCTTCAGGGCCCAAAACATTCCAGGTGCTTAAAGATGAATTTTCCCTTCCTAATCATCTACTGTTCTGTCATCTACAGCTATGCCATGCCTTGCAAACCCAATTTCCGAGAGGTACAGTCTCAATCCACACCCCTCCTACACTAGATATTATACTGGGTACAGAACTCTCCAAGTTAATCTCTAACTTATACTCCACTGTTTGCCTTCCTGCAGCTACAACACTAGCCTATACAGCAAAAAATAAATGGGAAACAGATATTGGGGAAATTAATGATGAGGACTGAGCGGAAATCTTGGAAAATATCAAAGTTGCCCCCCCCTAAGATATCGGACCGCCTCACTCAATTGTATATTATACATAGAACTTACTTAACGCCTCAAAGAATTGCTCGATTTCATCCCACATGCAATCCCCTTTGTCCACTATGCGCCTCTACACCTGGCTCCTTTTATCACTTGATATGGGATTGCCCTGAGAAATAGACCTTTTGGACCCAGGTAATATGCTTCCTACATGATCAGATGGGCTCGCCAGCTGTGTTAGACCACAAACTGTGTTTACTGGGACTACTTCCAGACACGGAAACTGATACATTTCTGGCTGTATTCATTCAGGAAACGCTCTTCCTGGCTAAGAAAACAGTGGCCCGGAACTAAGTGCAGGCACTCCCTCCTACTATTCAGAGATGGAAGAGGGAAGTAAACGATACTCTCCCCTATAAAAAGTTGATATACATGCATAGGGGTTGCCCTCTTAATTACTCTACAGTGTGGGATTGATGGTTAGCGGATGGTGAAACATGTACTTGATACTCCCCCTCATCTCCTGTACTATACCTCAGATGTAGAGATAATATATGCACTGGATCTTGGCACTACATGTCAGAATGGACGTGTCGAATATCTTGATTCACGATAGCATGCGATCTATTGAAATGCATGATTCAGTGGATACTGTCCAATATAACATGCTCAGTGAGGGCGAGTGTCTGCACTCTGTTCTCTGCAAGCACTGTACACAAACCAATTTACTGTTTTACCCCCCCCCCCCTTTTTTTTATTATTGATGCTATAAGATGGTTTATCCTGACAATGTATTCATATGATTATTGTACCATGTGTCCTCCATGTGTCTTGTTTTTCTTCAATTAAAAAAAAAGATGGTTACTGCACAGTGGGATGGGGAGTGTTCAGAAAACGTATAATATTTGAGGCATTAGGAGCATTTTGAATGAGAACAAACGGCCAGACCAGGACATTTCTATTCTGGCTAACCTTTTTGTTTCTTTAGTTATTCTATCTATCAAGGGTAAGTAGTTGGCATATGCTAATTTCTGGAGGTCTGCTGTTAGTTGTAGTCCCAAATACGATATGTTTGACTTACTCCATGTGTAGGAAAAATCTGATTGTAGTTGGGAACAGAGAGGGGGTGGAATACCTAACTCCAAAACTAGTGATTTTGTAAAGTTTACTTTATAGAAGTAGATTTGAGGTAGTGATGTAGCTGGGGAGGTTAGGAACAAAATGATGTCATCTGCAAATAAGTTTATGTCGTGGGGTCTGTCTTAAAGGGGGAAACCTGTTATATTAGGATGGGTTCTAATCCTCTCAGCCAGTGGCTCTATAAGGAGATTAAAAATCGAGGGGGATGGGGGGCATCCCTGCCTTGTACCATTGGATATGGTAAAGGGGGTTGAGAGCATATTTGATGTGTAGACCTGTGCACAGGGGGATGAGTAAAGGGCCAGGATGGCGGAGAGGACGGGTCCCGTGAAGCCAAATTTTTGTAGTGTGTGTGTCATGTAGCCCCAATGTATCCTGTTGAATGCCTTCTCCGCATCCAAAGAATATTGTTGATGACTCTCCTCGTAGCATCGGATGCTTGTCTACTAGAGGTGAAACCTGTTTGGTCAGGTTTGATGAGAGTGGGTAAGATAGGAAGAAGTCTATGGGTCAAAATTTTGGCGTATAGTTTGACATCCATATTAAGTAATGAGATGGGTCTGAAATTCAAAGGGGTGATGGGTTCTTTACCCGGTTTAGGAATAGTGACAACATAGGCTTTAAGCATCTCAGAGGGAATTGAGGCAGAGGACATTGCATCAGCATAGACCGACTGTAGTGTTGGGGATAGAATGTTTTGGAAAATTTTATACTAGTCCTTTGTTAATGCTTTAAGTCCTGGTGATTTGCCAGATGGTAGAGTTTTTATCGTTTTTATGATCTCAGGGTCCATAATAGGGGTATTGAGAGAAGCTAGTTGTGCCTATGAGAGAGAGAGGAGGTTGATTCTTGTCAAGAAAGCTTGTATATTTTCATCTGTAGGATGTGGGGTATTAGGGTCTTTCTCAAGATTGTACAATGACGAGTAGTATTCAGCAAATTAATTCGCTATGACTTTGGGGTTAAATATTTTTTTATTCTCTAATGGATGGATTAAGTATGGAGTTTTTGTTTTAGTTCTACATACTTTGAGTCTTTGAGCAAGAAATTTGCCTGCTCGGTTGCCAGATGAGTAATGAGATAGTTTGAGTGAGTTAATGTGCCTATCATACTGCTCAATAAGCAGGAGCCTGAGATCAGAGCGATGTTGGGAGAGTTTATTTGCTATGTGTGTGTCAGCAGTGTTTTTGTTCAGGGACTCTAGAGTCTTAATTTCACCAAGGAGTCATTCTAATTTCCATGTCTTCTGCCTCTTTTCCCATGAACAGAGTTGTAAAATAATGCCTCTAATAAAAGCTCCATGCGTACACCACAACGTGGCAGAGTCACATACAGTGTGAGTGTTCAATGAAAAAAATTCTGCTAGGTTTTTAGTAATGGTGGCAGCATGAGAAGACCTTTGAAGTATACGGGAGTTAGCACACCAAACATTTGTAGGACTTGGAGTGTGCCGCTCCACCACTGTTATAGAGACAGGTGCGTGGTCGGACCACGAAATGTCATGTATGGTGGAGGAGGACACAGCCTGCAACAACATTTTATCAAATAAAATTAAATCGATTCTTGAGTATGAGTTATGTCTGGATGAGTGGAAGGTGTAGTCCCGTTCATTTGAATGTTGGCACCTACAAACATCATAAACATCCTCGGTATGTAGCAGAGGTTGTAGCACGGGTAGGGGCTGTTTGGATTTAGAGGTAGTGTCTATTGTGTAATCTGCACTTAGATTGTAGTCCACACACATTACCAGGGAGCCTTTTTGGATTGTAGCAATTCTACTAAACATTTTCTTCAGAAAGCGGATTTGATGGGAGTTAAGCGCATAAAGGTTCACAATAGTGTAGGGTTTGTTGTTAATGTGATTGTAAAGGATAATTTTTTTAAAAATAACTAACATATCATACTTACCTCCACTGTGCAGCTCGTTTTGCACAGAGTGGCCCCCGAAAATCCTCTTCTGGGGTTCCCCGGCGGCTCTCGCGACTCCTCCCTGCATCAGATACTCCCCTAGGGGAAGCACTCTCCTGAGGGGGTTACCTTGCGGGCGGGCACCCGATTCCAGCATTTGCATCCACAGACACGAATGCTGGACTCGGCCCCCCGGCGCCCGCGTCATTGGATTTGATTGACAGCAGCGGGAGCCAATGGCTCCGCTGCTATCAATCTATCCAATCAAGAGCCGGAACCCTGTGGAGGGAGGGACAGTGCATCCCCGCCAAACAGATGAAGGGGCACAGGTAAGTAAAATGGGGGGGCTGGGGGCCGGTGACTGCCAGATGTTTTTTCACCTTAATGCATAGGATGCATTAAGGTGAAATAACACGAGGGTTTGCAACCCCTTTAAGTTCTCCTATTAGGATTAGATATCGTCCTTCCGGAACGACCTGGGTTTCTTGTAGGGTAAGGGCTACAGAATCCTTAATGGCAATGAGAACGGCTTTCTGTTTCGTAGGTGCTCAGTCCAAAAAGATGTGAGGAAACTTTTTGTGGTGAAAGTAGGGAGTATTACAGGCTGAGAGATGGGTCTCCTGTATACAGAGAACATCAGCCTGGAGTCTGAGCGCTTCTCTCCAAACTGAGGCCCTCTTAGCTGGGTGGTTTAGGCCGTGCACATTAAAGGATACTATTTTAAGAACCATAGGTATAGGGTAGGTAAAGATGCTGATAGTACCTTGTGGAGGCTTCAATAGGTCCTTGTGTGGTAAACTCCAGGGGGTGGATAGTGGAGGGAAGATTTTGCAGGCCGAGTCTGGCGGTGGTGAAGTTCAACTCATATAGGTCAGACCGGTGAATGAGGAGACAAAATAGGGTAAAAGGGGAAAATAAAGTAAAACAACGTGAAAATAAACAGTTCGGTAAAAAGGGGGATTCGAACAGGAATCTGGAGGCAGAACAGCTACCCGTTACTCAGGAGGGGAAAGTTTGCACACTATGTGCTCCATAGTGCTTCAGGAATCCGGTAGGATGTTTTTTACTTTGTAAGTGGGGTATTTAAGTATTATGCTTTTTGTTTTTCTTCTTATGTGACACCGTTTGCCAATCACTCTGGGTGTTAAGCCTTGCAGAGGGAGAAGAGCTTTCGGCGGTTTGTTCAGGTATAATGTTTAAAGAACGGAGTAATGCTAGACCTTCTTCCAAACATGTAATCACTGTGGTATTTCCATTATGGGTGATTGTTAGTTTTATTGGGTATCCCCAGCGGTAAGGAATGCTATGATCGTAACGCTTTTGTCACAGGCAGTAATGGCCAGTCCTGCACAGATTGGCAGCAGCACCTACAAGCATGGGGGCATGTTTCAATGGAAAAACAAATAATAAAAAAAAAGGCAGGGAAAGGGTTTACCTTTTAATGTGAGTTTGAGGGCAACATGGGAAACATATCAATTCTTTAAATTACATACATGTGAGATGTCTTTAAGCTGTATGTGGCGCTATGGAACAGTATGATTATCAGAGATAGCATCAGTAACACCATATTCTGACATCCCATATTTTGCATGTGTTATTGATTTTTCTTTACTTTTACATCATTGCTTGACTTAAATACAGCAACTTCATTAAACATAATTTATTTAAACTTTTAAAACTAAAAAAAGGATTTTTATATAGTTTTGGCTGAAAACCTGATTTTTTTTCACCCAGCGGTAGTAGGACTGAATTGAATGGTGGAAGTAGAAGAAGAAAAAATCTAAAAACTATCGGGAAAAAAAAGTTTAAAAAAAAAAAAAGCGAAATCCCTATATTTCATACAAATTGGACAATGGCACAACAGTTTAATGGTAAAATTAGCTGAATACAGACAGTATGGGAGAAAGGATTGGCATGTGGGCGGTGAGATGGAGGAGATGGCAGGCTTCATATTATTAATTATAGTCAGGGCACTGGAGGTAAATCTGCAGTGGGGAAAACCTACAGCCATAGGTTGCCCTATTTTGTTTTCCCCTAAAATATTTTTACTTTTTCCTGGGCAAGCAAACAAGGGCAGCACAGCAAAGCAAACTGGGCACTACCATAGGCAAGAAGGAAGTTCTAGGCCTAAACACAACCTTGTCCCTATGCAAAAACAAACAAGGGTTCCATGCAAGTTCTTGCAGCGGAACAAGAAATACCACATTTTTTAAACAGTATTTACATATTTACCTATTTTATCATTTACTTTTTCGTATTTTTTTTTTTTTTACTTGTAAGGCTATCCAGTCCTGTTCAAGCAAACATGGGCAAGGACAGCAAGGCTGTTTAAGCCTATATCTATGGAATAGTGGGTATCAGGTATGTACCACTAGTTGAAATTGGACCAATATGTTTACATTTTTAAAACAAATTAGACCTGGTTTACAGAGGACTATTAAATACCCACTGCAGATGTTACTGGTGAAATCAATACATTGTTTTTTTTATATGCTTTACTTAAAAAGAGCCAACACTATAGGTATATGGGGGGTGTGATGTTTTGAGTGCACAGTGTTTTTTGCATGCAGTGAAGTTCTGAGAGAAGCAGTTCTTGAAAATATTTTCAGCAACAACTGCTTGATGCACTCTAATAACCCAAAGCTAAGCATTATAATCTAAAAAAAAAAAAAAAGGTAAAGACCCAATTTATTAGAAAAAGTCATTAAGGTGTTGACAATTGAAGCGCTAGCTATCAATCAGATGTTGCAGACAGACTTTGGTCCTTATATTGTTTGGGTATACAAATCTGTGCACACAGGCAGAAGATGAAAGTGTATCCCAGCACGGCAAAGAACTCAGCATGGCTTGATAACGTAGTAGTAGTAGTAGTAGTAAATCCAAGCATGAAAATCTCATATAAGCTTGAACATAAGAATATCACTTTGTCAACCTATCTTTATTTTATTGTGCAGCTTTCATAAAAACAGCTGGCTGATTTCCCACAATCTCCTGCCTGTACATTGCCCAGTCACATGCTCGCCTGAAGGAAACTATAAGCTTTTCTGCTGATGCATATTTCCCAAATATTTTTCACAATTTAAATAGGCATGTAAATAAAAAAAAATGAAAAAAAATTGTAATCAGCAACAATTAGAAGATATACCCTGTGAAACACATGCACCACGTTATCACTGTAGTGCATGTGGACTGGGAAAGGCTGTGAAAAACAAATGCAGCCAGAAACAAGGAGTAACAATGCCATGTACAAAACCCTATGCAGCCTGTGATCATTGCATTGCATTAGGACAGGTTCACACTCACAGATGCTACAAGATACCAGTAGCATTAATGCTCCATGCAAACTTTAAGCTAAAAAAATGCCAGAAAAAGGATAGATGAAAAAAACACTCATAATAGATAGAATCAGGCACATTGACTGGACAGTGTGGTCCTGGTGTTTGAGACACCCACTCAGCAGTGGCGTCCTAGGAGGATACGGGGGTTTGCGGTCTGCACCCAGGTGACACCTGCTAGAGGGGGTGACACCATCCTGACTCTCCCGAGGTTGTGTCCTTCTTCCTCCTCCTAATTACCTGCTGAGCCTATCACATGTCACTATCTCCACCCGGGCGGCGTGGCTGCACACTGTCTTCTCCAGCTGCCACCCGGGATGGGTCACGGTTGTATTGCCCTGGCCCTGGGCTGGTGCTGTAACGGGTGTGATAGCCTTAGGTGAGAGGGGGAGGGGGGGTAGCCATGGTGTGAGAGGAGTGTACCTTTTTGGCGCCTTAAGCTGGTCTGATAACCAGTTGGGGGGGTTGCTGGACACAGCTATATTATATACTGTGTGTGTATGTATATATATATATATATATATATATATATATATATATATATCGGTTGGTTACCACTAGTTACTAACATCCACCAAATCACCCTGCTGCTAGACCCCCATTTATCACCTCCGAGACAGTCATTTACATACTTTTGTTGCATTTATTGCGGGATACAAATTAGTTGGGGTAAAGGAAGATATGGGATGCCCATAGCACTTATTGAATTGTCATCACATTTGTAGAACATTGATTAGCAGCTTTAGCCCTGAAAATGATGCACTTCTAACATTCACAATCTGTTCCCCTGCATATCTCCAATGCAGACTATTGCTCCTCTTCCTCTGCACTCACTCCTGCAGATAATTGTTCCTCTAGATTCTTCTCTCCTTGTACAAATCCTCTACTGCAAAACTGACACCTGTATCATCACTTCCAGTAATACAAAATGGGATCACTCTGAATAACCCCAGTATGCTGGCTGTACTTTGTTACTGTAATAAAGTCTCTTAAATGGTGTTGCTTTAGCAAATCAATAAGACAGAGGCATGCAATACCTGTCCCCGGCGGCTCAGTGAATTTGGTAGCTACACAGTCTCTTGGAAGGTATTACCAGAGTGCTTTACCAGGCCAGAGATACTTGGTACCTCTCCCCGACGGCCTAGCACATGGTAATAAGCAGACTACTGTTCCCAGCCAGTCCATAACTGCAAATGCTGCGTTCCCCGGCCACAACATTCTGCACTACTCTTAACAACTCTCCTTTTGCTTCTTTCACACTGACCTTCTCCAAAGTGCAAGTTCTGTGTTCCCCGGTCACAGAACTTTGTTCTCCTCTCCTCAGTCCTACTGTTGCTTCTCCTTCACCGTTCTTCTCCTGTGTGCAAGTCCTGGGTTTCCTGGTCACAGCAGCCCAACACCAACTCCATGATGAAGATCTTTATCCAGGAATACATCCTAGCAGCTTCTCCATCCCTCCTCCGTGCTCGGCTTGCCCCCCACGTGGGGACGCCCTGCGGCAGCTACCTAAAACTCCATTCTCTTTCTTTCCTGCACCGTCAGAACTCCCTGGCAGCATGTGACCCCAGCTTATATGGGAGGCCTGCCCCCTGCCAACACCAAAAGGTAATTGGTCAGAGCTCCTCACATGAGCTGCCTGCCACTCAAACCTCAGGTCCACCCTCTGTTCCAGAACAATCTTCCTGAAAGCAGGGGAGGTGTCTCTGAGTCAGAGCACAGGTGGTCACACCCACCACTACACTAGACACTCTCAAATCAAAACAAACAGACCTAACCTAAAGCACAGGTCTGTCTAAATTTGCCTACACTGATATCTTAGACCCAGAAAAATCCTATTCTAGCACCTACCTTCTGGTAGAGGGTGCTACATATATATGTGTGTGTGTATATATATATATATATATATATATATATATATATATATATACACAACACATACAGTATATAATATAGCTGTGTCCAGCACCCCCCCTTATCAGACACAGCTATATTATATATAGGTATAGTAACTGTGGGGGTGCTGTGTCCACCACCCAGGTATAGTAGCTGAGCTGAGCCACCCTAAGCTGGTCTGATAAGGGGGGGTCCGCAGCCCAGGTGTAGACAGACAGTGACCCACATCAGATCCGTCCAGCAAACAGAAGTTCACAGCAGCATCTTGCCATCTTCCCTGGCTGCAGCCATCAGATACTGTCCACCACGGTCCAGCATGCAACACGCCTTGTCAGCAGGTCACAGCATCTTGTCAAGTTTCCTGCGGCCATCAGATCCTGTCCAGCAAGCAACACACCGTGTTAGCAGGTCAGTTCCAACATTCAAATAAAATCATCAATGCCCATGATCTGCTGTCCCCAGGGACTGATCCAATCCAGAGATCACCATACAGTGGGATCTCTGGATCAGATCTGTCCTTGAGGACAGCAGATAATGAAAAGTACGGGCAGATCTGCGATTATGTCACTCCCACGCATGTGTGCGGGAGCCCTCAGTTACGGCACGGTGCTCTGAAGGTCTGGCACAGTATGCCAGACCTTCAGAGTGCGATGCTCCATTGACATTGCCGGATGGAGGGGGGGTGACACCATGTTTTACCGCACCAGGTGACACCAACCCTAGTGACGCCACTGCCACTCGGGAAGCTTCTGTGATGGACATCTATGAAGAGGCATCTGGACTAACATTTTTGCTCTTCCATAGTGTGATTGCAACCTAAGAATGTCATAGTGTGCTTGCAACCCAAGAATGTTTTCCTGTACTGTACAGTTATCCCCTTTTGACAGACATTTGTTACAGGATAACCACATTGCCCTCTTTTATTTGATTCCTAACAGCCTGTCCTGCTGTTGTCATCGGTGTCTGGAATATTTTCTAACAATACTTCATTCAGTTTGTCCAAAATATTTCATAACAAAGATCCTTGAACCTTTTATTTATCTGCATAACTCAGAAACTCTATATTTTTGTATAGGTCTGCACCTAACAGTCTGTAATTCTAGGAATGAAAATAAAGGTACCTTCTTGGCTTATACAAGAATCTCAGTAGAGTCTAAGACCAGAAGTATTGCTTTACATCTCAAAGTCAACTGGAGTATGAAAAAAAAACAGATCTACTATCAAAGTCTAGCTTCTATTTTTAATGTTGTTATTTTTAAACTATAGCCCTAGTCTTAGTAATCGGCAGTAACTTTTATCATTGCAACTATTTTCTGACAAAAATCTGGACTGACAACAACATACTTGTGCTTACAACAATTGTTTTTTCCAAGTGAAGATATGCCGCACTACAAATGAAAAAAACAAAAATCCCCCTACACTTGGAATTAAATGTCGGGAAACCCCCAATAAAGTTTACCAACATCAACCCCCCCCCCCCAGCTAGTTCCCCATTACATTTTTTTTACTAAGCTATATGACCCAGTTACTTCCAAGTATTCTTTCTCTGGACCACAGAATGGGAGGTTCCTTTGTCATATGCCCGCATCACTGCCTGGTGATGTGGACACTTACCATTGGCTGTCCATTAATGGGGTTCATATAACACATTTCCTGCATAGAGGTCCGGTATGAATTTTTTTTGGGGGAGTTTGTGTGGGACCCCCAAAATCCACACCAAGTCCTTAACCTAGATAGGGGTCTGATATGTATTTGTAAGGGGAGTCCTATGAAAGAAGAAAATTCGGTATCTATACCAGACTCTTATTCTAGCACGCATTCTGGCTGGCAGCAGCAAGTATGCGCCCACCCCATTCCTGAACCATACCATGCCACATGCCCTCAACATAGGGAGGGTGCCCTGTCCCCATGTTGATGAAGTGGAGGTAGGGGTCTGTGAGAGGAATCAGAAAGCCTTCTTTAAAATAAGGGGGCTCACAGATCTGCCTCCCTATGTGAATGAGTATGGGATACATAATACCTCTTGTTTCTATAATGAAATATAAAAAAAACACACACACACAGTTGAAAACGTTTTTTAGAAAAAATAATCATGTTCCATAATGTAAATCCACATCAATTGCACTTTCCAGTGTTGTAGATCTATGGTCAATCAAGATGAATGGTTCTCTGTCAACGTAATGATGACGAACTGTAGATGATGAATATGATGACCCACACTGACAATTCTCTCATGTTGGACTCTTTCCACAAGTGACAGCTCCTCATCCAGCAGATGAAAGTAATCAAACTCGCCTGGGATACTGGCTAATATCAAAGACCAAATATAACATTGATCATATTTGGTCAATAACATTACCCAGGAACCCCAGACATTTTGATTATAAACAAAAGCAGGCCGGGGATTAGAACTGTGTTTTAGCAGTAATATCTTTTTTTTTATGTAATTTTTGTGGGAGCATCCCCCAAGCTTGTTATTTTTAGGTATGATGTTTTTTTTTTAATGTTGTTTTTTAAGCTTTACAAAAAGATCGTTCTCCAAACCAGTACTTCAGAACAATGCCCTACAGCAAAAATAATTTTGTAATCATCTCTAACCTAGTTCCTGCTGAGGCCCAGACTGCAATTTTTGGTAATACGTGTACAAAAGGGGGGCTCATTTAGTGCATTATAATATTGTGTGCAAATAAAAATGTTGTGTACGTACTTCTAATCTAGGAGTGGTTTCCACTTTTTTAGGGGAGCAGCCTAATATTTTTATTATATTTCAATTTATTTCACTTTGGGTCTTTGTATTTATAATTGCAATTTTTGGTGTCTATAGCTACCTCCCAGGGGCAGCAGCCCCAGGAGAACTGGAACTCCCCTAGCAGAGGTAGAATACTCTGGAAAGGCAAACCTTTATCACCTCCCCAGCCACCTTTTGGACGACCTATCCAGGGATTGGCCAAGACATGATACATATTTATTACTGCATATTTGACTCTCCCTTTTCTATATTCTGGATGCTTCTTGCAGATGCAGGTGGGAAAGATGAAACATCCAGTTTAGGAAGTCCTGACCAGATAGAAACAATAGATTACCAATCTACTGACTAAAGCAGGGCCAAATACTAAATTTAGCTTAGCAACCTAACCAGATGAGGACTATCTATCTATCTATCTATCTATCTATCTATCTATCTATCTATCTATCTATCTATCTATCTATCTATCTATCTATCTATCTATCTATCTATCTATCTATCTTTTTTATTTTTTTTAATTTGCTCATTTATTTTTTGGTGTGTGCAGGATTTGCTTTTATTTAAATGTTAAAAAACAAACTACACTTGGATCAGCTTTACCAGAAAGCAGAAATAAATAGTAAATATATAATATAATATATAATATATATAATATATAATATAATAAATAGTATATAATTTCCACCATGTTCATTAGCTGTGAATTGCCCAGCCCACGTGCTCCTTCTTTAGCTAGCTATAAACTAACTGAGCGACTACAGTTTATGTTTAGGAAATGTTAATTTAGCAACATACAAGCTCACTTAACAAGTTCAACTACTTTTGGGGAGCCATAATTCAACCAACCATAGAAAAATTCATATCAGAGCCGAGTGTCCAGTAATCTGAAAACAGAGATATGATGGGAATGTGTAATACCTGTGAGTCAGCGAGTGCTTCTGGCTGGCAATAAGGCATTTCAGGATATTTTAGTTGTGTTGTTTTTGCTTATCATTACAACATGCTTGTATAGCATCAAAAGAATTTACATTGTTGTAAGCTTGGTGTGTTATAGAATTGCAGGTTTTTTTGTGACCCCTAAAAATAGAAGATCTATTTCTGAATAACTAAATATGTCTTGCTTTACTATTTATAACTTTTCACATGCTTTTCCTATAGCCCACATATTACATTTAGCTGGTTTTAGGTAGCTTACAGTATCTTTCCTATTTTTAGTGGCAGTGGATGTTAATTGTTACAGTCTGTACAGGGAGGACTAAGTCTGGTTTCGAGTTCATGAATTGCAGTTTTTACTGTTTAAAGATTCAGACAACCTCAAGAATGCAATGTTTAGCAAATGAGCAACTTATTCAATTAACATAAACATGTCTAGGATTTGAATGTGGAAAATACCATAAGCCTTTATGTCAAAAATGTACCTTTCTTTAAGATGACTATACGTGCCTTTTACAAGCCTAAAGATATTTCCACTTTTGCAATCAAATTTGAACCCCCCCCCACTATATGTTTGTTATGTGTTCTCATTTACACAGCATGCCTTACAAAATGAAGAAAATATTTATTTCCTGATATTTCTTAGGAGAAGGTGTCATGGCTGACTCTAAAGTCTGGTACACACGGGCCGAATGTGACATCAGCCAGTTCAGCAGCCGACCGACTCCCGATCAGCGCAGATGGCAGAGATCACTGATTGGAGTGTTCTGGCGGGGGGCCGCCCCGCATCTCTGTCAGAACACAACAGCTCCGCAGGGGAGATCATTGTACTAACTTTGCATAGTTAGTACAGCGGCTCAACTGGAGCTGACAGTTTTTTTTTTGTTCAACCCTCTGGGTTGAACAAAAAAGAAAACTCATAGTGTGTACCAGGATTAACCACTTCTGAGTGAGCTATACCTCATTACCATACCATTCAGGGCAGGTTCTACATTTCTTTAGGACAGACAGTGCTCAAGTCTAGTTTACAGCCCATAATGAAGAACTGAGAGCACAGTACAGACAGTGTTACATATGTTACACATTACTCCACAGCCCCCTCCTAAGCATTACAAAGGTAACCAGCAATTTTTTATTTTTAAATTAATTTAAGTTATTTTAAGCTGGCCATACATGGATCAAAATGTGTCCAGTTCAGCAGGTTGAAGAAGTGGTTAAAGAGCACCAATGATAATAGAAACATAGTGGCTATAGCTATAGCAGACCTCTTAATAAAAATTATAATTACCTGGCTTTTTTAAGGGGCAGACCTGGAACAAGTACATAGATCAGGAAGATCAGAGAAATGAAAATAGTTGTCTGTGTAATTGTCCCAGGTCAGTTACTAAAATTATCTATTCCACAGAGTCTTTGTTGTTAGAAAAAAATGAGTTAAAACCCAGTGGCGCCACTAGGTTGTGGCACCAAGAGCATATGGCCCACATCTCAGGCTGGGTGTTCTAGGTCTCCACCCTAAAATGTGTACTATCAATCCCAGGTATCAGTGTAATGTGTATTATCACTCCCACGCACCAGAACTCCCGAACAGGGGAAAAGTTCTAACCCGAGCGGCGATTCCCATTGAAGTCTATGGGAGTGACGTGGATAATCCACTATACGATATGCGTAATCCATCTCTCTTGCGCTAATAAGCGCATTTTCAGCTCTTTTGTATAATGCATCTGAGTGCACCTGTATCTTCTCGAGCAACACAGACATAGCCACTGTCCTCACATCCTAAGCTCCACAGACAGACTCTGGTATCACGTTAAGCTTAGCCAAATCCTCCTGTATAGGACCTGCTGTCATTATTTATAGTGTAAAACATGAATAACAAAGGAAGGTCAGCCAATCAGCCAATCAGACACTTGTATTTCTTCAAAAGAACCAATCAGACACATATATAGACATGTATATATTCAAATAGATTTCCAGTAGTGACGTGTGCAAACGGTCGTGTGCAGAGCCATGTGGGCAGATTCCTGTTGAGACACAATGTGCTCCACATTGTGGACACTACAAACAGGGCTCTAATCACGACCGTGTGCACATTCCCACAACTACCATTGATGCGATGCATACTCTACCATGGCTCAGAGAGCCATAATTTTGTATGAATATGCTATGGTTCCCATGTACGCAGATCTGTTTGCTAGGAGCGTAGATGCAGTCACTATGAGGTGGCCAGTCTCTTGGTGAGGCATAAGCGAACATCCCTTAAGGGGAAAACAGATCTGTCTTGTCCATGGGAAGGTTTCTGCAACCAACAGTCTTCCACCGACGTCTGTATGTGCGAATACGCTCGCAAGAGCATTTTGCAGCAAAACTGACAACATACATTAATAAAAATTTCCACAACAGGGAGCCAACCAAGAAAAATCAAAAGTGCCCATTTTGAAGGCTTATATGCAAGTAATTGGCCATAAAAGGGATGTGTTTTTTTTTTCAGGAGCAATGATTTTAATTATGCTTAAAGTGCAAATATAAAAATGAAAAATTCCTTTAAATATAGTGCCTGGGGGGTTCTCTTAATGTGCCTGTAAAGTGACGCATCTGTAGCATGCATAAAACATGCTGCCGCATAAATTACATTTCTAAAGAAAAAAAAACGAGTCAAATCCCATTTAAAATGACTCGCAGTTACAATTGCTGACATCCATGTTGATGGGGATAATGGCCTCTCCCCGGCAACCCTGGGCTGTGGTTGTTGGGGTCTGCGGGCGGGGGGCTTATCAGAATCTGGGGACTCCCAGATCCCGCCCCCCCCCCTTGTGAATAGGTTTTCGATACATCGTACCCCTACCCATTCACCAAAAAAGTTTCAAAAAGTAAAAATCACAAGAAACTGTTTTTGACAAGTCCTTTATTAAAAAATAAAAAAATAGTGTCCCTCGATGTAAATCCATCGTCAATCACGACGCCCGTCGGACCGGAAAAATGGTGATGTCACGTGATGTCAGAAGGGGGAAGTGCAGAGCAGGCAGTCGGTGGGAGGCCTCCCAGAAGGCAGAGCATTTTTTATTTTTTCTATTTTCTATTCTTTCTATTTTACGGGTCTGACTGGAATTGGGGGCATGTGGCCTGGTATGGTTCAGGAGGGGAGGCATCCCCTCCCCTTTTCTGACCTGCACGGCTGCATGCTCGGATAAGGGTCTGGTATGGGTTTTGGGGGGTAACCCTACGTGTTTTTTTTTTTTTTAATTCTTTATTTTTTTACTGGCACTTTTTTTTAGCTGTCAGCGGGGAAACCCATTGACAGCTGATAATTCATCGGTTGTTAAGGACGCCGCGGCCGGCTTCTCGGCCCACTCCTTAACAACCAGCTTACACTGCACCCTGATTGGGGAAAGCTTCCATTTTTGGGTGGAACTCCTTTTTAATGTCTAAACTGCTGGCAGCAAAAGTGAGTACACCCCTAAGTGAAAATGTCCAAATTGGGCCCAAAGTGGCAATATTTTGTGTGGTCACCATTATTTTACAGCACTGCCTTAACCCTCTTGGGCATGGAGTTCACCAGAGCTTCACAGGTTGCCACTGTCCTATTCCACACCTCCATGATGACATCACAGAGCTGGTGGATGTTAGAGACCTTGCACTCCTCCACCTTCCGTTTGAGGATGCCCCACAGGTGCTCAATAGGGTTTAGGTCTGGAGACATGCTTGGACAGTCCATCACCTTTACCCTCAGCTTCTTTAGCAAGGCAGTCATCTTGGAGGTGTGTTTGGGATCGTTATCATATTGAAATACTGCCCTGCGGCCCAGTCTCTGAGGGGAGAGGATCATGCTCTGCTTCTGTATGTCACAGTACATGTTGGCATTTATGGTTCCCTCAATGAACTATAGCTCCCCAGTGCCGGCAGCACTCATGCAGCCCCAGACCATGACACTCCCACCACCATGCTTGACTGTAGGCAAGACACACTTGTCTTTGTACTCCTCACCTTGTTGCCGCCACACACGCTTGTCACTATCTGAACCAAATAAGTTTTTCTTGTGAATAATCCTTAGAAGAGGCTTCCTTCTGGGATGACAGCCATTCAGACCAATTTGATGCTGTGTGCGGCGTATGGTTTGAGAATTGACAGACTGGCCCCCCACCCCTTTAACCTCAGCAGCAATGCTGGCAGCACTCATACGTCTATTTGAGTGGAACCTGTCCGCTGTAAGGTTTTGGCCACTGTGCTGCAGCTCACTTTCAGGGTCTTGGCAATCATCTTATAGCCTAGGCCATCTACAGTATATGTAGAGCAACCAGGGCTTTTTTTCAGCAGGAACGCGGGGGAACGCAGTTACGGCACCTCCTGGACTGACTGTATGTAATGGCAAGGGGTGCTGCAGGGTATTGATGCTCACTGCTGGGGGATCTATTCTAGCTGGAGGGGGATCTATTTTTGCAGGGGGGTCTATTGTTGCTGAGGAGGTCTATTGTTGCTGGTGGGGGACCTATTGTTGCTAGGGGTGAGTCTTATGTTGCTGGGGGGGTCAGTTGTTGCTGAAGGAGATCTACTGTTGGGGGAGCGGTCTATTGTTGATGGCTGCCAGAGAGTCTATCAATATTGGCTGTTCAGAGATCTGTTGATGCTTCCGGGAGTCTATTGTTGCTGGGGGGGGGGTTTGTTGTGGGTTATACATTGTTGTTAGGGGGATTTATTGTTGCTGGCTGAAGGGGATCTATTTTACTGCTTTTCTTCATATCATTACCAAATTCCATACAAATTACTTAGCACCACAAAATGATACTTGGTTCTGTATTGTCTAAAAGGGGCGGTACTGGGAGGTGGGTAGGGGATGGAACCAAGGGACGGTGCTCAGAGGTGGGTAGGGGTGGAGAAAAGGGGTGAATTGGACAAAGAGAGTTCCTGCACCTATGCAAATGTGACAGTTATCAATACTGGGATTTCAGGATTCTAACTGTTTTTTGAAACTGCCTTAAGCTGCTTCTGTTTAAACTGCAATGGCCATGGTGCTGCACATATGATCAGTTATGACACCAGCCATTTGATGGTTTGACAGTTTGGTTGAGAACACAAGCAAATGTGACAGTTATCAATCCCGGGATTTCAGGATTCTAACTGTTTTTTGAAACTGTTAAATCAATTGGTTTAGCTCCACTTTATGATTTACTGCTGTTTGGGGGCTCTGGGCTTCAGCAAAATAGCAGCCTTCAGCGAGAAGCAAGTTGTTATGGGTAAAGTTAAATGGAGCAAGAATTTGCAAGTAAAGGTCACAGGAAATGGAAAGCAGCATAGAAAACAACCATGAAGTGACTTGAATTCTTAAACTTCTGGTCTGAAGTTAGATGCTTTATGCATTAGGCCACACAGTCTCCTGCAGGGTCACCATTTTTGTTTGTGGTGTGCGGATCAGCCAAACACTTGAAGATCACCTGGGACATCTTCTACTTGCTTTGCTCAAGCAGATTTGGTAGAAAGGATCTGAAAAGTTTGACTTGGTGCCAAGGTCATGCTTTAAGAAGTGCATTTGCAAAAGGGCCTAGGTGCAGAGTGTTAATACAGCTCCTTGACAGTGGTAATAGATCAATAAAGTACCACGAGTAGATGATATTTCTAGAGGCAGCCAGAGATGTCAAAATGTCTTGTCAGGAAGGCTGAGTGGTCTAAGGCACCAGACTCAAGAGATGTTTCTTCACATTGTGTGGGTGTTCTGGTCTCCAAATGGAGGTGTGGGTTCAAATCTCAATTCTGTCAAAAAGTTTACACATTTACCTTGAACTAGAATGATCCCTTCCACTGTGTTTTCATGCTACCATGTCACTGACAAAAAAACAAATAATCCTAAAACTTTGCAGATCTTTCATAAAGATCAAATTGTTCAGAAAACTCTGCTAGGCCATGCTGTAAAATCTCTTATTTCACGTGCAACTTTAGTCAGAAAATTAAGTCTTGCTAGATCACTTCAGGTTGGCCTGTTTTGCATGTATAGTTATGTAAAACATTACAAATAAGTGTCCATACACTTGAAAATCCAGTAATACACTGTTTCACCCTGCTCTGCACATACTCAGTTGCTCTCCCATTTTACGCATATTTGGGCACTGCTGAGTTTGGAGAGGCTCATCCATTGACAGCCTTAAAGCTCAATTAAACCCTCCTATCCTTTACAGCCAATGAAGTTGCTTCTGTTTAAACTGCAACGGCCATGGTGCTGCACATGTGATCAATAGGGATGAGCTGAACACCCCCCAGTTCGGTTCGCACCAGAACCTGCGAACGGACCGAAAAAAACGCATGAACGTTAGAACCCCATTGACGTCTATGGGACTTGAACGTTCGAAATCAAAAGTGCTAATTTTAAAGGCTAATTTGCATGGTATTGTCCTAAAAAGTGTTTGGGGACCCGGATCCTGCCCCAGGGGACATATATCAATGCAAAAAAAGTTTTAAAAATGGCTGTTTTTTCGGGAGCAGTGATTTTAATGATGCTTAAAGTAAAAAAAAAAAAAAGTGAAATATTCCTTTAAATATCGTACCTGGGGGGTGTCTATAGTTTGCCTGTAAAGTGGAGCGTGTTTCTTTAAAAATGACATTTTTAAAGGAATAAAAGTCATTTAAAACTGCTTGTGGCTTTAATGTAATGTTGGGTCCTGGCAATATGGATAAAAATCAGTGAGACAAACGGCATGGGTACCCCCCAGTCCATTACCAGGCTCTTTGGGTCTTGTATGGATATTAAGGGGAACCCCGCACCCAAATTAAAAAAGGAAAGGTGTGGGGCCACCAGGTCCTATATACTCTGAACAGCAGTATACAGGCGGTGCAAACAAGACAGGGACTGTAGGTTTGTTGTTAAGTAGAATCTGTTTGTAATTTTGAACTGGTACCTTTTTAACGTGCTTAGCTCCAGCAAAAAAATCTATTTTAAGCTTTTTGGAAAACATAAGGAAGGATTAGCACCCCTGTAACATTTGTTTTGCTGTCTGTGCTCCTCTTCAGAAGATTTCACCTCACTTTTTGTCCCAATGACAAATGTTTTTTGGAAATTTGTGGTTTTTAGTGAAACAAGGATTGGTGATAAAGCATCAGTGGAAAGGAGAAATGTTTTTCCCATATTATCTCTTACAGGAAAGAATTTCCCTTTCTAGGGGTAGATTTCATCTCATTCCTGTTGTCTCCTTCCGTTTGCAAGTAGGAGTCGTTTGTAAGTTGGATGTTTGAAAGTAGGGGCCTGCCCTATATACTCAGCAGAAATTTGGGCCTTAGGTGTTGGTGTTGCCACACTGTAAGCCCTCACAAGGCCCTGCTGTGAAATATTAGATCAAAAATTGTAATTACATGCCCCTGTTGAACAGGGGCAGAAAAATTGGGCCTTTGGTGATGGTGGTGCTGGTGCCACAACACTGTAAGTCCTCACAGTTACTCTTGGTGGGTGCTGGAACGGGCCCTGCTGTGAAATATTATATCAAGAATTGTAATTACATGCCCCTGTTGAACAGGGGCAGAAAAATTGGGCCTTTGGTGGTGGTGGTGCTGGTGCCACAACACTGTAAGTCCTCACAGTTACTCTTGGTGGGCGCAGAAACGGGCCCTGCTGTGAAATATTAGATCAAGAATTCTAATTACATTTCCCTGTTGAACAGGGGCAGAAAAATTGGGCCTTAGGCACTGGTGCCACAACACTGCAACCCCTCACATATACACTAGTTGGAGTGCAGGAACGAGCCCTGCTGCAAAGAATTGAATCAAAAATTGTAATTACACGCCCCTGTTAAACAGGGGCTGAAAAATTGGGCCTTAGGCACTGGTGCTGGTGCCGCAACACTGCAACCCCTCACAGATACTCTAGTTGGAGCGCAGGAACTAGCCCTGCTGCAAAGAATTGCATCAACAATTGTAATTACACGCCTCCGTTAAACAGGGGCAGAAAAATTGGGCCTTAGGCACTGGTGCTGGTGCCACAACACTGCAACCCCTCACAGATACTCTAGTGGGAGCGCAGGAACTAGTCTTGCTGCAAAGAATTGCATCAAAAATTGTAATTACACGCCCCTGTTGAACAGGGGCAGAAAAATTGGGCCTTAGGCACTGGTACTGGTGCCACAACGCTGCAACCCCTCACAGATACTCTAGTTGGACTGCAGGAACTAGCCCTGCTGCAAAGAATTGCATCAAAAATTGTAATTACACACCCTGTTAAACATGGGCTGAAAAATTGGGCCTTAGGCACTGGTGCCACAACACTGCAACCCCTCACAGATACTCTAGTTGGAGCACAGGAACTAGCCCTGCTGCAAAGAATTGCATCAAAAATTGTAATTACACACCCCTGTTAAACAGGGGCTGAAAAATTGGGCCTTAGGCACTGGTGCTGGTGCCACAACACTGCAACCCCTCACAGATACTCTAGTTGGAGCGCAGGAACTAGCCCTGCTGCAAAGAATTGCATCAAAAATTGTAATTACACGCCCCTGTTAAACACTGGCTGAAAAATTGAGCCTTAGGCACTGGTGGAGGCGCCCAGAACTAAAAATGTTCTTACAAGCTCAGTATCATCATCAGAGCCTTCAGAACGCTGGGCATCCTCCTGGAGCATGTACCCAACACTGTGGTCAAACAGTTCGAGGGACTCCTCAGGAGGACATGGTGGGGCTAGGGAAGGAGTCACTGATGCCATTGAGCCAAGGGAAGAGGCCGCGTTGGCAGCTGCTTTGCCAGACAAAGTACCCTGAGCCTAGGTGAGAGAGGATGAGGAGGATGAGGACGGCTTGGTCTTCCACTCGATCAAGTCTTCCGAATGTTGTGGCTCAACACGGCCAGCTGCTGATAAAAAGGCCAAGCGTGTCCCATGGCCACGTGCTGATGAGTATGCACCGTGTCCATGACCAGCACTGTTGCCTCTAGACACAGGGCCTGCTTGCCCTCTTTTATCGGCTTGTGACTGTCTGCCTCTCCTTGTTGGCCTTCCAGACATACTATTGGCCTGCAGTGAGCTGCACAAAACTGGGATCAACTGCCTGCAGAATCAACTGCCTGCATGTAGTATTATTAGTATGATAACACTTGCACTTGTCTTCAGGTAGCTATACTGTAGGTGCAATTGTGCAGGGTACACAGTACAGTAGCTGGAAATACTTCAATGAGCCTACACAAGCACCTGGCTGCAAGTAGCTATACTGTAGGTGAGACTGTGCAGGGTACACAGTACAGTAGCTGGAAATACTTAAATGAGATTACACAAGCACCTGGCTGCAGGTTGCTATACTGTAGGTGAGACTGTGCAGGGTACACAGTACAGTAGCTGGAGATACTTCAATGAGCCTACACAAGCACCTGGCGGCAGGTAGCTATACTGTTGGTGAGACTGTGCAGGGTACACAGTACAGTACCTGGAAATAATTCAATGAGCCTACACAAGTACCTGGCTGCAGGTAGCTTTAATGTAGGTGAGACTGTGCAGGGTACACAGTGCAGTAGCTGGAAATACTTCAATGAGCCTACACAAGCACCTGGCTGCAGGTTGCTATACTGTAGGTGAGACTGTGCAGGGTACACAGTACAGTAGCTGGAAATACTTCAATGAGCCTACACAAGCACCTGGCTGCAGGTAGCTATACTTTAGGTGAGACTGTGCAGGGTACACAGTACAGTAGCTGGAAATACTTCAATGAGCCTACACAAGCACCTGGCTGCAGGTTGCTATACTGTAGGTGAGACTGTGCAGGGTACACAGTACAGTAGTTGGAAATACTTCAATGAGCCTACATAAGCACCTGGCTACAGGTTGCTATAATGTAGGTGAGACTGTGCAGGATACACAGTACAGTAGCTGGAAATACTTCAATGAGCCTACACAAGCACCTGGCTGCAGGTTGCTATACTGTAGGTGAGACTGTGCATGGTACACAGTACAGTAGCTGGAAATACTTCAATGAGCCTACACAAGCACCTGGCTGCAGGTTGCTATACTGTAGGTGAGACTGTGCAGGGTACACAGTACAGTAGCTGGAAATAATTCAATGAGCCTACACAAGCACCTGGCTGCAGGTAGCTTTAATGTAGGTGAGACTGTGCAGGGTACACAGTACAGTAGCTGGAAATACTTCAATGAGCCTACACAAGCACCTGGCTGCAGGTTGCTATACTGTAGGTGAGACTGTGCAGGGTACACAGTACAGTAGCTGGAAATACTTCAATGAGCCTACACAAGCACCTGGCTGCAGGTTGCTATACTGTAGGTGAGACTGTGCAGGGTACACAGTACAGTAGCTGGAAATACTTCAATGAGCCTACACAAGCACCTGGCTGCAGGTTGCTATAATGTAGGTGAGACTGTGCAGGGTACACAGTACAGTAGCTGGAAATACTTCAATGAGCCTACACAAGAACCTGGCTGAAGGTTGCTATACTGTAGGTGAGACTGTGCAGGGTACACAGTACAGTAGCTGGAAATACTTCAATGAGCCTACATAAGCACCTGGCTACAGGTTGCTATAATGTAGGTGAGACTGTGCAGGATACACAGTACAGTAGCTGGAAATACTTCAGTGAGCCTACACAAGCACCTGGCTGCAGGTTGCTACACTGTAGGTGAGACTGTGCAGGGTACACAGTACAGTAGCTGGAAATACTTCAATGAGCCTACACAAGCACCTGGCTGCAGGTTGCTATACTGTAGGTGAGACTGTGCAGGGTACACAGTACAGTAGCTGGAAATACTGTAAAAACACCTGCCTGCCTGTCAGTATATTAGGAAGAGAAGAACAGGATCTAGCTAAATTGAATACAGTGTATACAGTATATATATATATACAACACCTGGGATGCATATATATACACAATACACTGTAACTGCAGCTAACTGACTCAACCTGCCTACTCTATCTAACTTAAATCAAATTACACTGTCTGTCTCTCTCTATGTGAATGCCGGAACACACTACACAGGGCCGCCGTGCAGGCAGCCTTATATAGTGTGGGGCATGAACTAAACCCCCTGAGCCATAATTGGCCAAAGCCTCCTTGGCTTTGGCCAATTATGGCTCTCTGTTCAGACGACGCTGTGATTGGCCAAGCATGCAAGTCATAGTGCATGCTTGGCCAATCAGCCAACAATGCTGTAGTGAATTATGGGCCGTGACGCACCACTCGAATTTGGTGCAAACTGCCCATATCATTCATAATTCGGCAAAGGACCGAACACATGATGTTCAAGTCGAACATGGGTTCGACTCGAACAAGAAGCTAATCCCTAGTGCGCAGTTATGACACCAGCCATTTGATGGTTTGACAGTTTGGTTGAGAACACAAGCAAATGTGACAGTTATCAATCCCGGGTTTTCAGGATTCTGTTTTTTGAAACTGTTAAATCAATTGGTTTAGCTCCACTTTATGATTTACTGCTGTTTGGGGGCTCTGGGCTTCAGCAAAATAGCAGCCTTCAGCGATAAGCAAGTTGTTATGGGTAAAGTTGCGCTTTAAGTTAAACTGAGTAAGAATTTGCAAGTAAAGGTTACAGGAACTTGAAAGCAGCATAGAAAATGACCATGAAGGAACTTAAACCCTCCATCTTCTGATCTGAAGTCAAACACTTTATCCATTAGGCCACACAGTCTGCACATGTGCACAGGATTTTTGTTTGTGGTGTGCAGATCAGCCAAACATTTGACGATCACTTAGGACATCTTCTTCTACTCGCTTTGCTCAAGCAGATTTGGTAGAAAGGATCTGAAAAGTTTGAATTGGTGCCAAGGTCATGCTTTAAGAAGTGCATTTGCAAAAGGGCCTAGGTGACGAGTGTTAATACAGCTCCTTGACAGTGGTAATAGATCAACAGAGTACCACGAGTAGATGATATTTCTAGAGGCAGCCAGGAGTGTTAAACCATCTTGTCAGGATGTCTGAGTGGTCTAAAGCACCAAAATCAAGAGATGTTTCTTTATATTCTGTGGGTGTTCTGGTCTCTAACAAGAGGTGTGGGTTCAAATCCCAACTTCTGACAAAAAGTCTACACATTTAACTTGAACTAGAATGACCGCTTTCATGTCACTGACAAAAAAAACAAATAATCCCAAAACCTTTCAGATCTTTCATAGAGATCAAATTGTTCTGCTAGGCCATGCTTTAAAATCTATCATTTCAAGTGCAACTTTAGTCAAAAAAGTAAGTCCTGCTACATCACTTCAGGTTGGCCTCCTTTGCATGTATAGTTATGTAAAACATTACAATTAAGTGTCCATACACTTGAAAATCCAGTAATACATAGTTTCACCCTGCTCTGCACATACTCAGCTGCTCTCCCATTTTACACATATTTGGGCACTGCTGAGTTTGGAGAGGCTCATCTATCGACAGCCTTAAAGCTCAATTAAACCCTCCTATCCTTTACAGCCAATGAAGCTGCTTCTGATTAAACTGCAATGGCCATGGTGCTGCACATGTGATCAGTTATGACACCAGCCATTTGATGGTTTGACAGTTTGGTTGCGAACACAAGCAAATGTGACAGTTATCAATCCCGGGATTTCAGGATTCTAACTGTTTTTTGAAACTGTTAAATCAATTGGTTTAGCTCCACTTTATGATTTACTGCTGTTTGGGGGCTCTGGGCTTCAGCAAAATAGCAGCCTTTAGCAAGAAGCAAGTTGTTATGGGTAAAGTTGCGATTTAATTTAAAAGGAGCAAGAATTTGCAAGTAAAGGTCACAGGAACTGGAAAGCAGCATAGAAAATGACCACGAAAAGACTTGAACCCTCAATCTTCTGATCCGAAGTCAGACACCTTATCCATTAGGCCACACAGTCTACTGCAGGGCCACTGTTTTTGTTTTGTGGTGTGCGGATCAGCCAAACACTTGAAGATCACCTGGGACATCTTCTTCTACTTGCTTTGCTCAAGCAGATTTGGTAAAAACGATCTGAAAAGTTTGACTTGGTGCCAAGGTCATGCTTTATGAAGTGTATTTTCAAAAGGGCCTAGGTGCAGAGTGTTAATACAGCTCCTTGACAGTGGTAATAGATCAACAGAGTACCACGAGTAGATGATATTTCTAGAGGCAACCAAAAACATCAAAAGGTCTTGTCAGGATGGCGAGTGGTCTAAGGCACCAGACTCAAGAAATGTTTCTTCACATTGTGTGGGTGTTCTGGTCTCCAAATGGAGGCGTGTGTTCAAATCCCACTTCTGACAAAAAGTTTACACATTTAGCTTGAATTAGAATGACCACTTCCACTGTGTTTTCATGCTACCATGTCACTGACAAAAAAACAAAAACAAATAATCCCAAAACTTTGCAGATCCTTCATAAAGATCAAATTCTTCTGAAAACTCTGCTAGGCCATGCTGTGAAATCTCTTATTTCACGTGCAACTTTAGTCAGAAAATTAAGTCTTGCTAGATCTCTTCAGATTGGCCTGTTTTGCATGTATAGTTATGTAAAACATTACAAATAAGTGTCCATACACTTGAAAATCCAGTAATACACTGTTTCACCCTGCTCTGCACATACTCAGTTGCTCTCCCATTTTACGCATATTTGGGCACTGCCGAGTTTGGAGAGACTCATCTATTGACAGCCTTAAAGCTCAATTAAACCCTCCTATCCTTTACAGCCAATGAAGCTGCTTCTGTTTTTAAACTGCAATGGCCATGGTGCTGCACATGTGATCAGTTATGACACCAGCCATTTGATGGTTTGACAGTTTGGTTGAGAACACAAGCAAATGTGACAGTTATAAATCCCGGGATTTCAGGATTCTAACTGTTTTTTGAAACTGTTAAATCAATTGGCTTAGCTCCACTTTATGATTTACTGCTGTTTGGGGGCTCTGGGCTTCAGCAAAATAGCAGCCTTTAGCAAGAAGCAAGTTGTTATGGGTAAAGTTGCGATATAATTTAAAAGGAGCAAGAATTTGCAAGTAAAGGTCACAGGAACTGGAAAGCAGCATAGAAAACGACCATGAAGGGACTCGAAAACTCAATCTTCTGATCAGAAGTCAGAAGCCTTATCCATTAGGCCACGCAGTCTGTCTCAGGGCCACTATTTTTGTTTTGTGGTGTGCGGATCAGCCAAACACTTGAAGATCACCTGGGACATCTTCTTCTACTTGCTTTGCTCAAGCAGATTTGGTAGAAACGATCTGAAAAGTTTGAATTGGTGCCAAGGTCATGCTTTATGAAGTGCATTTGCAAAAGGGCCTAGGTGCAGAGTGTTAATACAGCTCCTTGACAGTGGTAATAGATCAACAAAGTACCACGAGTAGATGATATTTCTAGAGGCAACCACACACATGAAAAGGTTTTGTCAGGATGGCCGAGTGGTCTAAGGCTGCCAGACTCAAGTAAATGTTTCTTTACATTGTGTGGGTGTTCTGGTATCCCAATGGAGGTTTGGGTTCAAATCCCACTTCTGACAAAAAGTTTACACATTTACCTTGAACTAGAATGACCACTTCCACTGTGTTTTCATGTCACTGACAAAAAAACAAAAACAAATAATCCCAAAACTTTGCAGATCCTTCAGAAAGATCAAATTCTTCTGAAAACTCTGCTAGGCCATGCTGTGAAATCTCTTATTTCACGTGCAACTTTAGTCAGAAAAATAAGTCTTGCTAGATCTCTTCAGATTGGCCTGTTTTGCATGTATAGTTATGTAAAACATTACAAATAAGTGTCCATACACTTGAAAATCCAGTAATACACTGTTTCATCCTGCTCTGCACATACTCAGTTGCTCTCCCATTTTACGCATATTTGGGCACTGCTGAGTTTGATGAGGCTCATCTATTGACAGCCTTAAAGCTCAATTAAACCCTCCTATCCTTTACAGCCAATGAAGCTGCTTCTGTTTTTAAACTGCAACGGCCATGGTGCTGCACATGTGATCAGTTATGACACCAGCCATTTGATGGTTTGACAGTTTGGTTGAGAACACAAGCAAATGTGACAGTTGTCAATCCCGGGATTTCAGGATTCTAACTGTTTTTTGAAACTGTTAAATCAATTGGTTTAGCTCCACTTTATGATTTACTGCTGTTTGGGGGCTCTGGGCTTCAGCAAAATAGCAGCCTTCAGCGAGAAGCAAGTTGTTATGGGTAAAGTTGTGCTTTAAGTTAAACGGAGCAAGAATTTGCAAGTAAAGGTCACAGGAATTGGAAAGCAGCATAGAAAACGACCATGAAGGGACTCGAACCCTCAATCTTCTGATCCGAAGTCAGAAGCCTTATCCATTAGGCCACACAGACTGCCAGAGGGCCCCTATTTTTATTTTGTGGTGTGCGGATCAGCCAAACACTTGAAGATCACCTGGGACATCTTCTTCTACTTGTTTTGCTCAAGCAGATTTGGTAGAAAGGATCTGAAAAGTTTGAATTGGTGCCAAGGTCATGCTTTATGAAGTGCATTTGCAAAAGGGCCTAGGTGCAGAGTGTTAATACAGCTCCTTGACAGTGGTAATAGATCAACAAAGTACCACGAGTAGATGATATTTCTAGAGGCAACCAAAAACATCACAAGGTCTTGTTGGGATGGCCGAGTGGTCTAAGGTGCCAAACACAAGAAATGTTTCTTCACATTGTGTGGGTTTTCAGGTCTCCAAATGGAGGTGTGGGTTCAAATCCCCCTTCCGACAAAATGTTTGTACATTTAGCTTGAACTAGAATGACCACTTCCACTGTGTTTTCATGCTACCATGTCACTGACAAAAAAACAAAAACAAATAATCCCAAAACTTTGCAGATCCTTCATAAAGATCAAATTCTTGCATGTATAGTTATGTAAAACATTACAAATAAGTGTCCATACACTTGAAAATCCAGTAATATACTGTTTCACCCTGCTCTGCACATACTCAGTTGCTCTCCCATTTTACGCATATTTGGGCACTGCTGAGTTTGGAGAGGCTCATCTATTGACAGCCTTAAAGCTCAATTAAACCCTCCTATCCTTTACAGCCAATGAAGCTGCTTCTGTTTTTAAACTGCAACGGCCATGGTGCTGCACATGTGATCAGTTATGACACCAGCCATTTGATGGTTTGACAGTTTGGTTGAGAACACAAGCAAAGGTGACAGTTATCAATCCTGGGATTTCAGGATTCTAACTGTTTTTTGAAACTGTTAAATCAATTGGTTTAGCTCCACTTTATGATTTACTGCTGTTTGGGGGCTCTGGGCTTCAGCAAAATAGCAGCCTTTAGCAAGAAGCAAGTTGTTATGGGTAAAGTTGCGATTTAATTTAAAAGGAGCAAGAATTTGCAAGTAAAGGTCACAGGAACTGGAAAGCAGCATAGGATGGTAACTCTCACTTAATGAACCCTGATGAAGGATTCCCCGAAACGCGTCGGTTCAGTGAGACTTATTACATTTCCACTTTTGGTTTTCCTCTCAATGTGATGCAGTTGTGTCCAAGTTACATGTCCTTGCTTTTTGATGTATCCCATTGTATATATTGTTTGTGTTTGATTTGTATTTTTGTATATATTTTTTGTTGTACTTTTGAATTTTGTAATAAAATTATATATTTTTTACTTACATTGCATCATTGATGGTAGTGCCTCAAAAGTCCCACCCTAGGGGAATGTTTTGGTCTTTTTGGATTTTTGGGATGTGGCACACCCTCTGCTTAGTACTACTCTCTGTCAGAGACTTCTTTTTCTGGAAAGCAGCATAGAAAACAACCACGAAGGGACTCGAGCCCTCAATCTTCTAGATCCGAAGTCAGACGTTTTATCCATTAGGCCACACAGCATGCCACAGGCCACTATTTTTGTTTTGTGGTGTGCAGATCAGCCAAACACTTGAAGATCACCTGGGACATCTTCTTCTACTTGCTTTGCTCAAGCAGATTTGGTAGAAAGGATCTGAAAAGTTTGACTTGGTGCCAAGGTCATGCTTTATGAAGTGCATTTGCAAAAGGGCCTAGGTACAGAGTGTTAATACAGCTCCTTGACAGTGGTAATAGATCAAAAGAGTACCATGAGTAGAGGATATTTCTAGAGGCAACCAAAACCATCTAAAAGTCTTGTCAGGATGGCCGAGTGGTCTAAGGTGCCAGACTCAAGAGCTATTTCTTCACATTGTGTGGGTGTTCTGGTCTCCAAATGGAGGTGTGGGTTCAAATCCCACTTCTGACAAATAGTTTACACATATAGCTTGAACTAGAATGACCACTTCCACTGTGCTCCACTTTATGATTTACTGCTGTTTGGGGGCTCTGGGCTTCAGCAAAATAGCAGCCTTTAGCAAGAAGCAAGTTGTTATGGGTAAAGTTGCAATTTAATTTAAAAGGAACAAGAATTTGCAAGTAAGGGTCACAGGAACTGGAAAGCAGCATAGAAAATGACCACAAAGGGACTTGAACCCTCACTTTTTTATTCCGAAGTCAGACGCCTTATCCATTAGGCCACGAAGTGTGCCGCAGGACCACCATTTTTGTTTGCGGTGTGCGGATCAGCCAAATACTTGAAGATCACCTGGGACATCTTCTTCTACTTGCTTTGCTCAAGCAGATTTGGTAGAAAGGATCTGAAAAGTTTGACTTGGTGCCAAGGTCATGCTTTATGAAGTGCATTTGCAAAAGGGCCTAAGTGCAGAGCGTTAATACAGCTCCTTGACAGTGGTAATAGACCAACAGAGTACCACGAGTAGATATTTCTAGAGGCAACTGAAAACACTGAAAGGTCTTGTCAGGATGGCCGAGTGGTCTAAGGCGCCGGACTCAAGAAATATTTTTTCACATTGTGTGGGTGTTCTGGTCTTCAAATGGAGGCGTGGGTTCAAATCCCACTTCTGACAAAAAGTTTACACATTTAGCTTGAACTAGAATGACCACTTCCACTTTGTTTTCATGCTACCATGTCACTGACAAAAAAACAAAAACAAATTATCCCAAAACTTTGCAGATCCTTCATTAAGATCAAATTGTTCTGAAAACTCTGCTAGGCCATAATGTAAAATCTCTTATTTCACGTACAAAATAAAACTTAATTGCGCTAGCAGTGATAATATAATTGAAAAGTGTTTAGGAAACACGATATATGCATGTAAATCCCAATCAAAAAATAACAATAAGTGCATAAACCTTATAACAAAAAAATAGTTATGTGCTAAAAATCGATAATCGGGCATCAACACCACCTATAATTTGTCCATAGAAGAATAATTCCAATAAAAATAAAAGTCCGTTTGATTTGTCTAGTCACCAAGCCATAAGGACTAATAGATCGAAGTAATTTCTATCGGACGTGCATTGATAGAAATTACTTCGATCTATTAGTCCTTATGGCTTGGTGACTAGACAAATCAAACGGACTTTTATTTTTATTGGAATTATTCTTCTATGGACAAATTATAGGTGGTGTTGATGCCTGATTATCGATTTTTAGCACATAACTATTTTTTTGTTATAAGGTTTATGCACTTATTGTTATTTTTTTGATTGGGATTTACATGCATATATCGTGTTTCCTAAACACTTTTCAATTATATTATCACTGCTAGCGCAATTAAGTTTTATTTTGTATGTCTATACACTTCATGGATATTTGAAGTTTTTTGCTGCTGCAATCTTTGTGAATACACATTATATATTATTTTCACGTATTGCTCACTAGCGCAGGTTGACCCCACCAGTTCTTATTTCACGTGCAACTTTAGTCAGAAAAGTAAGTCTTGCTAGATCACTTCAGGTTGGCCTGTTTTGCATGTATAGTTATGTAAAACTTTACAAATAAGTGTCCTTACTAGGGATGAGCTTCGTGTTCGAGTCAAACCTATGTTCGACTCGAACATCGTCTGTTTGCCCGTTCGCCGAATTCCGAACGTTATGGGCCGTTCGCGCCAAATCCGTGTGGCACGTCACGGCCCATAATTCACTGCGGCATTGCAGTGCATTGCTGGCTGGTGATTGGCCAAGCATGCACTATGACCCGCATGCTTGGCCATTCACAGCGCCATCTGAACAGAGAGCCGTAATTGGCCAAAGCCAAGGAGGCTTTGGCCAATTATGGCTCAGGGGATTTAGTACATGCCCCACACTATATAAGGCCGTCTGCACGGCGGCCCTGTGTAGTGTGTGTTCCGGCGTTCATAGATAGAGAGAGAGAGACAGACAGTGTCATTTGATTTAAGTTAGATAGATTAGGTAGAACAGTCAGTCAGTTAGCTGCACTTACAGTGTATTGTGTATATATATGCATCCCAGGTGTTGCATATATATATATATATATATATATATATATATATATATATACACTGTATTCAGTTTAGCTAGATCCGTTCCTGTAATCTTCTTACTGACAGGCAGGCTTGTCTTGTTACAGTATTTACAGCTACCTGAAGAAAATTGCTGGTGTTCTTTTGATCCTATTAGTACCACAGTCAGGCAGCTAGACTATTTACAGTTAGTGCAGTGCGTCCTGCTCACAGTGTTCAGCTAAAACTACAAGTTAGTGTGGTGCGTCCGGCTCACAGTGTTCAGCTAAAACTACAAGTTAGTGGGGTGTGTCCTGCTCACAGTATTCAGCTAAAACTACAAGTTAGTGCGGTGCGTCCACCTCACAGTGTTCAGCTAAAACTACAAGTTAGTGGGGTGTGTCCTGCTCACAGTGTTCAGCTAAAACTACAAGTTAGTGCGGTGCGTCCTGCTCACTGTGTTCAGCTAAAACTACAAGTTAGTGCGGTGCATCCTGCTCAGTGTTCAGCTAAAACTACAAGTTAGTGGGGTGCGTCCTGCTCACAGTGTTCAGCTAAAACTACAAGTTACTGCGGTGCGTCCACCTCACAGTGTTCAGCTAAAACTACAAGTTAGTGGGGTGCGTCCTGCTCGCAGTGTTCAGCTAAACCTACAAGTTAGTGTAGTGAGACCTCTGCACAGTGTTCTTCTAAAGCTACAAGTTAGTGCAGTACATCCTGCTCACAGTGTTCAGCTAAATCTACAAGTTAGTGTGGTGCGTCCACCTCACAGTGTTCAGCTAAACCTATAAGTTAGTGTAGTGAGACCTCTGCACAGTGTTCATCTAAAGCTACAAGCTAGTGCAGTGCGTCCTGCTCACAGTGTTCAGCTAAAACTACAAGTTAGTGGGGTGCGTCCTGCTCACAGTGTTCAGCTAAAACTACAGGTTAGTGCGGTGCGTCCACCTCATAGTGTTCAGCTAAAACTACAAGTTAGTGGGGTGTGTCCTGCTCACAGTGTTCAGCTAAAACTACAAGTTAGTGTGGTGCGTCCTGCTCACAGTGTTCAGCTAAAACTACAAGTTAGTGCGGTGCGTTCTGCTCCCTGTGTTCAGCTAAAACTACAAGTTAGTGCGGTGCGTCCTGCTCACAGTGTTCAGCTAAAGCTACAAGTTAGTGGGGTGCGTCCTGCTCACAGTGTTCAGCTAAAACTACAAATTAGTGCGGTGCATCCACCTCACAGTGTTCAGCTAAAACTACAAGTTAGTGCGGTGCATCCTGCTCACAGTGTTCAGCTAAAACTACAAGTTAGTGGGGTGCGTCCTGCTCACAGTGTTCAGCTAAAACTACAAGTTAGTGCGGTGCGTCCACCTCACAGTGTTCAGCTAAAACTACAAGTTAGTGGGGTGCGTCCTGCTCATAGTGTTCAGCTAAAACTACAAGTTAGTGCGGTGCGTCCACCTCACAGTGTTCAGCTAAAACTACAAGTTAGTGCGGTGCGTCCTGCTCACTGTGTTCAGCTAAAACTACAAGTTAGTGCTGTGCGTCCACCTCACAGTGTTCAGCTAAAACTACAAATTAGTGCGGTGCATCCACCTCACAGTGTTCAGCTAAAACTACAAGTTAGTGCGGTGCATCCTGCTCACAGTGTTCAGCTAAAACTACAAGTTAGTGGAGTGCGTCCTGCTCACAGTGTTCAGCTAAAACTACAAGTTAGTGCGGTGCGTCCACCTCACAGTGTTCAGCTGAAACTACAAGTTAGTGGGGTGCGTCCTGCTCATAGTGTTCAGCTAAAACTACAAGTTAGTGCGGTGCGTCCACCTCACAGTGTTCAGCTAAAACTACAAGTTAGTGCGGTGCGTCCTGCTCACTGTGTTCAGCTAAAACTACAAGTTAGTGCTGTGCGTCCACCTCACAGTGTTCAGCTAAAACTACAAGTTAGTGCTGTGCGTCCACCTCACAGTGTTTAGCTAAAACTACAAGTTAGTGTGGTGCGTCCACTTCACAGTGTTCAGCTAAACCTACAAGTTAGTGTAGTGAGACCTCTGCACAGTGTTCATCTAAAGCTACAAGTTATTGCAGTGTGTCCTGCTCACAGTGTTCAGCTAAAACTACAAGTTAGTGTGGTGCGTACACCTCACAGTGTTCAGCTAAACCTACAAGTTAGTGTAGTGAGACCTCTGCACAGTGTTCATCTAAAGCTACAATTTAGTGCAGTGCGTCCTGCTCACAGTGTTCAGCTAAAACTACAAGTTAGTGTGGTGCGTCCTCCTCACGGTGTTCAGCTAAACCTAAAAGTTATTTTTTTGCGAACTCTGCACTGTGTTCAGCTAAAGCTACCTGTAGAAGGTTGGTGGTGTTTTCCTGACCCTATCACTACCGCAGGCAGCTAAAAAAGCTACAAGTTATTTTTTTGCGAGCTCTGCACAGTGTTCAGCTAAAGCTACCTGTAGAAGGTTGGTGGTGTTCTCATACTACAGGCAGGCAGTTGATTTTGCTAGCTGCAGTATCAGTATATATATATATATATATATATATATATATATATATATATATATATCCCAGCTTAGTGCAGCTACAGGCCATTAGTATGTCTGGAAGGCCAAGAAGGAGAGGCAGACAGTCACAAGCCAATAAGAGAGGCCAAGCAGGCTCTGTGTCTAGTGCTGGTCATGGAGACGGTGCATCCTCATCAGCACGTGGCTGTGGGACACGCTTGGCCTTTTTTTTGGCAGCTGGCCGTGTTGAGCTGCAACATGCGGAAGACTTGGTCGAGTGGATGACCAGGCCGTCCTCATCCTCCTCATCCTCGCTCACCCATGCCCAGGGTACTTTGTCTGGCAAAGCAGCGGCCTCTTCCCTCGGCTCAATGTCATCAGTGACTCCTTCCCTAGCCCCACCATGTCCTCCTGAGGAGTCCCTCGAACTGTTTGACCACAGTGTTGGGTACATGCTCCAGGAGGATGCCCAGCATTTGGAAAGCTCTGATGATGATACTGAGCTCGATGAAGGCAGTAACATGAGCACGGACAGAGGGGGTGACCAAGAAGGACAGCAATCTGGCAGTCATGCTCCCCCTGCTGCAGCATACTGCCAGGTTTGCTCCAGTGATGAGGAGGGAGGGGATGATGAGGTCACTGACTCAACGTGGGTGCCTGATAGGAGAGAGGAGGAGGAGGCGGCACATCACCAACGAGGCAGGATGCCCTCCAGGGGCCAGCCTAAGGGCAGCACATTGAGTGCATCACACCCCAAAGCTCCACATGTGCAGGGCGCTGCAGTCTCTGCGCGTTATTCAAAAAGTTCTTTGGTGTGGGCCTTTTTTGAGACGAGCGCATCAGATCGCACCGCTGCTATTTGCAACATATGTCTCAAGCGTATCTCGTGTGACCAAAACATCTCCCACTTGGGTACCACATGCTTGACCAGACATATGTTGACCTGCCATGCAGTTCGTTGGCAAGCGTATTTAAAAGACCCACACCAAAGAACAAAGAGGACCTCTTCTTGCTCCTCATCAGCTGAGCTCTCCAACCCCACTATACCTTCAGTCCTCTCTGAGACCTGCACTGAGAGGAATGAAGGTGTAGAATTAGGTGTGTCACAGCCAAGTACTTGTGGGCAATCTGCTTTTGGTACACCGACGTCAGATTGTACCAGGCAAATTTCCCTGCCCCAGCTGCTGCACCGCCGAAAGAAGTCTGCTCCCAGCCATCCACATGCCCAGCGGTTGAATGCTAGCTTGGCAAAATTGCTAGCACTTCAACTGCTGCCTTTTGAGTTGGTAGACTCTGCCCCCTTCCGTGAGTTTGTGGAATGTGCGGTTCCTCAGTGGCAGGTACCCAAACACCACTTTTTCTCACGGAAGGCGATTCCGGCTCTCTACCAGCATGTGGAAGGCAATGTCCATGCCTCGCTGGACAGGGCAGTCAGCGGTAAGGTGCATATTACTGCTGACTCATGGTCCAGCAGGCATGGACATTGCCTTCCACATGCCGGTAGAGAGCCGGAATCGCCTTCCGTGAGAAAAAGTTACCTAAGTTTCACGGCGCATTGGGTGACTCTGCTGGCAGCTGGGAAGGATGCAGGACAAGGTGCAGTAGTGTTGGAGGTTGTTCTGCCACCATGCCTCCAAAATGCTAATGATTGTGACACACCTCTCTCCTCCACCCCCTCCTCTTCTTCTTCCTCCATGGCCTCTTCCTGTGCTTTGTCCTCGGAACCAGCGGTGCTCCGTAGCCGTTCAAGGGGCTACGCAAGTACGCAGGCCAAAAGATGCCATGCGATGCTTGAGCTGGTGTGCTTGGGGGACAGGAGCCACACTGGGGCAGATGTTCTGTCAGCTCTGCAGGGGCAGGTTCAGAGGTGGTTGACGCCACTCCAACTTAAGCCAGGAATGGTGGTTTGCGACAATGACACCAACCTCCTCTCTGCCCTCCGACAGGGACAAATGACCCATGTGCCCTGTTTGGCTCACGTCCTTAACTTGGTGGTGCAGCGGTTCTTGGGCAGGTACCCGGGCTTACAGGATGTCCTGAGGCAGGCCAGACAAGTCTGTGTGCATTTCCGCTGGTCATATGATGCCAGTGCTCGGCTGGCGGACCTCCAAAAGGAGTTTAACCTGCCCAAGAACCGCCTAATCTGTGACATGCCCACCAGGTGGAACTCAACGTTGGCCATGCTGCAGCGGCTGCTACTATGGCACCAGGACAGGGTCAGGGGAGCTCGTTTTTTTTTTCCCCACACCAGTGGTCCATGATCAGGGATGCATGCACTGTCCTGTCACCATTTGAGGAGGCCACGAGGATGGTGAGCAGTGACAGTGCATGCATCAGTGACACTGTCCCCCTTGTCCACCTGTTGGAGCACACGCTGCGTGGAATAATGGACAGAGCACTTGAAGCAGAACAGAGGCAGGAAGAGGAGGACTTCCTTAGCTCTCAAGGCCCCCTTTATCCAGTCAGTGTTCCTGTGTGCCCGCCGATCACACAGGAAGAGGACGAGGAGGAGGAGGAGGAGGAGGAGGAGGAAGATTGTGTCAGTATGGAGGTGGAGCCTGGCACTCAGCATCAGCAGCAGTCTTTAAGGGATCAGTCCCAAGAAACACATGGACTTGTACGTGGCTGGGAGGAGGTGGCTGCGGACCATGTCGTCCTTAGTGACCCAGAGGACTCCGGACCGAATGCCTCAGCAAACCTACGCTGCATGGCCTCCCTGATCCTGCAAAGCCTGCGTAAGGATCCTCGTATTCGTAGTATCAAGGAGAAGGACTAATACTGGCTGGCAACCCTCCTTGATCCACGTTACAAGGGTAAGGTTGCGGACCTTATCTTGCCATCGCAGAGGGAGCAGAGGATGAAACATGTTCGGGAGGCCTTGCAGAAAGGTCTGTGCAATGCGTTCCCAGAGACTGGGAGGTTACAAACTCCTGTTTCTGGACAACGTGTTGCTGAGGCTTCGGTCAGTCAAAGAAGGAGCGGTGGAGAAGGTGGCTGTCTGACCGATGCATTCAGACAATTTTTTGGTCCGCAGCCCCAAGGTATGATCGGTTCCAGCAACCATCGCCAGCGTCTGTTTTACATGGTGCAGGAATACTTAGGGGCAAGATCTGACTTGGACACCTTTCCCACCGAAAATCCTCTGGGTTACTGGGTCTTGAGGATGGATCACTGGCCAGAGCTTGCACAGTATGCAATTGAGCTACTGGCCTGTCCTGCATCCAGCGTTCTTACGGAACGCACATTCAGTGCTGCTGGAGGCTTTGTAACCGATCACAGGGTGCGTCTGTCCACCGACTCGGTCGATTGACTGACCTTCATAAAAATGAATCAGTCGTGGATCACCACCAGCTACCAAGCACCTGATGCTGATGTAACCGAATCATTTTTTTTGAAATCTCAGATCCCTTCAAAAACTGCCTATGCTGATGCTGAATGACTATCCCTGAGTAATTATCCTCTTCCTCCTCTATGATCACGCTGATAGCTTGTAAGAACATTTTTGGTTCTGTGCGCCTCCACCAGTGCCTAAGGCCCAATTTTTCAGCCCTTGTTTATCAGGGGCGTGTAATTACAATTTTTGATGCAATACTTTGCAGCAGGGCTCATTTCTGCATTCCAACTAGAGTATCTATGAGGGGTTGCAGTGTTGTGGCACCAGCACCAGTGCCTAAGGTCCAATTTTTCAGCCCTTGTTTAACAGGGGCGTGTAATTACAATTTTTTATGCAATACTTTGCAGCAGGGCTCATTTCTGTGTTCCAACTAGAGTATCTGTGAGGGGTTGCAGTGTTGTGGCACCAGTGCCCAAGGCCCAATTTTTCAGCCCTTGTTTAACAGGGGCATGTAATTACAATTTTTGATGCAATACTTTGCAGCAGGGCTCATTTCTGCGTTCCAACTAGAGTATCTGTGAGGGGTTGCAGTGTTGTGGCACCAGCACCAGTGCCTAAGGCCCAATTTTTCAGCCCCTGTTTAACAGGGGCGTGTAATTACAATTTTTGATGGAATACTTTGCAGCGGGGCTCGTTCCTGCGTTCCAACTAGAGTGTCTGTGAGGGGCTGCAGTGTTGTGGCACCA
This sequence comes from Aquarana catesbeiana, assembly GCF_042186555.1. NCBI lineage: Eukaryota > Metazoa > Chordata > Amphibia > Anura > Ranidae > Aquarana > Aquarana catesbeiana. The sequence goes on from NC_133335.1 coordinate 94,458,758, forward strand.
GCACCAGTGCCTAAGGCCTAATTTTTCAGCCCCTGTTCAACAGGGGCATGTAATTACAATTCTTGATCTAATATCTCACAGCAGGGCCCTGTGAGGGCTTACAGTGTTGTGGCCACAACAACACCTAAGGCCCAAATTTCTGCTGAGTATATAGGGCAGGCCCCTACTTTCTAACATCCAACTTACAAACGACTCCTACTTGCAAACGGAAGGAGACAACAGGAAGTGAGATGAAATCTACCCCTAGGAAGGGAAATTCTCTCCTGTAAGAGTTAATATGGGAAAAACATTTCTCCTTTCCACTGATGCTTTCCAATCCTTGTTCCACAAAAAACCCCAAATTTTCAAAAAACATTTGTCATTGGGACAAAAAGTGAGGTGAAATCTTCTGAAGAGGAGGACAGACAGCAAAACAAATGTCACAGGGGTGATAACCCTTCCCTATGTTTTCCAAAAAGCTTAAAAAAGATTTTTTGGCTGGAGCTAAACACGATAAAAATGTACCCGTTCAAAATTACAAACAGATTCTACTTAACAACAAACCTACAGTCCCTGTCTTGTTTGCACCGCCTGTGTACTGCTGTTCAGAGTATATAGGGCCTGGTGGACCCACACCTTTCCTTATTTTTATTTGGGTGCGGGGTTCCCCTTAATATCCATACAAGACCCAAAGGGCCTGGTAATGGACTGGCCATACCGTTTGTCTCACTGATTTTCATCCATATTGCCAGGACCCGACATTACATTAAACCCGCAAGCAGTTTTAAATGAGTTTTTTCCTTTAAAAATGACATTTTGTGCAGGGACTGTTCTAAACACGGGAAACACGTGCCACTTTACAGGCATACTATAGACACCCCAGGTACGATATTTAAAGGAATATTTAACTTTTTTTTTTTTTTTAACTTTAAACATCATTAAAATCACTGCTCCCGAAAAAACGGCCGTTTTTAAAAGTTTTTTTTGCATTGATACATGTCCCCTGGGGCAGGACCCGGGTCCCCAAACCCTTTTTAGGACAATACCATGCAAATTAGCCTTTAAAATGAGCACTTTTGATTTCGAACATTCGAGTCCCATAGACGTCAATGGGGTTCTAACGTTCATGCAAATTTTCGGTCCGTTCGCAGGTTCTGGTGCAAACCGAACCGGGGGGTGTTCGGCTCATCCCTACTTCTGACAAAAAGTTTACACATTTAGCTAAGACCACTTCCACTGTGTTTTCATGCTACCATGTCACTGAACAAAAAAAAAAAAACAAATAATTCCAAAACTTTGCAGATGCTTCATAAAGATCAAATTGTTCTGAAAACTCTGCTAAGCCATGATGTAAAATCTCTTATTTCACGTGCAACTTTAGTCAGAAAAGTAAGTCTTGCTAGATCACTTCAGGTTGGACTGTTTTGCATGTATAGTTATGTAAAACTTTACAAATAAGTGTCCTTACACTTGAAAATCCAGTAATACACTGTTTCACCCTGCTCTGCACATTGCTCTCCCATTTTACGCATATTTGGGCACTGCTGAGTTTGGAGAGGCTCATCTATTGACAGCCTTAAAGCTCAATTAAACCCTCCTATCCTTTACAGCCAATGAAGCTGCTTCTGTTTAAACTGCAACGGCCATGGTGCTGCACATGTGATCAGTTGTGACACCAGCCATTTGATGGTTTGACAGTTTGGTTGAGAACACAAGCAAATGTGACAGTTATCAATCCCGGGATTTCAGGATTCTAACTGTTTTTTGAAACTGTTAAATCAATTGGTTTAGCTCCACTTTATGATTTACTGCTGTTTGGGGGCTCTGGGCTTCAGCAAAATAGCAGCCTTCAGCGAGAAGCAAGTTGTTATGGGTAAAGTTGCGCTTTAAGTTAAACGGAGCAAGAATTTGCAAGTAAAGGTCACAGGAACTGGAAAGCAGCAAAGAAAACAACCACAATGGGACTCAAACCTCCAATCTTCTGATCTGAAGTCAGACACCTTATGCATTAGGCCACACAGTCTGCCGCAGGGCCACCATTTTCGTTTGTGGTGTGCGGATCAGCCAAACACTTGAAGATCACCTGGGACATCTTCTTCTACTTGCTTTGCTCAAGCAGATTTGGTAGAAAGGATCTGAAAAGTTTGACTTGGTGCCAAGATCATGCTTTAAGAAGTGCATTTGCAAAAGGGCCTAGGTGCAGAGTGTTAATACAGCTCCTTGACAATGGTAATAGATCAACAGAGTACCACGAGTAGATGATATTTCTAGAGGCAACCAGAAACCTTAAAAACGTCTTGTCAAGATTGCCGAGTGGTCTTAGGCATCGGACTCAAGAGATGTTTCTTCACATTGTGTTTGTGTTCTGGTCTCTAAATGGAGGTGTGGTTTCAAATCCCACTTCTGACAAAAAGTTTACACATTTAGCTTGAACCACAATGACCACTTCCACTGTGTTTTCATGCTACCATGTCACTGAACAAAAAAAAAAAACAAATAATACCAAAACTTTGCAGATGCTTCATAAAGATCAAATTGTTCTGAAAACTCTGCTAGGCCATGATGTAAAATCTCTTATTTCACGTGCAACTTTAGTCAGAAAAGTAAGTCTTGCTAGATCACTTCAGGTTGGCCTGTTTTGCATGTATAGTTATGTAAAACTTTACAAATAAGTGTCCTCACTAGGGATGAGCTTCGTGTTCGAGTCGAACCCATGTTTGACTCGAACATAGTCTGTTTGCCTGTTCGCCGAATTCCGAACGTTATGGGCCGTTCGCGCCAAATTCGTGTGGCGCGTCATGGCCCATAATTCACTGCGGCATCGCAGTGCATTGCTGGTTGATGATTGGCCAAGCATGCACTATGACCCGCATGCTTGGCCAATCACAGCGCCGTCTGAACAGAGAGCCGTAATTGGCCAAAGCCAAGGAGGCTTTGGCCAATTATGGCTCAGGGGATTTAGTACATGCCCCACACTATATAAGGCCGCCTGCACGGCGGCCCTGTGTAGTGTGTGTTCCGGCGTTCATAGATAGAGAGAGAGAGAGAGACAGACAGTGTCATTTGATTTAAGTTAGATAGATTAGGCAGAACAGTCAGTCAGTTAGCTGCACTTACAGTGTATTGTGTATATATATGCATCCCAGGTGTTGCATTTATATATATATACACTGTATTCAGTTTAGCCAGATCCGTTCCTGTTATGTTCTTACTGACAGGCAGGCTTGTCTTGTAACAGTATTTACAGCTATCTGAAGAAATTGTGCAGTGCGTCCTGCTCACAGTGTTCAGCTAAAACTACAAGTTAGTGCGGTGCGTCCTGCTCACAGTGTTCAGCTAAAACTACAAGTTAGTGGGGAGCATCCTGCTGACAGTGTTCAGCTAAAACTACAAGTTGGTGCGGTGCGTCCTGCTCACAGTGTTCAGCTAAAACTACAAGTTAGTGGGGTGCGTCCTGCTCACAGTGTTCAGCTAAAACTACAAGTTGGTGCGGTGCGTCCTGCTCACAGTGTTCAGCTAAAACTACAAGTTAGTGCGGTGCGTCCACCTCAGAGTGTTCAGCTAAAACTACAAGTTAGTGGGGTGCATCCTGCTCACAGTGTTCAGCTAAAACTACAAGTTAGTGCGGTGCGTCCTGCTCACAGTGTTCAACTAAAACTACAAGTTAGTGCGGTGCATCCTGCTCACTGTGTTCAGCTAAAACTACAAGTTAGTGCGGTGCGTCCTGCTCACAGTGTTCAGCTAAAACTACAAGTTAGTGCGGTGCGTCCACCTCACAGTGTTCAGCTAAAACTACAAGTTAGTGGGGTGCGTCCTGCTCACAGTGTTCAGCTAAACCTACAAGTTAGTGTAGTGAGACCTCTGTACAGTGTTCATCTAAAGCTACAAGTTAGTGCAGTGCGTCCTGCTCACAGTGTTCAGCTAAAACTACAAGTTAGTGTGGTGCGTCCACCTCACAGTGTTCAGCTAAACCTACAAGTTAGTGTAGTGAGACCTCTGCACAGTGTTCATCTAAAGCTACAAGTTAGTGCAGTGCGTCCTGCTCACAGTGTTCAGTTAAAACTACAAGTTAGTGCGGTGCGTCCTGCTCACAGTGTTCAGCTAAAACTACAAGTTAGTGCGGTGCGTCCTGCTCACTGTGTTCAGCTAAAACTACAAGTTAGTGTGGTGCGTCCTGCTCACAGTGTTCAGCTAAAACTACAAGTTAGTGGGATGCGTCCCCATCACAGTGTTCAGCTAAAACTACAAGTTAGTGGGGTGCGTCCTGCTCACAGTGTTCAGCTAAAACTACAAGTTAGTGCGGTGCGTCCACCTCACAATGTTCAGCTAAAACTACAAGTTAGTGCGGTGCATCCACCTCACAATGTTCAGCTAAAACTACAAGTTAGTGCGGTGCGTCCACCTCACAGTGTTCAGCTAAAACTACAAGTTAGTGCGGTGCGTCCTGCTCACTGTGTTCAGCTAAAACTACAAGTTAGTGCTGTGCGTCCACCTCACAGTGTTCAGCTAAAACTACAAGTTAGTGCTGTGCGTCCACCTCACAGTGTTCAGCTAAACCTACAAGTTAGTGTAGTGAGACCTCTGCACGGTGTTCATCTAAAGCTGCAAGTTAGTGCAGTGCGTCCTGCTCACAGTGTTCAGCTAAAACTACAAGTTAGTGTGGTGCGTCCACCTCACAGTGTTCAGCTAAACCTACAAGTTAGTGTAGTGAGACCTCTGCACAGTGTTCATCTAAAGCTACAAGTTAGTGCAGTGCGTCCTGCTCACAGTGTTCAGCTAAAACTACAAGTTAGTGTGGTGCGTCCTCCTCACAGTGTTCAGCTAAACCTACAAGTTATTTTTTTGCGAACTCTGCACAGTGTTCAGCTAAAGCTACCTGTAGAAGGTTGGTGGTGTTTTCCTGATCCTATCACTACCGCAGACAGCTAAAAAAGCTACAAGTTAGTTTTTTGGGAGCTCTGCACAGTGTTCAGCTAAAGCTACCTGTAGAAGGTTGGTGGTGTTCTCATACTACAGGCAGGCAGTTGATTTTTCTAGCTGCAGTATCAGTACATATATATATATATATATATATATATATATATATATATATATATCCCAGCTTAGTGCAGCTACAGGCCATTAGTATGTCTGGAAGACCAAGAAGGAGAGGCAGACAGTCACAAGCCAATAAGAGAGGCCAAGTAGGCTCTGTGTCTAGTGCTGGTCATGAAGACGGTGCATCCTCATCAGCACGTGGCCGTGGGACACGCTTGGCCTTTTTTTCGGCAGCTGGCCGTGTTTAGCCGTAACATGCGGAAGACTTGGTTGAGTGGATGACCAAGCCGTCCTCATCCTCCTCATCCTCTCTCACCCATGCCCAGGGTACTTTGTCTGGCAAAGCAGAGGCCTCTTCCCTCGGCTCAATGTCATCAGTGACTCCTTCCCTAGCCCCACCATGTCCTCCTGAGAAGTCCCTCAAACTGTTTGACCACAGTGTTGGGTACATGCTCCATGAGGATGCCCAGCGTTTGGAAGTCTCTGATGATGATACTGAGCTCGATGAAGGCAGTAACATGAGCACGGACAGAGGGGGTGCCCAAGAAGGACTGCAATCTGGCAGTCATGCTCCCCCTGCTGCAGCATACTGCCAGGTTTGCTCCAGTGATGAGGAGGGAGGGGATGATGAGGTCACTGACTCAACGTGGGTGCCTGATAGGAGAGAGGAGGAGGAGGAGGAGGAGGAGGAGGCGGCACATCACCAACGAGGCAGGATGCCCTCCAGGGGCCAGCCTAAGGACAGCACATTGACTGCATCACACCCCAAAGCTCCACATGTGCAGGGCACTACAGTCTCTGCGCGTTATTCAAAAAGTTCTTTGGTGTGGGCCTTTTTTGAGACGAGCGCATCAGATCGCACCGCTGCTATTTGCAACATATGTCTCAAGCGTATCTCGCGTGGCCAAAACATCTCCCGCTTGGGTACCACATGCTTGACCAGACATATGTTGACCTGCCATGCAGTTCGTTGGCAAGCGTATTTAAAAGACCCACACCAAAGAACAAAGAGGACCTCTCCTTGCTCCTCATCAGCTGAGATCTCCAATCCCACTATACCTTCAGTCCTCTCTGAGACCTGCACTGAGAGGAATGAAGGTGTAGAATTAGGTGTGTCACAGCCAAGTACTTGTGGGCAATCTTCTTTTGGTACACCAACATCAGATTGTACCAGGCAAATTTCCCTGCCCCAGCTGCTGCACCGCCGAAAGAAGTTTGCTCCCAGCCATCCACATGCCCAGCGGTTGAATGCTAGCTTGGCAAAATTGCTAGCACTTCAACTGCTGCCTTTTGAGTTGGTAGACTCTGCCCCCTGAGTTTGTGGAATGTGTGGTTCCTCAGTGGCAGGTACCCAAACGCCACTTTTTCTCACGGAAAGCGATTCCGGCTCTCTACCGGCATGTGGAAGGCAATGTCCATGCCCCGCTGGACAGGGCGGTCATCGGTAAGGTGCATATTATTACCGCTGACTCATGGTCCAGCAGGCATGGACAGGGACGTTACCTAAGTTTCACGGCGCATTGGGTGACTCTGCTGACAGCTGGGAAGGATGCAGAACAAGGTGCAGTAGTGTTGGAGGTTTTTCCGCTACCATGCCTCCAAAATGCTAATGATTGTGACACACCTCTCTCCTCCACCCCCTCCTCTTCTTCTTCCTCCATGGCCTCTTCCTGTGCTTTGTCCTCGGAACCAGCGGTGCTCCGTAGCCGTTCAAGGGGCTACGCAAGTAGGCAGGCCAAAAGATGCCATGCGGTGCTTGAGCTGGTGTGCTTGGGGGACAGGAGCCACACTGGGGCAGAGGTTCTGTCAGCTCTGCAGGGGCAGGTTCAGAGGTGGTTGATGCCATGCCAACTTAAGCCAGGAATGGTGGTTTGCGACAATGGCACCAACCTCCTCTCTGCCCTCCGACAGGGACAAATGACCCATGTGCCCTGTTTGGCTCACGTCCTTAACTTGGTGGTGCAGCAGTTCTTGGGCAGGTACCCGGGCTTACAGGATGTCCTGAGGCAGGCCAGGAAAGTCTGTGTGCATTTCCGCCGGTCATATAATGCCAGTGCTTGGCTGGCGGACCTCCAAAAGGAGTTTAACCTGCCCAAGAACCGCCTAATCTGTGACATGCCCACCAGGTGGAACTCAACGTTGGCCATGCTGCAGCAGCTGCACATGCAGCAGAGGGCCATCAATGAGTACCCGTGCAACTATGGCACCAGGACAGGGTCAGGGGAGCTTGTTTTTTTTTTCCCATGCCAGTGGGCCATGATCAGGGATGCATGCACTGTCCTGTCACCATTTGAGGAGGCCACGAGGATGGTGAGCAGTGACAGTGCATGCATCAGTGACACTGTCCCCCTTGTCCACCTGTTGGTGCACACGCTGCGTGGAATAATGGACAGGGCACTTGAAGCAGAACAGAGGCAGGAAGAGGAGGACTTCCTTAGCTCTCAAGGCCCCCTTTATCCAGACAGTGTTCCTGCGTGCCCGCCGATCACACAGGAAGAGGACGAGGAGGAGGAAGATTGTATCAGTATGGAGGTGGAGCCTGGCACTCAGCATCAGCAGCAGTCTTTAAGGGATCAGTCCCAAGAAACACATAGACTTGTACGTGGCTGGCATGAGGTGGCTGCGGACCATGTCATCCTTAGTGACCCAGAGGACTCCGGACCGAATGCCTCAGCAAACCTACGCTGCATGGCCTCCCTGATCCTGCAAAGCCTGCGTAAGGATCCTCGTATTCGTGGTATCAAGGAGAAGGACCAGTACTGGCTGGCAACCCTCCTTGATCCACGTTACAAGGGTAAGATTGCGGACCTTATCTTGCCATCGCAGAGGGAGCAGAGGATGAAACATTTTTTGGTCTGCAGCCCCAAGGTATGATCTGTTCCAGCAACCATCGCCAGCGTCTGTTTTACATGGTGCAGGAATACCTAGGGGCAAGATCTGACTTGGACACCTTTCCCACCGAAAATCCTCTGGGTTACTGGGTCTTGAGGATTGATCTCTGGCCAGAGCTTGTACAGTATGCAATTGAGCTACTGGCCTGTCCTGCATACAGCCTTCTTTCGGAAAGCACATTCAGTGCTGCTGGAGGCTTTGTAACCGATCACAGGGTGCGTCTGTCCACCGACTCGGTCGATTGACTGACCTTCATAAAAATGAATCAGTCTTGGATCACCACCAGCTACCAAGCACCTGATGCTGATGTAAACGAATCATTTTTTTTTAAATCTCAGATCCCTTCAAAGACTGCCTATGCTGATGCTGAGTGACTATCCCTGAGTAATTATCATCTTTCTCCTCAATGATCACGCTGATAGCTTGTAAGAAAATTTTTGGTTCTGGGCGCCACCACCAGTGCCTAAGGGCCAATTTTTCAGCCCTTGTTTAACAGGGGCGTGTAATTACAATTTTTGATGCAATACTTTGCAGCAGGGCTCATTTCTGCATTCCAACTAGAGTATCTGTGAGGGGTTGCAGTGTTGTGGCACCAGCACCAGTGCCTAAGGCCCAATTTTTCAGTCCTTGTTTAACAGGGGCGTGTAATTACAATTTTTGATGCAATGCTTTGCAGCAGGGATCATTTCTGCGTTCCAACTAGAGTATCTGTGAGGGGTTGCAGTGTTGTGGCACCAGCGCCTAAGGCCCAATTTTTCAGCCCTTGTTTAACAGGGGCGTTTAATTACAATTTATGATGCAATACTTTGCAGCAGGGCTCATTTCTGCGTTCCAACTAGAGTATCTGTGAGGGGTTGCAGTGTTGTGGCACCAGCAACAGTGCCTAAGGCCCAATTTTTCAGTCCTTGTTTAACAGGGGCGTGTAATTACAATTTTTGATGCAATACTTTGCAGCAGGGCTCGTTTCTGCTTTCCAATTAGAGTATCTGTGAGGGGTTGCAGTGTTGTGGCACCAGCACCAGTGCCTAAGGCCCAATTTTTCAGCCCCTGTTCAACAGGGGCATGTAATTACAATTCTTGATCTAATATTTCACAGCAGGGCCCATTTCTGCACCCACCAAGAGCGACCAGCACCACCACCAAAGGCCCAATTTTTCTGCCCTTGTTCAACAGGGGCATGTAATTACAATTCTTGATCTAATATTTCACAGCAGGGCCCTGTGAGGGCTTACAGTGTTGTGGCCACAACAACACCTAAGGCCCAAATTTCTGCTGAGTATATAGGGCAGGCCCCTACTTTCAAGCATCCAACTTACAAACGACTCCTACTTGCAAACGGAAGGAGACAGCAGGAAGTGAGATGAAATCTATCCCTAGGAAGGGAAATTCTCTCCTGTAAGAGTTAATATGGGAAAAACATTTCTCCTTTCCACTGATGCTTTCCAATCCTTGTTCCACAAAAAAACCCAAATTTTCAAAAAACATTTGTCATTGGGACAAAAAGTGAGGTGAAATCTTCTGAAGAGGAGGACAGACAGCAATACAAATGTCACAGGGGTGATAACCCTTCCCTATGTTTTCCAAAAAGCTTAAAAAAGATTTTTTGGCTGGAGCTAAACACGATAAAAATGTACCCGTTCAAAATTACAAACAGATTCTACTTAACAACAAACCTACAGTCCCTGTCTTATTTGTACCGCCTGTATACTGCTGTTCAGAGTATATAGGGTCTGGTGGCCCCACACCTTTCCTTATTTTAATTTGGGTGCGGGGTTCCCCTTAATATCCATACAAGACCCAAAGGGTCTGGTAATGGACTGGGGGGTACCCATGCCGTTTGTCTCACTGATTTTCATCCATATTGCCAGGACCCAACATTACATTAAACCCGCAAGCAGTTTTAAATTAGATTTTTTCCTTTAAAAATGACATTTTGTGCAGGGACTGTTCTAAACACGGGAAACACGCGCCACTTTACAGGCATACTATAGACACACCCCAGGTATGATATTTAAAGGGGCTGGGCTTCAGCAAAATAGCAGCCTTCAGCGAGAAGCAAGTTGTTATGGGTAAAGTTGCGCTTTAAGTTAAACGGAGCAAGAATTTGCAAGTAAAGGTCACAGGAACTGGAAAGCAGCATAGAAAAAGACCACGAAGGGACTTGAACCTTCAGTCTTCGGCTCTGAACTCAGACGCCTTATCCATTAGGCCACGCAGTCTGCCACAGGCCACTGTTTTTGTTTGTGGTGTGCGGATCAGCCAAACAAAAACCTGGGACATCTTCTTCTACTTGCTTTGCTCAAGCAGATTTGGTAGAAAGGATCTGAAAAGTTTGACTTGGTGCCAAGGTCATGCTTTAAGTGATCAGTTATGACACCCGCCATTTGATGGTTTGACAGTTTGGTTGAGAACACAAGCAAATGTGACAGTTATCAATCCCAGGATTTCAGGATTCTAACTGTTTTTTGAAACTGTTAAATCAATTGGTTTAGCTCCACTTTATGATTTACTGCTGTTTGGGGGCTCTGGTCTTCAGCAAAATAGCAGCCTTCAGCGAGAAGCAAGTTGTTATGGGTAAAGTTGCGCTTTAAGTTAAACGGAGCAAGAATTTGCAAGTAAAGGTCAAAGGAACTGGAAAGCAGCATAGAAAACAACCACAAAGGGACTTGATCCCTCAATCTTCTGATCCGAAGTCACATGCCTTATCCATTAGGCCACGCAGTCTGCTATAGAGCCACCATTTTTCTTTGTGGTGTGTGGATCAGCCAAACACTTGAAGATCACCTGGGACATCTTCTTCTACTTGCTTTGCTCAAGCAGATTTGGTAGAAAGGATCTGAAAAGTTTGACTTGGTGCCAAGGTCATGCTTTAAGAAGTGCATTTGCAAAAGGGCCTAGGTACAGAGTGTTAATACAGCTCCTTGACAGTGGTAATAGATCAACAGAGTACCATGAGTAGATGATATTTCTAGAGGCAACCAGAAACATTAAAACGTATTCTCAGGATGGCCGAGTGGTCTAAGGCGCCCGATTCAAGACATGTTTCTTCACATTGTGTGGGTGTTCTGGTCTCCAAAAGGAGGTGTGGGTTCAAATCCCACTTTTGACAAAAAGTTTACACATTTAGCTTGAACCACAATGACCACTTCCACTGTGTTTTCATGCTACCATGTCACGAAACGAAAAAAAAAATCAAATAATCCCAAAACTTTGCAGATGTTTCATAAAGATCAAATTGTTCTGAAAACTCTGCTAGGCCATGCTGTAAAATCTCTTATTTCATGTGCAAATTTAGTCAGAAAAGTAAGTTTTGCTAGATCACTTCAGGTTGGCCTGTTTTGCATGTATAGTTATGTAAAACATTACAAATAAGTGTCCTTACACTTGAAAATCCAGTAATACACTGTTTCACCCTGCTCTGCACATACTCAGTTGCTCTCCCATTTTACGCATATTTGGGCACTGCTGAGTTTGGAGAGGCTCATCTATTGACAGCCTTAAAGCTCAATTAAACCCTCCTATCCTTTACAGCCAATGAAGCTGCTTCTGTTTAAACTGCAACGGCCATGGTGCTGCAAATGTGATCAGTTATGACTCCAGCCATTTGATGGTTTGACAGTTTGCTTGAGAACACAAGCAAATGTGACAGTTATCAATCCCGGGATTTCAGGATTCTAATTGTTTTTTGAAACTGTTAAATCAATTGGTTTAGCTCCACTTTATGATTTACTGCTGTTTGGGGGCTCTGGGCTTCAGCAAAATAGCAGCCTTCAGCAAGAAGCTAGTTGTTATGGGTAAAGTTGCGCTTTAAGTTAAACGGAGCAAGAATTTGCAAGTAATGGTCACAGGAACTGGAAAGCAGCATAGAAAGCGACCGTGAAGGGACTCGAACCCTCAATCTTCTGTTTTGAAGTCAGACACCTTATCCATTAGGCCACGCAGTCTACCATAGGGCCACCATTTTTGTTTGTGGTGTGCAGATCAGCCAAACACTTGAAGATCACCTGGGACATCTTCTTCTACTTATACAAGAATAGAGATGTATCGTGACATGGAGTGGCACCGTGAATACACTAAAAATATGCCTGTGCCACGTCCTACAAATTCGTGTTCAAAAAAGCAAGCAGGAGGGGCTTTTGGACTTTTTTGGCACAACTACAAAGATTGTCTATAAAAATGTTATTTTATTCAATTAGAAAAATACATAACAGAAAAAATATTGATCAAAAACCACAATTTATGTGTATATGTATTAAAGCGATAGCTATACAACACCATCTAAGTACATCTAAGTACATAGTTCTTCGGACATCTGGATAACCACCCCAAGTAACAATCGGTCCGAGAAGATGGCTAGATAGCAAGTCATATAGTTACATAGTAGGTGAGGTTGAAAAAAGACACAAGTCCATCAAGTCCAACCTATGTGTGTGATTATGTGTCAGTATTGCATTGTATATCCCTGTATGTTGTGGTCATTCAGGTGCTTATCTAATAGTTTCTTGAAGCTATCAATGCTCCCCGCTGAGACCACCGCCTGTGGAAGGGAATTCCACATCCTTGCCGCTCTTACAGTAAAGAACCCTCTACGTAGTTTAAGATTAAACCTCTTTTCTTCTAATTTTAATGAGTGGCCACGAGTCTTGGTAAACTCTCTTCTGCGAAAAAGTTTTATCCCTATTGTGGGGTCACCAGTACAGTATTTGTAAATTGAAATCATATCCCCTCTCAAGCGTCTCTTCTCCAGAGAGAATAAGTTCAGTGCTCGCAACCTTTCCTCATAACTAAGATCCTCCAGACCCTTTATTAGCTTTGTTGCCCTTCTTTGTACTCGCTCCATTTCCAGTACATCCTTCCTGAGGACTGGTGCCCAGAACTGGACCGCATACTCTAGGTGCGGCCGGACCAGAGTCTTGTAGAGCGGGAGAATTATCGTTTTATCTCTGGAGTTGATCCCCCTTTTAATGCATGCCAATATTCTGTTTGCTTTGTTAGCAGCAGCTTGGCATTGCCTGCCATTGCTGAGCCTATCATCCACTAGGACCCCCAGGTCCTTTTCCATCCTAGATTCCCCCAGAGGTTCTCCCCCCAGTGTATAGATTGCATTCATATTTTTGCCACCCAAATGCATTATTTTACATTTTTCTACATTGAACCTCATTTGCCATGTAGTCGCCCACCCCATTAATTTGTTCAGGTCTTTTTGCAAGGTTTCCACGTCCTGCGGAGAAGTTATTGCCCTGCTTAGCTTAGTATCGTCTGCAAATACAGAGATTGAACTGTTTATCCCATCCTCCAGATCGTTTATGAACAAATTAAATAGGATTGGTCCCAGCACAGAACCCTGGGGCACCCCACTACCCACCCCTGACCATTCTGAGTACTCCCCATTTATCACCACCCTCTGAACTCGCCCTTGTAGCCAGTTTTCAATCCATGTACTCACCTTATGGTCCATGCCAACAGACCTTATTTTGTACAGTAAACGTTTATGGGGAACTGTGTCAAATGCTTTTGCAAAATCCAGATACACCACGTCTACAGGCCTTCCTTTATCTAGATGGCAACTCACCTCCTCATAGAAGGTTAATAGATTGGTTTGGCAAGAACGATTCTTCATGAATCCATGCTGATTACTGCTAATGATATCGTTCGTATTACTAAAATCCTGTATATAGTCCCTTATCATCCCCTCCAAGAGTTTACATACTATCGATGTTAGGCTAACTGGTCTGTAATTCCCAGGGATGTATTCTGGGCCCTTTTTAAATATAGGTGCTACATTGGCTTTTCTCCAATCAGCTGGTACCATTCCAGTCAGTAGACTATCTGTAAAAATTAGGAACAACGGTCTGGCAATCACTTGACTGAGTTCCCTAAGTACCCTCGGATGCAAGCCATCTGGTCCCGGTGATTTATTAATGTTAAGTTTCTCAAGTCTAATTTTAATTCCGTCCTCTGTTAACCATGGAGGTGCTTCCTGTGTTGTGTCATGAGGATAAACACTGCAGTTTTGGTTACTGAAGCCCCCCGATTCACTCGTGAAGACTGAGGAGAAGAATAAATTCAATACCTTCGCCATCTCCCCATCCTTTGTAACCAGATGTCCTTCCTCATTCTTTATGGGGCCAATATGGTCTGTCCTCCCTTTTTTACTGTTTACATACTTAAAGAATTTCTTGGGATTTTTTTTGCTCTCCTCCGCTATGTGTCTTTCATGTTCTATCTTAGCTGTCCTAATTGCACCTTTACATATCCTGTTGCATTCTTTATAAAGTCTGAATGCTGAGGATGATCCCTCAACCTTGTATTTTTTGAAGGCCTTCTCCTTTGCTTTTATATGCATTTTTACATTGGAGTTAAGCCATCCAGGACTTTTGTTCGCTCTTTTAAATTTATTACCCAATGGGATACATTGGCTAATGCCCTTATTTAATATGCTCTTAAAGCAAACCCATCTCTCCTCCGTATTCTTTGTTTCTAATATTTTATCCCAGTTTATGCCTTTTAGCAAGGTTTGTAGTTTAGGGAAGTTGGCTCTTTTGAAATTCAGTGTCTTTGTATTCCCTTTATGTTTCCTATTTGTGTGATTTATACTGAAACTAATTGACCTGTGATCACTGTTACCTAAATTGCCCCGCATTTCCACATCCGTGATCAGGTCTGTATTGTTGGTAATCAGTAGATCCAGTAATGTTTTATTTCTAGTTGGTGCGTCTACCATCTGACCCATAAAATTGTCCTGCAAGACATTAAGGAACTGGCGAGCCTTAAATGAATGTGCGGTTCCCTCCGCCCAGTCTATGTCTGGATAATTAAAATCCCCCATTATGATAACACTTCCCATTCTTGCTGCTAATCCAATTTGTGATAGAAGATCCGTCTCCACTTCCTCCCTCAGGTTTGGGGGCCTATAGCATACTCCCAGTATTATTTTCCCCTTAGCTTTATCCCTTTGGAGCTCTACCCATAAGGATTCCACCTCCTCTCTAGCTCCCTCAGTGATGTCATCTCTCACATTCACTTGTACATTATTCTTGATATATAGGCATACCCCTCCCCCTTTTTTACCCTCTCTATCCTTGCGGTATAGGGTATACCCTTGAATGTTTGCCAGCCAATCATGAGAGCTGTTGAACCAGGTCTCTGAAATTCCCACAAAATCCAAATCCTCCTCGTACAACAGTATCTCTAGTTCACCCATCTTGTCCGCCATGCTCCTGGCATTGGTGAACATGCCACAAGTCCGCAATTGATTAATTCATGTCATGTAGATATTCGATGCTCGACGTGTTATCACGCTTCTTCAAGAGCGAAACAATATATATTGTGGCTATCAAGATACATAACATAAGTATGATTAATATATAAAACCATAAAAGCCGGCATCTATAGTGATGTTGCATATTATAATTTCAAAAAACTTTCATGCTGGTTCAGACAGTGCGGTGATGAGTGCGCAGACCAAAGAGGTGATGAAAGGCTACTATGGGGGCGTACACAACAAAATCTTAAATAGTAAATGGAAGGTGTGACAAGGTAAGGAGACTTCATAAAGTGTGTTATACTTTTATATATTATTAGATCCCCAATGAACTGGAACAGGAAAGGAAGAAGAAGAGGCGGGGGGAAGGGGGAAAAAAAAAAAACAAGAGGGGGAAAAAAGGAAAAGGGGAAAGGGAAAGGGCAAGAAAAGGGGAGGGGGGAGGGAGGGAAAGGGGGGAGGGGGAGGCAGGGAAGGAAAGAAAATCAAGGAAGGGGAATGGGAAAAGGAAAAGAGGGAGGAAAAGAAGGGAAGGGAGGTAGGGGAGGGGAATAGGGGGGGGGAGGGGAAGAGGAAAAGGAGGGAGAAGGAAAGGAAAAGGGAACCAGGGGAATATTGTATATATAGAAAATACTCACATCTTGAACGTATCTAAAATCATGAAAAAACAGCCCACAGGTCAGGAAGAACCGGGAAACTGGCAATGTGGTATATCCACACAGGTCAGGATGGATATAAACTGGTGCTATCTCCTACATAAATCTATTCCTAAAAAGAAAACATCTGGCTTAAAAAATAGTAATAATCAGTAGATATAAAGTACTGGTGAAGTGGCCATGGTCATAGTACAAAACACTCACCAGTATTGATTTAAGGATGTTTATGTCTGTCACTCTATACTATATGTACATAGGTCTCGCAGGAAAGCTCAGGTAGTCCTAGGTGTTTTAATGGGTGCCAGCAGGCACAGAATCTTAATAGGTAGTTTAGTATTATTTTATCCTAGGGTGCAGAGAGGGACAAGGAAAAGAGTCAGCTATATAAGATCTTAGCCCGTAATAGATCCACACAGCGGTGGTAAGTTCCTTGTATCTAGTGCTTAGATAGAGATGGAAGTACCTGGATCTGGTAGAGAAAGAGGCTTCCGACGTGTGTAATCTTCCTGTAGCTGGAGCGAGATGCACACCGTGATAGGACGCCGTCCTATTTGTGTGCACGTCCCGTCCGTAGTCATCCAATCGGCTGCGCCGACGTGACATCATCCGGACCGGCCGAGTGCTCACGGTGCGCATGCGTGCCAGCCAGCCAGGAGTGCTGTCAACAACAGCGACGGCGCATCCAGTATGGGAAGCAGCGCACGCCACCCCAAGCTACACCAGCCGGCATGGCTAGCTGCCAGCTGATGTAAGCGTCACATCAGCTGATGCTGGTGTGACGCTGGGCGGCCGCATAGCAGCCAAGAACCCACCACTAGGTGGCGCCCACACCAACCGCACTGTGTGAATTCAGCAGCAAGAAAAAATCATAAATATGCACAGGGTAAATCTTGAACATACATCATTGTTGAACCTTTTAAACAATTCTATTTATTTATATATACACCTCAAAAACCATAGTATTCGTGTAGGATATACTTGCTCTGAACTCGAGCTCTAATGTACACCTAATTTAATCTAAATATGTATAAATGTTTTGTAAATATATGTATATGAGGTTGGAGGGATATGGACCCACACAGCAGCAATATATTAAGAGCCATGTATAAGGGATATATGGAGGGATGGATATGTCATGGAGAAAAGGGGAGGGAAGGGGAGGGGATGGGATGGGTAGGATGGGAGAGAAGAAAGAAAGGAAGACAAAAAGGAGAATCGGTCGAACTAATGCCATCAGAACCAAAAGATCCTGCATAGGCTGACTATGATTAAGGCCTATATGCCAGAATACTCTATCAGAGAAAAGGTTTATAGGACTGAGCTTCATTAATGCCCGGAGCCCGGGTCGCATTCAGGCGTTCTATCCAGAATGTTTCTTGTCTCAAAAACTGTTTGTCCCAGTCGCCACCTCGGGGACTCCTTGGAATCACCGCAAGGGCGATGAAGGAGACCACCGAGGTGTGGAATCTGTGATAAAGATCCAGGTGCCTGCTCACTGATGTAATCATTTTACCCCCCCCAGAATAGTATATGTGATCCTTGATACGTAAACGAAATTGCCTGATAGTCTTTCCAACATAGAAAGCTTGGCAATCGCATGTCATTAGGTAAACTATACCCTGAGTTTCACAGTTCGCATGAAAGTGAGGGGTGAAGATTTCCCCATTGGGAAGTTTAAAGCAGGTACCTACATGGATCCAGGGACAGAAGGTACATCTCCGCATCTGGTGATTCCTTTTGGGTGAAGTTGTAGTGGAGAATCGTTACAATAGTGACTGGATGTAAGTTTGTCCCTTAGGGATCTACATCTACGAAATGTGATGGCTGGGGTGGGAGTTATGTATTTGGCCAAAATTGGGTCTTCACATAGCAGAGACCAGTGTGTGGTTAAAATATCACGTATTTCTGCATGATGTTGGGAATACTTGGTGATATATCTTACCGTCAGGTTGCATTTGGGGATTTTGTTCTGATATAAAAGAGAATTCCGTGGTTGACGCAGCGCTTTATTATAAGTGCGGCGAAGGAGTGATTTACTATATCCCCTTGCCCTCATGCGGTCACGGAGTGCATTGGCTTGTTGTTTAAAATCCTCTGTGAATGTGCAGTTTCTACGGAGTCTAAGGTATTGTGCGTAGGGTATGCTATGTATGAGGGTATATGGGTGAGCACTTTCCGCATGCAGCAGGGTGTTGCCTGCTGTTTCTTTGCGGAACAGCGTGGAGGCTAGCCGGCCATCACTGTCCTTGCAAATTGTAAGGTCAAGGAAGGTGATTGTAGATTGATCACTACACACTGTAAATTTCAAATTAAACGAGTTACAGTTTAATCTCTCGACAAAAGTGTTTAGACTTTCCATAGAGCCTGACCAAACAATAAAAATATCATCAATAAAACGCAACCAGCACATCAACTGGCCTGTGAAATGTTATAAATTGTCATCTGAAAAAATTGCTCGTTCCCACCCTCCCAGGTACAGGTTAGCGTAGGTGGGCGCACAACAGGTGCCCATGGCCACGCCCTGCACCTAGAGGAAGTGGGACTCATTAAATGTAAAACAATTGTGCGTGAGAATAAATCGTAACAGTTCCAGAATGAACTCACAATAGTCCCAACGATGGTGCGTTTGTTCACGAAGGAAGGTGCGTGCTGTCCTGACGCCCTGCTCGTGAGGGATGCTCGAGTAAAGAGCCTCAACATCCAAGGTCACGAGCAGGGCATCAGGAGGCACGACCATCCCTTCGATCTGTTTCAGAAGGTCCAATGTGTCTCTAATGTATGAAGGTAGATATAGTACATGTGGTAAAAGTATTGAATCAACCAAACGGCTAGCATTTTCCATGAGAGACCCAATCCCCGATACTATGGGTCTTCCCGGGGGTTTGGTCTGGTCTTTATGCACTTTAGGAAGTGCATAAAATGTGGCCATTCTAGGGTGACGTACATTCAAAAAATTGTAAAGATCCTGGTCAATGAGGCCCCCCTGATGGGCAGAACCAATGATGGTCAAAAATTCTGTTTTGTACTGATCAATTTCCGTACAATCAATGCATCTGTACCATGCCTTGTTGCATAGAATGTTCATGACCATCTGTTTGTAGTCAGCTTTGGTCATGAGGACAATGTTTCTGCCTTTGTCGGCGGGTTTTATCACAAGATCAGGATGATTCTGTAATTGTGTAATTGCTTGTGCCTGAGCTTGAGAAAGATTCCTATTTTTTGGTATTACATTCATTTTTTTGATATCATTGATCGTGCCCATCAGGAAGGCCCAAATATTGGGATTAGTCATCAGATCGGGAAAGCGTTGAGATTTGGCTCTAAGTGGTTTGTTAGGGGCAGAGGCTCCAAAGTTGGAATTGGGAGCCGTTGGAGTTTCAGCCTGGCTGGATTGTTCGTTTTCGTCAAGTAATAACATTAAATCTCGGAGGGCTCGAAAGTCCTCCATTGTAAAGTTTTTGACTTGTTCGGAAATTTGCTTGTCTTGTATAGATCGAGCCCGATCCTTATCAAACAAAAATTTGTATGTGAGATTCCGAGAAAATAGATATAGGTCCTTGATGGTTTCATATTTGTCAATTGCAGTGGAAGGACAGAAGCTCAAACCAAGTTGGAGAACCTCCAATTGGTGAGCAGTGAAAGAATAATGCCGCGTACACACGGTCGGACTTTTCGTCTACAAAAGTCCAACGGACGCCGACGGACTAAAGCTGGCTGGTAATCCGTTCGTGTGTGGGCTTCTCCGGACTTTCAGCAGACTTTTTCAGCCTCAAATCCGACGGACTTTAGATTTGAAACATGCTTCAAATCTTTACGTCGTAACTACGACAGACCCGAAATCCGCTCGTCTGTGTGCTAGTCCGACGGACAAAAACCCATGCTAGGGCAGCTATTGGCTACTGGCTATGAACTTCCTTATTTTAGTCCGGTGTACGTCATCACGTACAAATCCGTCTGACTTTTGTGTGGTCGTGTGTAGGCAAGTCCGTTCGTTAGAAAGTCTGCTGCAAGTCCGCCGAAAGTCCGCCGGAAGTCTGTCGGACAGGCTGTCGGACTTTTGTAGACGAAAAGTCCGACCGTGTGTACGCGGCATAAGGAGTCAAGTTAAGGATATCCAGGTTGGCATTTACGTGAGAGGTGGTCTGTGATCTGGTGTCTGAAAATTTAGTGACGAATTTCTCGTCTGAGAGACATGTGAGTCTAATGTACTTTGTCGAAGATGTGTAACAGGTGTATTGTTACTAAGAGTGTTTTGGAGTGTTAGTTGTATGTTCTCAGCAGCAGTGGTTCCCTGCAAGGGAGGTCTGCCCATGTCGCTAGCTGTGGAAGATGAAGTCACATTCATCGGCAAGATGTGTGTCTGTGATCGTGAATTGAGAAGCTGGATAGCCTGTAGGGCCGTGGCCCCCAGATATTTCCCAGGTGGGTGTCCATTGGTGTCTGCATTGAGATAAACATTGTGAGAAGGTTTAGTGTGAAAAGAAGTGTTGTCTGAGGGAGGACGTTTTTTAAAATAGGGAGTGTAAGACCCACCACCAAGATCCCGCTTACGTGCTCCTAGATGAGAGTGATGAGTAGTAGAGTTGCTTTTCCTAGAGGAAGGCTGTGAAGAAAACAAAGAAGAGTCAGATTCTGTGTCATCATCTGTGGTATATGGTACATTCCCTTGATTTTTCAAAGTACGATGTCTTGTCCTATACCCTTTGTTTTGGGAAGGCAGTTGCCAATGATATGCAAAGCCATCCATAAAGGCCCATCTGTCCTTAGAAAGTTTATTTTGTTTCTTGTAAATTATATCTCTAGTGATTCTGGTGACAAAATCCTTAATATCTTGCGGTCGTTAGTGAGGAAGGGAAGGAAAGAAAACCAAAGAAGGGGAATGGGAAAAGGAAAAGGGGGAGGAAAAGAACGGAAGGGAGGTAGGGGAGGGGAATGGGGGGGGAGGGGGAAGGGAGGGGGGGGGGAAGAGGAGGGGGGAAAGGGGAAGAGGAAAATGAGGGAGAAGGAAAGGAAAAGGAAACCAGGGGAATATTGTATATATAGAAAATACTCACATCTTGAACGTATCTAAAATCATGAAAAAACATGAAAAAACAGCCCACAGGTCAGGAAGAACCGGGAAACCGGCAATGTGGTATATCCACACAGGTCGGGATGGATATAAACTGGTGCTATCTCCTACATAAATTTATTCCTAAAAAGAAAAGAACTGGCTTAAAAAATAGTAATAATCAGTATATATAAAGTACTGGTGAAGTGGCCATGGCCATAGTACAAAACACTCACCAGTATTGATTTAAGGATGTTTATGTCTGTCACTCTATACTATATGTACATAGGTCTCGCAGGAAAGCTCAGGTAGTCCTAGGTGTTTTAACGGGTGCCAGCAGGCACAGAATCTTAATAGGTAGTTTAGTATTATTTTATCCTAGGATGCAGAGAGGGACAAGGGAAAGAGATATATAAGATCTTAGCCCGTAATAGATCCACACAGCGGTGGCAAGTTCCTTGTATCTAGTGCTTAGATAGAGATGGAAGTACCTGGATCTGGTAGAGAAAGAGGTTTCCGACGTGTGAAATCTTCCTATAGCTGGAGCGAGATGCACACCGTGATAGGACGCCATCCTATTTGTGTGCACGTCCCGTCCGTAGTCATCCAATCGGCTGCGCCTCTTTGGTCTGCGCACTCATCACCGCACTGTCTGAACCAGCATGAAAGTTTTTTGAAATTATAATATGCAACGTCACTATAGATGCCGGCTTTTATGGTTTTATATATTAATCATACTTATGTTATGTATCTTGATAGCCACAATATATATTGTTTCGCTCTTGAAGAAACGTGATGACACGTCGAGCATGAACATGTCGAGCATCGAATATCTACATGACATGAATTAATCGATTGCGGACTTGCTATCTAGCCATCTTCTCGGACCGATTGTTACTTGGGGTGGTTATCCAGATGTCCGAAGAACTATGTACTTAGATGGTGTTGTATAGCTATCGCTTTAATACATATACACATGAATTGTGGTTTTTAATCAATATTTTTTCTGTTATGTATTTTTCTAATTGAATAAAAGTCCCTCCTGCTTGCTTTTTTTAACATCTTCTTCTACTTGCTTTGCTCAAGCAGATTTGGTAGAAAGGATCTGAAAAGTTTGACTTAGTGCCAAGGTCATGCTTTAAGAAGTGCATTTGCAAAAGGGCCTAGGTGCAGAGTGTTAATACAGCTCCTTGACAGTGGTAATAGATCAACAGAGTACCACGAGTTGATGATATTTCTAGAGGCAACCAGAAACATTAAAATGTCTTGTCGGGATGGCTGAGTGGTCTAAGGCACCAGACTCAAGAGATGTTTCTTCACATTGTGTGGATGTTCTGGTCTCCAAATGAAGGCGTGGGTTCATATCCCACTTCTGACAAAAAGTTTACACATTTAGCTATAACCACTTCCACTGTGTTTTCATGCTACCATGTCACTGACAAAAAAACAAAAACAAATAATCCCAAAAATTTGCAGATGCTTCATAAATATTAAATTGTTCTGAAAACTCTGCTAGGCCATGATGTAAAATCTCGTATTTCATGTGCAACTTTAGTCAGAAAAGTAAGTCTTTCTAGATCACTTCAGGTTGTCCTGTTTTGCATGTATAGTTATGTAAAACATTACAAATAAGTGTCCTTACACTTGAAAATCCAGTAATACACTGTTTCACCCTGCTCTGCACATACTCAGTTACTCTCCCATTTTACGCATATTTGGGCACTGCTGAATTTGGAGAGGCTCATCTATTGACAGCCTTAAAGCTCAATTAAACCCTCCTATCCTTTACAGCCAATGAAGCTGCTTCTGTTTTTAAACTGCAACGGCCATGGTGCTGCACATGTGATCAGTTATGACACCAGCCATTTGATGGTTTGACAGTTTGGTTGAGAACACAAGCAAATGTGACAGTTATCAATCCCGGGATTTCAGGATTCTAACTGTTTTTTGAAACTGTTAAATCAATTGATTTAGCTCCACTTTATGATTTACTGCTTTTTGGGGGCTCTGGGCTTCAGCAAAATAGAAGCCTTCAGCGAGAAGCAAGTTGTTATGGGTAAAGTTGCGCTTTAAGTTAAACGGAGCAAGAATTTGCAAGTAAAGCTCAAAGGAACTGGAAAGCAGCATAGAAAATAACCACGAAGGGACTCGAACACTCAAACTTTGGATCCGAAGTCAGATGCCTTATCCATTAGGCCACGCAGTCTGCCCCAGGGACACCATTTTTGTTTGTGGTGTGCAGATCAGCCAAACACTTGAAGATGCTTCATAAAGATCAAATTGTTCTGAAAACTCTGCTAGGCCAATGATCTAAAATCTTGTATTTCACATGCAACTTTAGTCAGAAAAAGTAAGTCTTGCTAGATCACTTCAGGTTGGCCTGTTTTGCATTTATAGTTATGTAAAACATTACAAATAAGTGTCCATACACTTGAAAATCCAGTAATACACTGTTTCACCCTGCTCTGCACTAGGGATGAGCTTCGTGTTCGCGTCGAACCCATGTTCGACTCGAACATTGGCTGTTCGGTCGTTCGCCGAATTCCGAATGTTATGGGCCGTTCGCACCAAATTCGTGTGGAGCGTCACGGCCCATTATTCACTGCGGCATCGCAGTGCATTGCTGGCTGATGATTGGCCAAGCATGTACTATGACCCGCATGCTTGGCCAATCACAGCGCCGTCGGTAGAGAGAGCTGTAATTGGCCAAAGCCAGGGTGGCTTTGACCAATTATGGCTCAGGGGGTTTAGAACACGCCCCACACTATATAAGGCCGCCTGCACAGCGGCCCTGTGTAGTGTGTGTTCCGGCGTTGAGATACATAGATAGACAGAGAGACAGTGTCATTTCATTTGAGTTAGCTAGATTAGGCAGGACAATCAGTGAGTTAGCTGCACTTACAGTATATTGTGTATATATATGCATCCCAGGTGTTGCATATATATATATATATATATATATATAAACTGTATTCAGTTTAGCTAGATCCGTTCCTGTTATCTTCCTACTGACAGGCAGGCTTGTCTTGTTACAGTATTTACAGCTACCTGAAGAAAATTGCTGGTGTTCTTTTGATCCTATTAGTACCACAGTCAGGCAGCTAGATTATTTACAGTTAGTGTAGTGTGTCCTGCTCACAGTGTTCAGCTAAAACTACAAGTTAGTGTAGTGAGACCTCTGCACAGTGTTCATCTAAAGCTACAAGTTAGTGTAGTGCGTCCTGCTCACAGTGTTCAGCTAAAATGACAAATTAGTGTGGTGCGTCCTCCTCACAGTGTTCAGCTAAACCTACAAGTTATTTTTTTGCGAGCTCTGCACAGTGTTCATCTAAAGCTACAAGTTAGTGTAGTGCGTCCTGCTCACAGTGTTCAGCTAAAACTACAAGTTAGTGTAGTGAGACCTCTGCACAGTGTTCATCTAAAGCTACAAGTTAGTGTAGTGCGTCCTGCTCACAGTGTTCAGCTAAAACTACAAGTTAGTGTGGTGCGTCCTCCTCACAGTGTTCAGCTAAACCTACAAGTTATTTTTTTGCGAGCTCTGCACAGTGTTCATCTAAAGCTACAAGTTAGTGTAGTGCGTCCTGCTCACAGTGTTCAGCTAAAACTACAAGTTAGTGTAGTGCGTCCTGCTCACAGTGTTCAGCTAAAACTACAAGTTAGTGTAGTGAGACCTCTGAACAGTGTTCATCTAAAACTACAAGTTAGTGTAGTGCGTCCTGCTCACAGTGTTCAGCTAAAACTATAAGTTAGTGTAGTGAGACCTCTGCACAGTGTTCATCTAAACCTACAAGTTAGTGCAGTGCGTCCTGCTCACAGTGTTCATCTAAAACTACAAGTTAGTGTGGTGCGTCCTCCTCACAGTGTTCAGCTAAACCTACAAGTTATTTTTTTGCGAGCTCTGCACAG
Organism: Aquarana catesbeiana; assembly: GCF_042186555.1. Lineage (NCBI taxonomy): Eukaryota > Metazoa > Chordata > Amphibia > Anura > Ranidae > Aquarana > Aquarana catesbeiana. The sequence goes on from NC_133335.1 coordinate 94,483,542, forward strand.
TGTTCATCTATTTTTTTTTTTTGTCCACTACAGCGAAAATTGTTCTGAGAGACATTATTTCAACTTTATATGTCAAACTTTATCTCTTCTCATTTTTCACATCATTGTGGATTGTTTCCGTCACGTCTTTATTATTTTTCCCCTTCAAGGGTATTATTTATTAATTTTAAAAGCCAACAACGAAACGCCTCCTATACATATGAACCCACTATTATCTTATTCTCTCCCAGTCCCTCTTATTTCCCCCCCCCTGTGCCTCTCCTGTGTCTGATCCATTCTCTTATGTTATTTATTTATCCACTTGGCTCTGCACCTATTCTTTCTTTCATCTTGTCTAAATAAATGTCTGAGACTTTGTATTTTTTCCAACTTTCCCATCTACTATTATCCCTTTTCTCTCCTCCTTCCATTTTGTAGTAATAATCTATTTCCTCTAGCCAATTTCTTATCTCTAGTTTTCCACATTTTAACCAGTTCTTGGGAATCAAGGCCTTGGCCGCATTCAGGAGGTTAGGTACTATTGATTTCATATATTGTTTCTTAGGTTTGTTATAAATATGGAAGAGGCAAGTCCAGATATTTTGTTCTATTTCTTCTCCAGTTATTTCCTTTATGTTATTTAACACTTCCTTCCAGTACTCCGTTATTATTGGACATTCCCACCATATGTGTGTGATCGTTGCTATTTGGCCACATTTTCTCCAACACAAAGATGTTTTGTCTTGTTGAAATTTATGTATTCTTACTTGGGTCATATACCATCTTGAAACTAATTTGTAGTTCATTTCGATAGTCTTCATGTCCCAGGCCTTATTATATCCCATTTCTATAATTTTTTTCCACTTTTTGGTTATCTATTTTTAAGTTCATTTCTTTTTCCCATTGTTTTATATATTCTGGTCTTTCTTGTGCTTCCAAATCTGTCAGTATACTATAAATTTTTGATGTTACGTTTTTCAATGGTATTTCATTGCTACATAGCTTTTCCAGTGCAGTTAGTTTCGTTTCGTCTCTCAGTGGTATTGTGCTTACTAAGTGCCTTAGTTGATTGTAGTTCCATTCATTCATCTTCCATCCATTCCTTTCCTCTAATTCTACTCGTGTTCTTATTTTGCCATTTCTGATGATATCTTTTAATTGTGGATTATATATACCTTGAGTTCCAAATATTTCCTTCCCGGGGGTGAAGAAATTCGATCCTGTGAGTGCTAATAGTGGTGAATTGTATTTCCATTCATTCTTTAAGTGGATGGTGTCCCAAATTTTTAATACATTTTTTGTTATTTCGTGTGTGTCTGTGTCCAGTGTTCTATATTTCCGTGGAATCCAAATAATCTTATGGAATGTGACTCCGCTTATTGTGTTTTCCATTTCAACCCATTTTTTTTTCATTTTTCTCATTTGTCCACTCTAACATTCGTGTTAATACTATGGCTTTATAGTACCTGCTTATATCTGGAGCGGCCAGACCTCCATGCTCCTTCTTCCTTGTAATCAGCGTGTATTTGATTCTTGGTTTTTTATTAAGCCATATGTATTTTAACAACATTGTTTTAATTATTTTAAAAAAGCTCTGGGGGATCTTAACTGGTAGCATCTGTATTCTGTAATTTATTTTGGGTAATATCATCATCTTAAACATATTTATTCTTCCAATCCATGAAAGTGGCTGTATTCTTAACTTTTTCGTTTCTTCTTTGACCTCATTGATCAGTGGGATAAAGTTTGCCTGGTAGATCTTTTCAACTCTAGGAGTTATTTTGATTCCGAGGTAGTTTAGTTCTTTTACCCAAGTAAATGGGAATTCTTTTTGTAAAAACTGAACTTCCTTTTTCTCTAGTCCTATATTTAATATTTCCGTTTTTATTGGATTAATTTTGAAGTTTGACAGTTCTCCATATTTTTTTATTTCTTTCAATATGTTTGGGAGTGACACTCTTGGGTTGGATACATACATCAAGATGTCGTCCGCATAGGCTGCAATCTTATGCTCTTTTCCTCCTAATCTCGCTCCTTCCACCTCTTTGTTATTGCGGAGTGTTGCTAGTAGTGGTTCTAAGGCCAATACGTATAATAGTGGAGACAATGGGCAGTCTTGCCGTGTTCCGTTCTGCATCTTAATTCTTGGAGAGAGTCTACCGTTTACTTTTACGACTGCTGTCGGGCCATTATACAAGTTTGTTATCCACTTCATCATTTTTGTCCCGATACCCAAGTGCCACAATGTATCCATCATGAAACCCCAGTCTACCCTGTCGAATGCTTTTTCTGCATCCAATGACAGGAATAGAACTCCTTCCTTCCACCTCTTTGTTATTGCGGAGTGTTGCTAGTAGTGGTTCTAAGGCCAATACGTATAATAGTGGAGACAATGGGCAGTCTTGCCGTGTTCCGTTCTGCATCTTAATTCTTGGAGAGAGTCTACCGTTTACTTTTACGACTGCTGTCGGGCCATTATACAAGTTTGTTATCCACTTCATCATTTTTGTCCCGATACCCAAGTGCCGCAATGTATCCATCATGAAACCCCAGTCTACCCTGTCGAATGCTTTTTCTGCATCCAATGACAGGAATAGAACTGGGGTCTCATTCTGCACCTTCTTGTGCAACATCAGTATTGTTTTTAGGCTGTTGTCCCGCCCCTCTCTCCCCGGGACAAAACCTGTCTGGTCCGGATTGATCCACTGTGGGATTAATTTTTTCATCCTGGTGGCAAGGATCTTGGAGTACAGCTTCGTATCGGCGTTCAGTAGGGCTATTGGCCTGTAGCTTGAACAGTTAACTTTGTCTTTCCCGTCTTTTGGTAGTATTGTAATATGAGCTAGCAATGATTCACTTCTTATTTCTTCTTCTTCCCCTATGGAATTCAAATATTCTACTAATTTTGGAGTCAGCTGTTCTTCAAATTTTTTATAATATTTGACCGTAAACCCATCTGGTCCTGGGCTTTTTCCTGCGGGGTTTTCCTTTAATGCCAGTTTTATCTCTTCTTGCGTGATATTTTTTTCCAGTTCTTCTAATTGGTCTATTTTTATTTTTGGTAAGTTTGCTTTTATTAGATATTCTTGTATCTTCTTTGTTCTTGTATTCGCTACTTTCCAACTTTCCTGTCCTTTTATTGCATATAGGGAACTGAAGTATTTTTGAAATGTTATCGCTGTATCCGTAGTTTTATTTACCACTTCTCCTTTTTCGTTTTTAATCTTCTCAATATAATTCAAAGACTTCTTTTTTTTTTACCAAATTTGCTAAATATTTTCCTGGTTTGTTACCCCATTTGAATTTTTCTTGTACTACTCTATTATACTCCTTCCTTTCTTCTTGTTCCATCCAATCTTTTAATTGCTCTCTCTTTTGAGATAATAGGCTGAAGATTTTATTATTTATTTGATTTTTGTGTTTTCGTTCCAATTCATAGATTTCCTTAATCATTTGCTGCATATTTTTTTTCCTTTCCTGTTTTTTTTTTGCCCCTATGGCAATTAATTTGCCCCTAATGACGGATTTATGCGCCTCCCATATTGTTGCTTTCAGTACCTCTGGTGTATCGTTTTCCTCGAAGTATCTTTTAATTTCTTCTGTGATACTTTTTTCGGTCTCGGGGTCTTCTAACAGATTTTCATTAATTCTCCATGGTCCCCTTTCATGGACTTCTCCTTTTATTTTCATTCTCAACGTTACTGGGCTATGATCTGAAGCGGTTATTATGCCTATTTTTGTTTCTTCTATTTTTTCCAAATTTCTATGTTCGACCATGATGTAGTCCAATCTGGAGTAACTTTTGTGTACTGTTGAGTAGTATGTGTAATCCTTTGTGCTGGGGTGCTGGATTCTCCACGGGTCTATTAGTTGCTGTTCATATAGTATTCTTCTTAATTTCTTTAGTTGTTTTACTTCTCTGTCCCTTACTATTGAGGTACTGTCCATTTTATTGTCCATGCTGAAGTTGAAGTCTCCGGCTAGTATTAATTTTTCTTGTTTGAATTCCATTAGTATTTTTATTATATCAATCAAGTATTTTTTAGGGTTCTTGTTAGGGCAATAGACATTGGCCAATGTATATTTTACCCCCTGTATAGTTCCTGTAATAAAAAGATATCGACCCTCCGGATCTGTTTTTCTTTGATCTATTAGAAAATGTACATTTTTCCCTATACCGATGGCTACTCCTTTGGCCCTTCTTATTGGCGAGTCTCCTTGATACCATGTTGGTATGTTTCTTGAATACATTTTGGTATTTGAGTTTTGGGATATATGCGTCTTCTGTAGGAAAATTATTTCTGCTTTACTTTTTTCTAGTTCTCGGAGAATGATGTTTCTCTTCCCCGGGGAATTTAGACCTCGGACATTATAGGAGGATATTTTTATACTGTTTACATTTTCCATTCTTATTCCTTTTTTTTTCTTTTTTTCTCCTTCTTTCCTTCCCCGCCCGTCCTCCGCCCCCCCCCCCCGGTCCTCTTAGAAGACCGGGTGGAGGGGACTCCCGGCTGACACTCGGGGCCTCCTCATCTCTTATCTCAGAATAGGCCTATGTAACCACTCATATGGATCAGACCTTCCCCCCCCTCCCTCCTTCCCTCCCTTTTCCCTCCTCCCGCCCTCCCCCTCCCTTTTTTCTGATATTGGTTTTTTACCCTCATATTCTCTAGAGCTGAGAGCATTTTCCTTTGTTTTGTGGGGCACATTCTGCCCCCTCTGCTCTATTTAATCTGAGGCGGAGCTCTGTGGGACACCCTATTCCCCCCTCTCCTAAACACTAATAGGGCGACTCCCTGCCCACTTCATGAGTCCCTGCCTCCCTCTCCCTGCATTTTTATTATGTTTTGCCAATCCTTTCACTTTCCCCTTTTTATTTTTTCTTCCATCCCACCAACCCCAACTCCCCCCCCCTTTTCCACTCGAAGGCCCCTTGCACCCTTGTGTGGTATTTTCTCAGTTATTAATTTCCTCGAGCTTCCACGTCCTGATGTCTGTTCCTTGAATTTAATTGCCATTGCAGGTCATCTCCTGCCGTTATTCGCTCCTGTCTATTTGCATATTTTTCCAGTTCTGGGGGGAGGGATTTCTAATTTATTACAAAAGTCCGGAATCTCCTCCACAAATCTTAGCCTCGCACTTCTTCCGTTTTTCTTTGCTATTAGACATGCTGGGAAACCCCAGTTGTAATGAAATTCTTGCTCCCGAAGGATTCCTAATAGTGGTTTTAGTGTCCGTCGTCTTTTCAACGTTTCTTGAGTCAAATCTTGGAATATTTGTAATTTAACTTCCACAAACTCTATTTGTGTTTTCTTCTTTAGGTTTATCCAGATCTGTTTTTTTTCTTCCCATTTTTCAAGGCGAACTATTACATCTCTAGGTGTTTCCCTTGAGAACCATTGAGGTTTTTTCACTCGGAAAGCACTTTCTATTCCTATTATGTTGGTTACATCCTTTCCCAAGATTTGGTTGAAAAGTATATTCATTTTTTCTATTAGGTTTTCAGCTTGTTCTGTTTCCGGTAGCCCACGTATTCTCAAGTTTTTCCTTTTATTTCTGTTTTCTTGATCTTCTATTTTATATGATTGTTCCTGTTGTTCCCGTTTTAATTTCTTTATTTCCTCTTCCAGTTCCTTTATGTTCTTTTGATGTAGGTCTACTTTGGTCTCTACTTCTTCCACTCTATTTAACATATATCCCATGTCTTTATGTAGTGTTGACATCTCTGCTTTTAGGGAATTCTCTAGTGCCGCAAACATTTTTTCCATATCCTGTTTTGTTGGCAACTGTGGCCCTTGTTGTCCTTCCTCTTTTCCTCTTTCTTCCTCTCCCATTTCTGGCTCCATTCTGGATTCTGAGAGGTGGCTGGTTTCTGTTTGTACTTTATACTGGCCTTTTTTATCTTTATTGTCCTTCTCTTTTATATCTGTTTGTCTGCCCTTTGAACCCACTTGTTTCTCTCCTTCTCCAATTCCTTGTTGTATATACCTGTTCATCGGGCCCGGGCTTGGGCCTAGGCTGGTCCTAGGTGATTTCGGTATTGCTCCCGCACTTCTAGTTGTTTTCCCCTTCATGTTTATTTCTATGACTGGATTTATGAGATCTTCGAGGCTACCTTCCAGAATACCCCTTGGTTGGATTCTCTTAATGATGGTAAAATCTCCCAGCCTTCTTAAGTTGGCTTACTTGTGCTCCGATCTCGCGCCCACCGTCCTCCCCACAGTCCAATAATAGAAATGTTTAATGAGATATGAGTGGTCCCCGCTTTCCAGAGATATGTCGCTACTTTAAGTACCTCAAGCATTCCTCGGTGTTAATCAAGTGTTTAAAGCATGATATTTAGATGCTTTAGGAAAGAGGAAAAAAAAAAACCCTTGCAGCAGCAAGCAGGTGGGGGCTGAGAAACAGTTCTTCTGTTGTCTTGTCTTTCTTTTCCTTCTCCTTCTCTTCTCCCCTGTTCCCCCCCTGTTCTTATTATTTTTCTTGGCTCACTTGATTCTGCTTTTTCAACTCTTTTACCTTCGTTTACTTTCATTTACATTCATTTACTTTCACTTTTCATTTTATTTAATTTTATTTCAGTGTGTTCTTTCCCTTTCCCTTTCTTTTTACTCCATTACTTTCCTTTATCTGTTCACTTCAAGGCAGTTGCAAAAAATAAAAAAACATAAGGAACGGTTTAAGCATTCAATTCTAAACTTCAGGTAATTAGCAGTGTTATCAGATGTTTAACAGTGTGGTTCAGATGTTCAGCAGAACAATTCAGATGTTCGATAATCTAATTCAAGTGTTTCAACAAAATACCTCAGATATTCAGGTGTTCAGCATTGTAATTCAGGTGTTCAGCAATCCCATTCAGAGGTTCAACAATATAGTTCAGGAATTCAACAGTATGGTTCGGCAGTACCACAGTACAACAGAACAATTTCAGGTATTTTCAGCAGTATATTCAAGTAATTCAGCGGTACTGTCTGATGTTCAACTGTATGATTCAACAATACAATAGTGCATTTAGGTGTTTCAGCAATATAATTCAAACAAATCAGCGGTACTGTCTGGTGTTCGGCAGTTTGGTTCGTCAGTGCAACAATGTGATTCAGGTGTTTCGGCAGTATAAATCAATATAATATATTTTCAGCAGTACTGTCAGATGTTCAGCAATATAATTCAGTGTAGCACATAAGCTCATAAATTCTCAGTTGCATGTCCCCTATCGCCCCTTGTATCCTATAAGTCTGTGCGGTCAGACAGAAAGCAGGAGGGGAGTGCAAGAAAGGGTGAAAGAAAAAGAAAAAATGCAATTCAAGAAGAATCTCTTCTCCCTCTCTCTATCATATATGCTCTGCCTCTCTTTCTCTTATTCCTTCTCCTCCTTGTTCTATTCTGCTAGTATTCTTGTTTGCCTATTCACAGCAAGCAGAAAAAGGAGAGACTAGAGAGAAAAAAAAATGTTACTTATCTTCCTCCGGGTGGATGCTTACTGGTGCTCACAGACGCTGGCGCTGCTGCTGCTGTCTGTGCTATCTCTGGTATCTCTGGTATGTTTACCGCGATTCCGCTCTCCAGTCTCCAGTCTCCAGTCTCGTTCTTTATCTGTCCTGCTCACAGTGTTCAGCTAAAACTACAATTTAGTGTAGTGAGTAGGGATGAGCTTCGAGTTCGAGTCGAACTCATGTTCGACTCGAACATTGGCTGTTCGCAAGTTCACCGAACAGCGAACAATTTGGGGTGTTCGCGGCAAATTCGAATGCCGCGGAACACCCTTTAAAAGTCTATGGGAGAAATCAAAAGTGCTAATTTTAAAGGCTAATATGCAAGTTATTGTCATAAAAAGTGTTTGGGGACCTGGGTCCTGCCCCAGGGGACATGGATCAATGCAAAAAAAGTTTTAAAAACGGCCGTTTTTTCAGGAGCAGTGATTTTAATAATGCTTAAAGTCAATCAATAAAAGTGTAATATCCCTTTAAATTTCGTACCTGGGGGGTGTCTATAGTGTGCCTGTAAAGGGGCGCATGTTTCCTGTGTTTAGAACAGTCTGACAGCAAAATGACATTTTGAAGGAAAAAACTCATTTAAAACTACCCGCGGCTATTGCATTGCCGACAATACACATAGAAGTTCATTGATAAAAACGGCATGGGAATTCCCCAAAGGGGAACCCCGAACCAAAATTAAAAAAAAAAAATGACGTGGGGGTCCCCCTAAATTCCATACCAGGCCCTTCAGGTCTGGTATGGATATTAAGGGGAACCCCGGCCAAAATTAAAAAAAAAAAATGACGTGGGGTTCCCCCTAAATTCCATACCAGACCCTTCAGGTCTGGTATGGATTTTAAGGGGAACCCCGCGCCAAAAAAAAAAAAAAAAAACGGCGTGGGGTCCCCCCAAAAATCCATACCAGACCCTTATCCGAGCACGCAACCTGGCAGGCCGCAGGAAAAGAGGGGGGGACGAGAGTGCGGCCCCCCCTCCCTCCTGAACCGTACCAGGCCACATGCCCTCAACATTGGGAGGGTGCTTTGGGGTAGCCCCCCAAAACACCTTGTCCCCATGTTGATGAGGACAAGGGCCTCATCCCCACAACCCTGGCCGGTGGTTGTGGGGGTCTGCGGGCGGGGGGCTTATCGGAATCTGGAAGCCCCCTTTAACAAGGTGACCCCCAGATCCCGGCCCCCCCCCTGTGTGAAATGGTAAGGGGGTACATAAGTACCCCTACCATTTCACGAAAAAAGTGTCAAAAATGTTAAAAATGACAAGAGACAGTTTTTGACAATTCCTTTATTTAAATGCTTCTTCTATCTTCCTTCATCTTCTGGTTCTTCTGGCTCTTCTGGCTCTTCTGGCTCTTCTGGTTCTTCCTCCGGCGTTCTCGTCCAGCATCTCCTCCGCGGCGTCTTCTATCTTCTTCTCCTCGGGCCGCTCCGCACCCATGGCATGGGGGGGAGGCTCCCGCTCTTCTTCTCTTCTTCTTTTCTTCTCTTCTTCTCTTCTTCATTTTCTTCTCCGGGCCGCTCCGCAATCCATGCTGGCATGGAGGGAGGCTCCCGCTGTGTGACGGCGCTCCTCGTCTGACAGTTCTTAAATAACGGGGGGGCGGGGCCACCCGGTGACCCCGCCCCCCTCTGACGCACGGTGACTTGACGGGACTTCCCTGTGACGTCACGGGGAATGCCACAGGGAAGTCCCGTCAAGTCAGAGGCGTCAGAGGGGGGCGGGGTCACCGGGTGGCCCCGCCCCCCCGTTATTTAAGAACTGTCAGACGAGGAGCGCCGTCACACAGCGGGAGCCTCCCTCCATGCCAGCATGGATTGCGGAGCGGCCCGGAGAAGAAAATGAAGAAGAGAAGAAGAGAAGAAGAGAAGAAAAGAAGAAAAGAAGAAGAGAAGAAGAGAAGAGCGGGAGCCTCCCCCCCATGCCATGGGTGCGGAGCGGCCCGAGGAGAAGAAGACAGAAGACGCCGCGGAGGAGATGCTGGACGAGAACGCCGGAGGAAGAACCAGAAGAACCAGAAGAGCCAGAAGATGAAGGAAGATAGAAGAAAGAAGAAGCATTTAAATAAAGGAATTGTCAAAAACTGTCTCTTGTCATTTTTAACATTTTTGACACTTTTTTCGTGAAATGGTAGGGGTACTTATGTACCCCCTTACCATTTCACACAGGGGGGGGGCCGGGATCTGGGGGTCACCTTGTTAAAGGGGGCTTCCAGATTCCGATAAGCCCCCCGCCCGCAGACCCCCACAACCACCGGCCAGGGTTGTGGGGATGAGGCCCTTGTCCTCATCAACATGGGGACAAGGTGTTTTGGGGGGCTACCCCAAAGCACCCTCCCAATGTTGAGGGCATGTGGCCTGGTACGGTTCAGGAGGGAGGGGGGGCCGCACTCTCGTCCCCCCCTCTTTTCCTGCGGCCTGCCAGGTTGCGTGCTCGGATAAGGGTCTGGTATGGATTTTTGGGGGGACCCCACTTCGTTTTTTTTTTTTTTTTTCTTTGGCGCGGGGTTCCCCTTAAAATCCATACCAGACCTGAAGGATCTGGTATGGAATTTAGGGGGAACCCCACGTCATTTTTTTTTTTAAATTTTGGCCGGGGTTCCCCTTAATATCCATACCAGACCTGAAGGGCCTGGTATGGAATTTAGGAGGACTCCCACGTCATTTTTTTTTTTTTAATTTTGGTTCGGGGTCCCCCTTTGGGGAATTCCCATGCCGTTTTTATCAATGAACTTCTATGTGTATTGTCGGCAATGCAATAGCCGCGGGTAGTTTTAAATGAGTTTTTTCCTTCAAAATGTCATTTTGCTGTCAGACTGTTCTAAACACAGGAAACATGCGCCCCTTTACAGGCATACTATAGACACCCCCCAGGTACGAAATTTAAAGGGATATTACACTTTTATTGTTTGACTTTAAGCATTATTAAAATCACTGCTCCTGAAAAAATGGACGTTTTTAAAACTTTTTTTTGCATTGATCCATGTCCCCTGGGGCAGGACCCAGGTCCCCAAACACTTTTTATGACAATAACTTGCATATAAGCCTTTAAAATTAGCACTTTTGATTATTCATGTTCGTGTCCCATAGACTTTAACGGTGTTCGCATGTTCGAACGAACTTTTTTCCTGTTCGCATGTTCTGGTGCGAACCGAACAGGGGGGTGTTCGGCTCATCCCTAGTAGTGAGACCTCTGCACAGTGTTCATCTAAAGCTACAAGTTAGTGTAGTGCGTCCTGCTCACAGTGTTCAGCTAAAACTACAAGTTAGTGTGGTGCGTCCTCCTCACAGTGTTCAGCTAAACCTACAAGTTATTTTTTTGCGAGCTCTGCACAGTGTTCATCTAAAGCTACAAGTTAGTGTAGTGCGTCCTGCTCACAGTGTTCAGCTAAAACTACAAGTTAGTGTAGTGAGACCTCTGCACAGTGTTCATCTAAAGCTACAAGTTGGTGCAGTGCACCCTGCTCACAGTGTTCAGCTAAAACTACAAGTTAGTGTGGTGCGTCCTCCTCACAGTGTTCAGCTAAACCTACAAGTTATTTTTTTGTGAGCTCTGCACAGTGTTCATCTAAAGCTACAAGTTAGTGTAGTGCGTCCTGCTCACAGTGTTCAGCTAAAACTACAAGTTAGTGTACTGCGTCCTGCTCACAGTGTTCAGCTAAAACTATAAGTTAGTGTAGTGAGACCTCTGCACAGTGTTCATCTAAACCTACAAGTTAGTGCAGTGCGTCCTGCTCACAGTGTTCAGCTAAAACTACAAGTTAGTGTGGTGCGTCCTCCTCACAGTGTTCAGCTAAACCTACAAGTTATTTTTTTTGCAAGCTCTGCACAGTGTTCATCTAAAGCTACAAGTTAGTGTAGTGCGTCCTGCTCACAGTGTTCAGCTGAAACTAAAAGTTAGTGTGGTGCGTCCTCCTCACAGTGTTCAGCTAAACCTACAAGTTATTTTTTTGCGAACTCTGCACAGTGTTCATCTAAAGCTACAAGTTAGCGTAGTGCGTCCTGCTCACAGTGTTCAGCTAAAACTACAATTTAGTGTAGTGAGACCTCTGCACAGTGTTCATCTAAAGCTACAAGTTAGTGCAGTGCGTCCTGCTCACAGTGTTCAGCTATAAGTACAAGATAATGTGGTGCGTCCTCCTCACAGTGTTCAGCTAAACCTACAAGTTATTTTTTTGCGAGCTCTGCACAGTGTTCATCTAAAGTTACAAGTTAGTGTAGTGCGTCCTGCTCACAGTGTTCAGCTAAAACTGCAAGTTAGTGTAGTGCGTCCTGCTCACAGTGTTCAGCTAAAACTACAAATTAGTGTAGTGAGACCTCTGCACAGTGTTCATCTAAAACTACAAGTTAGTGTAGTGCGTTCTGCTCACAGTATTCAGCTAAAACTACAAGTTAGTGTAGTGAGACCTCTGCACAGTGTTCATCTAAAGCTACAAGTTAGTGCAGTGCGTCTTGCTCACAGTGTTCAGCTAAAACTACAAGTTAGTGTGGTGCGTCCTCCTCACAGTGTTCAGCTAAACCTACAAGTTATTTTTTTCGAGCTCTGCACAGTGTTCATCTAAAGCTACAAGTTAGTGTAGTGCGTCCTGCTCACAGTGTTCAGCTAAAACTACAAGTTAGTGTGGTGCGTCCTCCTCACAGTGTTCAGCTAAACCTACAAGTTATTTTTTTGCGTGCTCTGCACAGTGTTCATCTAAAGCTACAAGTTAGTGTAGTGCGTCCTGCTCACAGTGTTCAGCTAAAACTACAAGTTAGTGTGGTGCGTCCTCCTCACAGTGTTCAGCTAAACCTACAAGTTATTTTTTTTGCAAGCTCTGTACAGTGTTCAGCTAAAGCTACCTGTAGAAGGTTGGTGGTGTTTTCCTGATCCTATCACTACTGCAGGCAGCTAAATAAGCTGCAAGTTATTTTTTGGCGAGCTCTGCACAGTGTTCACCTAAAGCTACCTGTAGAAGGTTGGTGGTGTTTTCCTGATCCTATCACTACCGCAGGCAGCTAAAAAAGCTACAAGTTAGTTTTTTGCGAGCTCTGCACAGTGTTCAGCTAAAGTTACCTGTAGAAGGTTGGTGGTGTTCTCATACTAAGGCAGGCAGTTGATTTTGCTAGCTGCAGTATCAGTACATATATATATATATATATATATATATATATACATATATATATATATATATCCCAGCTTAGTGCAGCTACAGGCCATTAGTATGTCTAGAAGGCCAAGAAGGAGAGGCAGACAGTCACAAGTCAATAAAAGAGGGCAAGCAGGCTCTGTGTCTAGTGCTGGTCGAGGAGACGGTGCATCCTCATCAGCACGTGGCCGTGGGACATGCTTGGCCTTTTTTTCGGCAGCTGGCCGTGTTGAGCCGCAACATGTGGAAGACTTGGTCGAGTGGATGACCAAGCCGTCCTCATCCTCCTCATCCTCTCTCACCCATGCTCAGGGTACTTTGTCTGGCAAAGCAGCGGCCTCTTCCCTCGGCTCAATGTCATCAGTGACTCCTTCCCTAGCCCCACCATGTCCTCCTGAGGAGTCCCTCGAACTGTTTTACCAAAGTGTTGGGTACATGCTCCAGGAGGATGCCCAGCGTTTGGAAGGCTCTGATGATGATACTGAGCTCGATGAAGGCAGTAACATGAGCACGAACAGAGGGGGTGCCCAAGAAGGACAGCAATCTGGCAGTCATGCTCCCCCTGCTTCAGCATACTGCCAGGTTTGCTCCAGTGATGAGGAGGGAGGGGATGATGAGGTCACTGACTCAACGTGGGTGCCTGATAGGAGAGAGGAGGAGGAGGAGGATAAGGAGGAGGCGGCACATCACCAACGAGGCAGGATGCCCTCCAGGGGCCAGCCTAAGGGCAGCACATTGACTGCATCACACCCCAAAGCTCCACATGTGCAGGGTGCTGCAGTCTCTGCGCATTATTCAAAAAGTTCTTTGGTGTGGCCTTTTTTGAGACGAGTGCATCAGATCGCACCGCTGCTATTTGCAACATATGTCTCAAGCGTATCTCGCGTGGCCAAAACATCTCCCGCTTAGGTACCACATGCTTGACCAGACATATGTTGACCTGCCATGCAGTTCGTTGGCAAGCGTATCTAAAAGACCCACACCAAAGAACAAAGAGGACCTCTCCTTGCTCCTCATCAGCTGAGATCTCCAACCCCACTATACCTTCAGTCCTCTCTGAGACCTGTACTGAGAGGAATGAAGGTGTAGAATTAGGTGTGTCACAGCCAAGTACTTGTGGGCAATCTGCTTTTGGTATACAGACGTCAGATTGTACCAGGCAAATTTCCCTGCCCCAGCTGCTGCACCGCCGAAAGAAGTTTGCTCCCAGCCATCCACATGCCCAGCAGTTGAATGCTAGCTTGGCAAAATTGCTAGCACTTCAACTGCTGCTTTTTCAGTTGGTAGACTCTGCCCCCTTCCGTGAGTTTGTGGAATGTGCGGTTCCTCAGTGGCAGGTACCCAAACGCCACTTTTTCTCACGGAAGGCGATTCCGGCTCTCTACCGGCATGTGGAAGGCAATGTCCATGCCTCGCTGGACAGGGTGGTCAGCGGTAAGGTGCATATTACCGCTGACTCATGGTCCAGCAGCATGGACAGGGACGTTACCTAAGTTTCACGGCGCATTGGGTGACTCTGCTGGCAGCTGGGAAGGATGCAGGACAAGGTGCAGTAGTGTTGGAGGTTGTTCCGCCACCACGCCTCCAAAATGCCACTACTAATGATTGTGACACACCTCTCTCCTCCACCCCCTCCTCTTCTTCTTCCTCCATGGCCTCTTCCTGTGCTTTGTCCTCAGAACCAGCGGTGCTCCGTAGCCGTTCAAGGGGCTACGCAAGTACGCAGGCCAAAAGATGCCATGCGGTGCTTGAGCTGGTGTGCTTGGGGGACAGGAGCCACACTGGGGCAGAGGTTCTGTCAGCTCTGCAGGGGCAGATTCAGAGGTGGTTGACGCCATGCCAACTTAAGGCAGGAATGGTGGTTTGCGACAATGGCACCAACCTCCTCTCTGCCCTCCGACAGGGACAAATGACCCATGTGCCCTGTTTGGCTCATGTCCTTAACTTGGTGGTGCTGCGGTTCTTGGGCAGGTACCGTCCTGAGGCAGGCCAGGAAAGTCTGTGTGCATTTCCGCCGGTCATATAATGCCAGTGCTCGGCTGGCGGATCTCCAAAAGGAGTTTAACCTGCCCAAGAACCGCCTAATCTGTGACATGCCCACCAGGTGGAACGCAACGTTGGCCATGCTGCAGCGGCTGCACACGCAGCAGAGGGCCATCAATGAGTACCTGTGCGACTATGGCACCAGGACAGGGTCAGGAGAGCTTGTTTTTTTTTCCCCACACCAGTGGGCCATGATCAGGGATGCATGCACTGTCCTGTCACCATTTGAGGAGGCCACGAGGATGGTGAGCAGTGACAGTGCATGCATCAGTGACACTGTCCCCCTTGTCCACCTGGAGCACACGCTGCGTGGAATAATGGACAGGGCACTTGAGGCAGAACAGAGGCAGGAAAAGGAGGACTTCCTTAGCTCTCAAGGCCCCCTTTATCCAGACAGTGTTACTGCATGCCCACCTACCGATGCGTTCAGACAATTTTTTGATCCGCAGCCCCAAGGTATGATCGGTTCCAGCAACCATCGCCAGCGTCTGTTTTACATGGTGCAGGAATACCTAGGGGCAAGATCTGACTTGGACACCTTTCCCACCAAAAATCCTCTGGGTTACTGGGTCTTGAGGATGGATACTGGCCAGAGCTTGCACAGTATGCAATTGAGCTACTGGCCTGTCCTGCATCCAGCGTTCTTTCGGAACGCACATTCAGTGCTGCTGGAGGCTTTGTAACCGATCACAGGGTGCATCTGTCCACCGACTTGGTCGATCGACTGACCTTCATAAAAATGAATCAGTCTTGGATCACCACCAGCTACCAAGCACCTGATGCTGATGTAACGAATAATTTTTTTTGAAATCTCAGATCCCTTCAAAGACTGCCTATGCTGATGCTGAGTGACTATCCCTGAGTAATTATCCTCTTCCTCCTCAATGATCACACTGATAGCTTGTAAGAACATTTTTGGTTCTGGGCGCCACCACCAGTGCCTAAGGCCCAATTTTTCAGCCCCTGTTTAATAGGAGCGTGTAATTACAATTTTTGATGCAATACTTTACAGCAGGGCTCGTTTCTGCGTTCCAACTAGAGTATCTGTGAGGGGTTGCAGTGTTGTGGCACCAGCACCAGTGCCTAAGGCCCAATTTTTCAGCCCCTGTTTAACAGGGGCGTGTAATTACAATTTTTGATGCAATACTTTGCAGCAGGGCTCGTTCCTGCGTTCCAACTAGAGTGTCTGTGAGGGGTTGCGGTGTTGTGGCACCAGCACCAGTGCCTAAGGCCTAATTTTTCAGCCCCTGTTCAACAGGGGCATGTAATTACAATTCTTGATCTAATTTTTCACAGCAGGGCCCATTTCTGCACCCACCGAGAGCGAGTGAGGACTTACAGTGTTGTGGCACCAGCACCACCACCACCACCAAAGGCCCAATTTTTCTGCCCTTGTTCAACAGGGGCATGTAATTACAATTCTTGATCTAATATTTCACAGCAGGGCCCATTTCTGCACCCACCAAGAGCGAGTGAGGACTTACAGTGTTGTGGCACCAGCACCACCACCACCACCAAAGACCCAATTTTTCTGCCCTTGTTCAACAGGGGCATGTAATTACAATTCTTGATATAATATTTCACAGCAGGGCCCATTTCTGCACCCACCAAGAGAGAGTGAGGACTTACAGTGTTGTGGCACCAGCACCACCACCACCACCAAAGGCCCAATTTTTCTGCCCTTGTTCAACAGGGGCATGCAATTACAATTCTTGATCTAATATTTCACAGCAACAACACCTAAGGCCCAAATTTCTGCTGAGTATATAGGGCAGGCCCCTACTTTCAAACATCTAACTTACAAACGACTCCTACTTGCAAACGGAAGGGGACAACAGGAAGTGAGATGAAATCTACCCCTAGGAAGGGAAATTCTGTCCTGTAAGAGTTAATATGGGAAAAACATTTCTCCTTTCCACTGATGCTTTCCAATCCTTGTTCCACAAAAAAACCCAAATTTTCAAAAAACATTTGTCATTGGGACAAAACGTGAGGTGAAATCTTCTGAAGAGGAGGACAGACAGCAAAACAAATGTCACAGGGGAGATAACCCTTCCCTATTTTTTCCAAAAAGCTTAAAAAAGATTTTTTGGCTGGAGCTAAACACGTTAAAAGTGTACCCATTCAAAATTACAAACAGATTCTACTTAACAACAAACCTACAGTCCCTGTCTTGTTTGCACCGCCTGTATACTGCTGTTCAGATTATATAGGGCCTGGTGGCCCCACACCTTTCCTTATTTTAATTTGGGTGCAGGGTTCCCCTTAATATCCATACAAGACCCAAAGGGCCTGGTAATGGACTGGGGGGTACCCATGCCGTTTGTCTCACTGATTTTCATCCATATTGCCAGGACCCGACATTACATTAAAGCCGCAAGCAGTTTTAAATGACTTTTTTTCCTTTAAAAATGACATTTTGTGCAGGGACTGTTCTAAGCACGGGAAACACACTCCACTACAGGCATACTATAGACACCCCCCAGGTACGATATTTAAAGGAATATTTCACTTTTTTTTTTTTTACTTTAACCATCATTAAAATCACTGCTCCCGAAAAAACTGCCATTTTTAAAAGTTTTTTTTGCATTGATACATGTCCCCTGGGGTAGGACCCGGGTCCCCAAACCATTTTTAGGACAATACCATGCAAATTAGACTTTAAAATGAGCACTTTTTATTTTGAACGTTCGAGTCCCATAGACGTCAATGGGGTTCTAACGTTTGTGCGAATTTTCGGTCCGTTCGCAGGTTCTGGTGCGAACCGAACCAGGGGGGTGTTCGGCTCATCCCTACTCTGCACATACTCAGTTGCTCTCCCATTTTACGCATATTTGGGCACTGCTGAGTTTGGAGAGGCTCATCTATTGACAGCCTTAAAGCTCAATTAAACCCTCCTATCCTTTACAGCCAATGAAGCTGCTTCTGTTTAAACTGCAACGGCCATGGTGCTGCACATGTGATCAGTTATGACACCAGCCATTTGATGGTTTGACAGTTTGGTTGAGAACACAAGCAAATGTGACAGTTATCAATCCCGGGATTTCAGGATTCTAATTGTTTTTGAAACTGTTAAATCAATTGGTTTAGCTCCACTTTATGATTTACTGCTGTTTGGGGGCTCTGGGCTTCAGCAAAATAGCAGCCTTCAGCGAGAAGCAAGTTGTTATGGGTAAAGTTGCACTTTAAGTTAAACGGAGCAAGAATTTGCAAGTAAAGGTCACAGGAACTGGAAAGCAGCATAGAAAACGACCACGAAGGGGGCGTGGCCTGGCACAGCATGCAGTAGGACGTTTGTCTTGAGAGCTCCGTCCATTACTCCTTAATCCTATTCATCCTGGACTCTCTGTGCTGCTAAACTGGCTGGATCACATCCCTGAGGCTCTGGCAACACCCTTGGTTCCTTCCTGAACCGATTGGTCACACGGCGGCCCGAACGGAGCGGCGATCTCCCGCACGGCAGCCGAATCTAAGCAAGACCGCGGCTTCGGCCTACTCCTGGAGGCCGCGGCCATCTTGGTCCTCCGATCCTCCGGCCCTGAATCGAGATACCTGCTAATCAAAGGTACCCTGTTACTGGGCAATACTTCCGGGGAGAGGGACAAGACATATATAGCCCATCTGGCCAGTGGGGACCCCGAGAAAACCTACAATTACACCTGGTCCGGATTGCGGCCTAGGCTTACATGAGGTGTACGGCAGCCATCTTGGCACACCTGCCTTCCCTGCCTGTGTACTCTACATAAGCTACAGCCCTGGTGTCTCCCTTCTGACAGCCTCCATTGGGATCCCCTATACCCTGAGGGACACAACCCCAGATTACCATCAGCTAAAGAGGTGGGGAGGGATTGCACGCACCAGCTTTGTACAATAACATCTATCCTTAAACTCTGAGGGCTACAGGGCCTGGGACAGCACTTGTCTTTAACTAACCAGCAAATCAGGTTGTTACACTAAGTTTGGAGGTTCTCTGGGTCCCACCTGGGACCTCCGCAAAATGTCACCAACTAAGGCACAAAAGGCAGCGGCAGCAAAACTAGATCAGTACCGCCGACTAGAAAAAGAAGACATGGAGGAGGAGGGAACAACTGAGAAAACTGGAGCAGGAGAACGAACTGCGGGTGATACTGACAAACTCCTTGAAGCAATCACCTTCTGCAGAACCTCTCTCACAGCACAAATTGAGGAGGTCAAGATGGATATTTCCCTTATCAGACAGGACTTTCAAAAGCTCAGGGAAAGAGTGAAAGAAACTGAGACCAGGCTGGGCGAGGTGGAGGATGCTATCCCACCCTTACAAACATCCTCAGACCGTGTGTAAAGGCAAATACAGCAACTCCTTTTAAAGCAAGATGATATGGAGAATAGGCTGAGAAGATGTAATATACGCCTGATAGGCCTGCCGGAAGGGTCTGAGGGTAAGGACACTTCCACTTTTTTGGAACAACTACTGATCAATACTTATGGAAGAGAAGTTTTTTCCCCCATATTTGCGGTAGAGCGGACACATCGCATGCCAGCAAGACCCCCCCCCCCACAAGGAGCTCCTCCCCGCACGTTCATAGCTAAACTCCTTAACTACAAGGATCGGGACACTGCTTTGAGAATGGCAAGAGAGAAGGGCAATATCCCAGTTGGGAATGTTAAGGTGGCCATTTTCCCAGACTTCTCGGCAGAGGTACAGCGCCGTCGTCAGAGTTTTACGGAGGCCAAACGTAAGCTAAGAAATCTGCAATACAAGTACTCAATGCTTTTCCCAGCCCGACTTAGGATGGAGCATGAAGGGAGCGCGGTTTTCTTTGAGGAGGTAATCTCTTGGTTGGAACGATGAGTTAACCCTCAACAAGCTGATTGATCAAGTCCCATTGATAACGTGTCTGAGACCAGGAAATGTCTCCAACCAGTGCAAGTTTAAAGCACAAATCCTGATTACTTACAGCACAAGAGTCAAATTACCCTCCGGGGCTCCGGAGTGAGAAAAAGTCCTACAGCCAACATGCATCGTGCAGCGAGACTTTACCCCACACAGTTCTGGGAAGCAGCACCATGTACATTGGAACTCTATCCGGAACTTAATAGTTGAAGCTAAATGGAAACAAGAAGATCGAGAGACCGTACTGCATGTTATACAAGTGATATGGTTGATATTTTTTATTTTATTTAGTGTCTGGAGACTGAACCAATTGTTCTACATTCCACTGTTCACAAAGAAGTTAGAATGTTTCCCAGATAACGACCAGTTCAGGGATTATGCCCGCACAAGTTTGGGTCAGTGTAGGGCAGGGAGGGGGGAGTTGGTTCAAATGTTTTTGGTTCGGTTAAATTTGAAAGTGCATACTTATAATAGAAAACAGGTAACGTTACATGTGCCAGATCTATGGGAAAGTACATATGTGCCATATCACAGGTATTTGAGTCAGATGTCTCTGCAAGTTAAGATTCTGTATGCCTTATGCAGAAAGAGCAAATTGTTTTATATAAATGCTATATTAATGGTTAAAAAGTTTGGCCTATGGCATTTTTAAAATTTCTAACATGGAATGTGAGGGGCTTGCGTGAGAAATTTAAGCGCGCAGCAGTCTTCACATTCCTGAAGAAGCAACATGCTGATATAATAGCACTAGTGGAAACACATATTGAGGGAAGTGTTCAGATGGCGCTCCGCAGGCCATGGGTTGGTTGGGCGTACCACTCTACCCACACATCACACTCTAGGGGAGTTTCTGTATTAATTGCTAAATCAGTACATTTTGAATTATGCGAGCTAACTACCGACCCGAATGGCCGTTATGTATTTATTCATGCCAAAGTATATGGAGAGCCCTTGCTTATAATGGCTTTTTATATACCACCTCCATTTAATGTATCCATGGTCAAGGAAGGTATATTATATATGACCCGTCATCCAAATATAGCAGCGGTCTGGCTAGGGGATTTTAATGTTACTTTGAACCCGGCTCTAGACAGGCTACAGTTGACATCAACAGCTCCCGGTGCTCCCACCGAAACTAAATTCTCTAAGCTTATCTCCACCTTCCATCTGATAGATACATGGAGACATAAATTCCCACTGGTTAGGTCATATTCATGCTTCTCGTCATCTTGGGGCTCTCTGTCCCGTATAGACTTTATACTTATTTCCCGCAGATTGACCCCAAGATTATCGGAGGTAATGTTTTGTCCTAGAGTACTGTCGGACCACAGTCCTTATTGGATTACATTAAGTATTCCAGTGGCAAAACCACCACGAGCATGGCGTCTGAATCCATTCTGGCTATCTCTTCTACCAGAAGGTGACGAGCTCATAGACAAATGGAAATTGTACTTTATCGAAAATGATGAGTCAGCATCACCACCCGCAGTCTGGGACTCTTTTAAGCTATTTGCTAGGCATACATTGATAACGGCGATTAATAAAATCAAGATGGACTCTTCTAGTGCCCTTGGTAAGGCGCTGGAGGACTTGTCCTCTGCAGAAAGAGAGTATGCCAACACCCCGACATCAGTAACCGTAGACCAACTTAAACTACAGACTAGAGTGGTTAATCAGCTACAGTACCAGAAAGCCAAACAAAAAATGTTTTTTTCTAAGCAAAAAATGTTTGAACATGGGGAAAAGGCAGGCAAGTTACTTGCATACCTGCTCCACAGCGAAGATAGACCCCCAGTGGTTATCACACTGCATGGCTCCAGAGGACAAAAAGTAACAGACCCACCTACAGTAACCTCAATGTTTAGGGACTTCTTCGCAGACTTATACACAACGACAGCCCCCACTGAGACCCATCACATGTCTCTTTTTCTTGAAAAGGTGTCCTTCCCACAGTTAACGGAAGAACAAGTAGAACTATTGGAAGCACCACTTACTTTAGACGAAATATCAACTGCCATGGCTAGCTTTGCTAGGTCCAAATCCCCTGGTTCAGATGGACTTCCAATAGAGTTCTATTCCCAATTCAGCGAAATACTAACCCCTAAATTATTAAAATTGTATAAGTATCTATTTGAAACTGGGACTTTACCTCCATCTATGGCAGAGGCTACAATAGTCCTCATCCCTAAACCCGGTAAGGATCTGGGGTTTCCAAAATCTTATCGGCCAATATCACTCCTACAGGTTGATATCAAAATACTTGCCAAAGTTCTATTGATTAGGCTCAATCAGGTAATATTAACATTAATACACGCAGACCAGGCTGGCTTCATGCCTGGACGCAACACCTCGTTTAATCTTAGGAAATTATACATTAACCTGCAGGCTACACACGAGGAAGTTGGTACATGGCTTGTTGTGACCTTAGACACAGCGAAAGCCTTCGACTCGGTAGAGTGGAGGTATCTCTGGAGATGCTTGGAGGGCTATGGATTTGGCCCAAAATTTATTAAATGGGTCCAACTTCTATACCAGGCACCCAGGGCCAAAGTGGTGGCTAATGGATGGTCGTCTCAGTTATTCGACCTCAGTAGAGGCACGAGACAGGGTTGCCCCCTATCCCCACTACTATATGCCCTGGCGGCAGAACCACTGGCAATATCCATCCGAGCAAACCCAGAGATCAGGGGACTTAAAATGGGCTCTCTGACTGAAAAACTTAGCATGTATGCAGATGACACGCTATTGTACCTGGCAGACTCGGGCCCATCATTACGCAATGCACTCCACACGATAGAACAATTTGGAATATTTTCAGGTCTAAAAATCAATTGGGACAAATCCCAAATTCTGCCAATTGATAGTTTCCCACCCCCAGAATCCCAAACCAGGCTCCCACTTCAGAGAGTAGATGTCATTAAATACTTGGGGATTTATATAACCAGATCCTCTGCAGACTATATATCTCTGAATATAACCCCTCTCATTTCCCTAGTTAAAAATAAAATAAGGGTCTGGTCCAAACTACCATTAGGAGTCTGGGGACGTATAAATTTAATCAAAATGATTCTACTACCCAAAATACTCTATATTTTATGGCACACCCCCTTTTATTTACCCTTAAAACATTTTAAATCTCTAGAGTCCTTCTTAAAGACATTTGTGTGGGGAAATAATAGGCATAAATTGGCATGGCAAGTCCTCAAAAATCCGACTGATCTAGGCAGCACTGCTCTACCCGATTTTAATCTATACTACATTGCAGCACAACTATCTCAGCTTTTTCATCTAGACAAAACCGACAGTGAGAGATTTCTTACGCTCATATGCTAAATGGGCACAGTACACCAAAGACCCGATATATGCAATAGCGACAGACATGAGAGGGATGGAACTAGGAGACAGAAGACATACCATATTATACCACTACAGG
Source organism: Aquarana catesbeiana (assembly GCF_042186555.1). Classification (NCBI taxonomy): domain Eukaryota; kingdom Metazoa; phylum Chordata; class Amphibia; order Anura; family Ranidae; genus Aquarana; species Aquarana catesbeiana. The sequence continues at coordinate 94,506,485 of NC_133335.1, forward strand.
AAAATATGGAATTTAGCAGCCTCTAGACTTGACATCTCACAGTTTAACGACTATACGCCGTTATGGCATAACAAAAATCTTCAGGAGTTTAATAAAATACAGGACACATCTATATGGTCCACACAGGGAATATTTTACCTACATCATATATTAAAAGATGGACAACTTAAAACCTTTGACTTACTTAAAGAAGAATTTACAATACAGGACCAGATGTTCTATAGATTCTTACAAATCCGTCACGCAACACAATCACAATTCCCTAACTCCTGCCCTAGTCCTGCACCTAATGTACTCATTGCCATAATTAAGAGCACAGACTCTCAAAAATTGATCTCGGCATTCTACAACTTGCTCTTAACCCCTGTAGCTGCTAAAATAGCATATGGTCTTAAACCAAGATGGGAGAGGGAGGTGGGACCAGTGGAGGATGGGGAGTGGGGGGAAGCATTGGAGGCCTGTAAAACTGTATCCCCTAAACTCTCAGATCGTCTGACCTAGCACTATATTCTCCATAGGGCATACCTCACACCCCTCAGAGTTGCAAGATACAAGCGCACACAAACCACCACATGTCAGATGTGTGGGAGAGAGACAGGTACCTTTTTCCATCCTATATGGGCATGCCCTAAGATAAAAGGCTTCTGGGAACAAATTGTGGCATTTTTACACGACACAATGGGTTCACCTCTAGCCCTAGACCCCAAACAGTGCCTCTGGGGTATAGTTCCAGATATAACCGATAAATACACTAAAACCTTCTTGCACGAAACACTCTTTGCAGCAAGAAAGGTTATAGCCAAAAAGTGGATGAGACAAGAGACCCCCAAAATAGCGGAATGGAAGGTGGAGATAAATAATACATTACCATACAAGAAATGTATTTATATTAATAGAGGTTGTCCAGCAAAGTACAGCAAGATCTGGGATAGATGGCTTCAGGAATCTTCTACCTGTGTCTAATGTAATCGTATGACCGCAAAGTGATACATAGGTATAAGTATGGATGGACAGTGTTAAAAACCAAATATGTATACCTTAAATGTCAAGATACACCAGAAATGTTTAAATGTAATGCTATATATTTTTTTTTTTATTTCATTGATAATAATTATAACACTGTTATAGTGTCAACATGACAACGTAACCTTTTATTTTTTTCTTTTTGTATGCACTAAATATTCAATAAAACCTTGTTTGATTTAGAGAAAACGACCACAAAGGGGCTTGAACCCTCAATCTTCTAATCCGAAGTCAGATGCCTTATCCATTAGGCCACGCAGTCTGCCTCCATTTCTGTTTGCGGTGTGCTGATCAGCCAAACACTTGAAGATCCCCTGCGACATCTTCTTCTACTTGCTTTGCTCAAGCAGATTTGGTAGAAAGGATCTGAAAAGTTTGACTTGGTGCCAAGGTCATGCTTTAAGAAGTGCATTTGCAAAAGGGCCTAGGTGCAGAGTGTTAATACAGCTCCTTGACAGTGGTAATAGATCAACAGAGTACCACGAGTAGATGATATTTCTAGAGGCAACCAGAACCATCAAGAAGTCTTGTCAGGATGGCCGATTGGTCTAAGGTGCCAGATTCAAGAGTTGTTTCTTTACATTGTGTGGGTGCTCTGGTCTCCAAATGCAGGCGTGGGTTCAAATCCCACTTCTGACAAAAAGTTTACACGTTTAGCTTGAACCACAATGACCACTTCCACTGTGTTTTCATGCTACCATGTCACTGACAAAAAAACAAAAACAAATAATCCCAAAACTTTGCAGATGCTTCATAAAGAAATCAAACTGTTCTGAAAACTCTGCTAGGCCATGATGTAAAATATCTTATTTCAAGTGCAACTTTAGTCAGACAAGTAAGTCTTGCTAGATCACTTCAGGTTGGCCTGTTTTGCATGTATAGTTATGTAAAACATTACAAATAAGTGTCCTTACACTTGAAAATCCAGTAATACACTGTTTCACCCTGCTCTGCACATACTCAGTTGCTCTCCCATTTTACGCATATTTGGGCACTGCTGAGTTTGGAGAGGCTCATCTATTGACAGCCTTAAAGCTCAATTAAACCCTCCTATCATTTACAGCCAATGAAGCTGCTTCTGTTTAAACTGCAACGGCCATTGTGCTGCACATGTGATCAGTTATGACACCAGCCATTTGATGGTTTGACAGTTTGGTTGAGAACACAAGCAAATGTGACAGTTATCAATCCCGGGATTTCAGGATTCAAACTGTTTTTTGAAACTGTTAAATCAATTGGTTTAGCTCCACTTTATGATTTACTGTTGTTTGGGGGCTCTGGGCTTCAGCAAAATAGCAGCCTTCAGCGAGAAGCAAGTTGTTATGGGTAAAGTTGCGCTTTAAGTTAAACGGAGCAAGAATTTGAAAGTAAAGGTCACAGGAACTGGAAAGCAGCATAGAAAACGACTACGAAGGGGCTTGAACCCTAAATCTTCTGATCTGAAGTCAGACACCTTACCCATTAGGCCACGCAGTCTGCCACAGGGCCTCCATTTTTGTTTGTGGTGTGCGGATCAGCCAAACACTTGAAGATCACCTGGGACAACTTCTTCTACTTGCTTTGCTCAATCAGATTTGGTAGAAAGGATCTGAAAAGTTTGACTTGGTGCCAAGGTCATGCTTTAAGAAGTGCATTTGCAAAAGGGCCTAGGTGCAGAGTGTTAATACAGCTCCTTGACAGTGGTAATAGATCAACAGAGTACCACGAGTAGATGATATTTCTAGAGGCAACCAGAAACATCAAGATGTCTTGTCGGGATGGCCGAGTGGTCTAAGTGCCAGACTCAAGAGTTGTTTCTTTACATTGTGTGGGTGCTCTGGTCTCCAAATGGAGGCATGGGTTCAAATCACACTTCTGACAAAAAGTTTACATGTTTAGCTTGAACCACAATGACCACTTCCACTGTGTTTTCATGCTACCATGTCACTGACAAAAAAACAAAAACAAATAATCCCAAAACTTTGCAGATGCTTCATAAAGATCAACTTGTTCTGAAAACTCTGCTAGGCCATCATGTAAAATCTCTTATTTTACGTGCAACTTTAGTCAGAAAAGTAAGTCTTGCTAGATCACATCAGGTTGGCCTGTTTTGCATGTATAGTTATGTAAAACATTACAAATAAGTGTCCTTACACTTGAAAATCCAGTAATACACTGTTTCACCCTGCTCTGCACATACTCAGTTGCTCTCCCATTTTACGCATATTTGGGCACTGCTGAGTTTGGAGAGGCTCATCTATTGGCAGCCTTAACCACTTCAGCCCTGGAAGGATTTACCCCCTTCCTGACCAGAGCACTTTTTACAATTGGGTACTGCGTCGCTTTAACTGCTAATTGCGCGGTCATGCAATGCTGTACCCAAACGAAATTTGCGTCTTTTTCTTCCCACAAATAGAGCTTTCTTTTGATGGTATTTGATCACCTCTGCAGTTTTTATTTTTTGCGCTAAAAAAATTGGGGTCTATTAGACCCTAGATCTCTCCTCTGCCCTCAAAGCATCTGACCACACCAAGATCGGTGTGATAAAAGGCTTTCCCAATTTCCCAATGGCGCTGTTTACATCCGGCGAAATCTAAGTCATGAAATGCTCGTAGCTTCCGGTTTCTTAGGCAATAGAGATGTTTGGAGCCATTCTGGTCTCTGATCAGCTCTATGATCAGCTGGCTAAATCACCAGATGCATTCTCAGGTTCCCTGTTGGGACAGGAGAGCCAGAGAAAAACATGGAAGACGGTGGGGGGGGGCATCCCCTCCCACTGCTTGTAAAAGCAGTCTAGAGGCTAATTAGCCGCTAGGATTGCTTTTACATGAAAGCCGACCACTGGCTGAAAAGAATGATACCAAGATGATACCTAAACCTGCAGGCATCATTCTGGTATAACCACTCAAAGCCCAGCAACATACCAGTACGTTGCTGGTCCTTGTTGGGCATATATTGTAAACTTTTTTTGTATGCAGCCTGTGGGCTGAACGAAAAAAAAAGATTGATCGGTGGGTATGCCCACCATTAGAATACATCCCTTCATCCACCCACTTCTAATGATGGGCATACATGCACCGTATATATATATGCCGAAGCATGGGGGCATCCGCCCCAAAAGGTAGGAGCAAATCGCTCCTCCGCCCCTGCTGCCCCCATGCTTTGGCATATATGCTCTTTTTTTAACTGTGGTGGTGAAATCACCTCCGACAGTGCTGGAGTCATGGCTTTATGTATCGTGAGAGCAAACGCTGTTGCTGTCAAGATAAATAAATCCGCGCTGCAACTGAATGGCATACCTGCTAAGCAAATGATGGTTAACAATAAAACAAAGTAACATTACAGTATAACAGTAAGACTTACCATACCTGCAAAGCAAATACAAAAAAAAAATAGTAAAAAATAAAACATTTAACGCAACCTGTGCCTAAAATATATATATGCCGAAGCATGGGGGCATCCTTCCGCAAAAGTTAGGAGCAAATCGCTCCTCCGCCCTCTGCTGCCCCCATGCTTCGGCATATATGCTGAAGTATGTAAATGTGGTGGTGAAATCACCTCCGTCAGTGCTGGAGTCACGGCTTTATGTATCGTGGGAGCAAACGCTGTTGCTGTCAAGATGAATAAATCTGCTCTGCAGCTGAATGGCGTACCTGAAAACAAAAAAATGGTTAACAATAAAACACAGTAAACAGTAAAGTATAAAAAAATTGCATACCTATAAAGCAAACATGATAAAAACATAATAACAATAAAATATTGCAGAATAGAATACAGTAAAAAAGAGCAGAACAATAGAGAGATAATAGAGAGAGAACAATAAAATGACAACTATTTTAGTTTTTTTATTTTATATATTTTTTTGTGGTTTTTTTTTTTTTTTTTTTACACTTTTTTTGTAACTGTAACTTTTGTAACTGTAACCGTTTCCAGGTTCGGGTCTCTCAAAATGCGATGGCATCTTGGGAGACCCTGTGAAAGTGTGTCCTAGTCTGTGCAGTGCTGTACCCTATGCTAATACTCAACTAGTGTATGGTAGCGTTCAAAACATTCACCAATGCAAAGACCAGGATTGTCAGGACAGGAGGGACAATAATAGCGGGTGTCATGCCTATATCCGCGCTTTCTGCAGACACAACATTTTCTTTGGGGGGCTCGTTGGGTAGGGGTATGAGGGAGGACATAAGGAAAACGCCTCTCATTCAGCCGGCTTACTGCATTTGGATTGGGAAGGTGAGGTGGAGCACCGTCTGGAAACAGAAGGGCTCTGACGATCTCTTCCTGGAATTGAAGGAAGGATCCAGTCCATCCTGAAGCTCTATATAACACATGAGCGTTCAGCAAAGCCAATTGAAATAAGTATACAGACACTTTTTTATACCAGCGTCTGGCCTTACGAGTAACTAGGTACGGCGCCAACAACTGGTTGTTGAGGTCCACCCCTCCCATATTGAGGTTATATTCATGGACACAGAGGGGTTTCTCCACAACACCAGTCGCCGTAGTAATTTAGACCGTTGTGTCTGCATGAAGGGAGGTAAGAACGAAAACATTCTTATTATCCCTCCACTTCATAGCGAGCAAATTATTACACTGCAAGCAGGCTCTCTCCCCCAGCCTAAGACGGGAATCTACAAGCCGTGGGGAAAGCCCCGGCAATTAGGTCGCACGGTGCCACATGCTCCAACCTGATGATCAACAAGGTGACTAAAAAGTGGCACGCTCATGTAGTAATTGTCCACGTATAAGTGGTACCCCTTTTTGAATAAGGGTGACACCAAGTCCCACACAGTCTTGCCAGCGCTTCCTATGTAGTCAGGGCAGTTTGTTGGCTCTACGTGACTATCTTTTCCCTCGTAAACCATAAAACTACATGTATAGCCTGTGGCCCTGTCACAGAGCTTATACATCTTGACCCCGTATCTGGCACGCTTGCTGGGAAGGTACTGTTTGAATGACAAGCGGCCAGAACACTTAATGAGGGACTCATCAATGCAGACAACTTGATGGGGAGTAAACAAGTCTGCAAAACGTTGGTTGAAGTGGTTTATGAGTTGCTGAATTTTGTAGAGCCGATCGTATCCAGGGACTCCACGAGGACGACAGAGTTCATTGTTGTTGAAGTGCATGAACCGCAAAATCTGCTCGTATCGTGCCCTGGTCATGGAGGCAGAGAACACAGGCATATGGTGAATTGGGTCAGTGGACCTTATATGACCGCAACTCACTCTTTTTGGTTATGCCCATGAGGAGGGAAAGGCCCAGAAAGATCTTAAATTCGGAAACCGTAATTGGTTTCCAATCTCTGGCAAGGGAGGACTGGGGAATAGTGGCGATGTGTTGACCAGCGTACAACTTGCTTTGGTCCACAATAGATCTATAGAGATCTTCTGTGAAAAACAGCGAATAAAAATCAAGTTGCGTAAAATCAACTGTTTCCACCTGAATGCTGGGTTGGCCAGTGAATGGGGGAAGTACGGGTGTTGCAGAAGTGGTGGGTTCCCAATTCGGATTGGCGAATGCAGCGGGAAGGGCACTATGGGTACGACAGGCCTGTGTTTGTCTTCTTAGTGGCAGCGGGACACTACTTGTGCTTGCCACCTCGCCAGCTTGAACTGCACTTATGGGACTCGCCACATCACCAAGTGTTACTGCAGTGCTGGACGTACGACCAGGGTGTACTAGGCTGCTGGTGCTTGCCAGTTCACCAGAAGGAATAGCGGAGCTAGTACTTCTCTGCTCCATACGAGAGCCCTGCGGTTCCTGCACCTCAACAGCAGAAGAAGATTGGGATCTGGTACCCCTGACCTTGGCAGGGACCACAACTCCGTCGTCAGAGCTATCTGTCATGGAGCCGCTGCTGTCTACAGGTTTGTATTCTGAGCCTGAATCTGACAGATGAGTGACTTCCTCTTTACTATCTGTCATGCTCAGAAACGTGTAGGCCTCTTCACTAGTGTACCTTCGATTTGCCATTTTGGGCTCTAAATTTAGGGGTACACTAGTGAGACTCACAGGTAAAAAAAGCTCCTGACTGTTAGCGATTGATTCAAAACGCTACCAAAAAACTGTTGGCGATCTCAGGGATCAGGCCTGACTCTGCAAACGCTGCAGTTATGTGTGTTGTGTTTTGTAAGTGACAGTGATCAATCGATACTACACTTGGGTGGGCTGGGCAGGGCTGGGCAGAGGGGCAAAACGCAGGTGCTAGCAGGTATCTGGGCTGATCCCACTAACACTGCGTTTTTGGGGACCCTAAACTGCTGGGGACGCTAGTATAGATCTGATCGGATCAGATATTGATCCATTCAGATACTATACCACTAAGGGAGGTGTATGCTGCGTGCGTGGGTGTTAGCGGTACTGGAACTAACCTGATGCTGCCTGGGGCAACGCAGACCCTATCTGACCCTAAAAACTTAACTTATATCACCGCCGGGCAATTAGGGGGTTAAACCTTTATTAGGTAATAAACAGCGGGTGCCCTGAAACTATAATAAACAAACTAACTAACCAGCGTTACCCGTAACACTTGTACGGTGATCACTGGTGAAAGGATTAACTAGAGGGCAATCAGGGGGTTAAAACCTTTATTAGGTAGTATATGGGGGTCCCTGTCGCTATAAAACACTGACGGCGAACCTATATACTTACCTCCCTAACTAGCGTCACCTGTGACACTAATACAGCGATCAGAAAAACAATCGCTTAGTGACACTGGCGACGGGGGGGTGATCATGGGATTAAAACTTTATTAGGGGGGGTTAGGCTAACCCTAACTGCCCTACCACTTATAACTGTCACAAACTGACACCAATGCAATAATCAGAAAAAAAAAACTGCTATTGGTGTCACTGTGACAGGGGGTACAGGGGGGTGATCGGGGGGTGACTGGGGGGTGATGGGGGGGTGAAAAGTGTGCCTGCGTGTTCTACTGGAAGTGGAGTGTTGGTGCAACTCACATTGATGTCTTCTCTCTTCGGCGCCTGAATGAAAAGACCGAGACATTACAGAAGCCGAGGAAGCATTTCATTCGCCAGGAGCGATCGTGTGGGGGTGGCCACGAATGAGTGGCCTCCCCCTCACCTCTGATCGCCCCTGACTAGAATCCGACCACCGCAGGCACATGGGGGGTCCGATCGGACCCCCCACCCGCGGGGCAGGGACGTACTGGTAAGCCCTAATGTCTGCCCGTGCCATTGTGCCAACGTACATCGGCGTGCGGCGGTCGACAACTGGTTAAAGCTCAATTAAACCCTCCTATCCTTTATAGCCAATGAAGCTGCTTCTGTTTAAACTGCAACGGCCATGGTGCTGCACATGTGATCAGTTATGACACCAGCCATTTGATGGTTTGACAGTTTGGTTGAGAACACAAGCAAATGTGACAGTTATCAATTCCGGGATTTCAGGATTCTAACTGTTTTTTGAAACTGTTAAATCAATTGGTTTAGCTCCACTTTATGATTTACGGCTGTTTGTGGGCTCTGGGCTTCAGCAAAATAGCAGCCTTCAGCGAGAAGCAAGTTGTTATGGGTAAAGTTGCGCTTTAAGTTAAACGGAGCAAGAATTTGCAAGTAAAGGTCACAGGAACTGGAAAGCAACATAGAAAACAACCACGAAGGGATTGGAACACTCTATCTTCTGATCCAAAGTCAGATGCCTTATCCATTAGGCCACACAGTCTGCCACAGAGTCACCATTTTTGTGTGTGGTGTGCAGATTAGCCAAGCACTTGAAGATCACCTGGGACATCTTCTTCTACTTGCTTTGCTCAAGCAGATTTGGTAGGAAAGGATCTGAAAAGTTTGACTTGGTGCCATGGTCATGCTTTAAGAAGTGCATTTGCAAAAGGGCCTAGGTGCAGAGTGTTAATATAGCTTCTTGACAGTGGTAATAGATCAACAGAGTACCATGAGTAGATGATATCTCTAGAGGCAGCCAGACTCATCAAAATGTCTAGTCAGGATGGCCGAGTGGTCTCTAAGGCACCAGACTCTGATGTTTCTTCACATTGTGTGCGTGTCAAAATGGAGGCGTGGGTTCAAATCCCACTTCTGACAAATAGTTTACACATTTAGCTTGAACTAGAATGACCACTTCCACTGTGTTTTCATGCTACCATGTCACTGACAAAAAAACAAAAACAAATAATCCCAAAAACTTTGCAGATCCTTCATAAAGATCAAATTGTTCTGAAAACTCTGCTAGGCCATGCTGAAAAATTTTTTATTTCACGTGCAACTTTAGTCAGAAAATTAAGTCCTGCTAGATCACTTCAGGTTGGCTTGTTTTGCATGTATAGACAGGGCTTTTTTTCAGCGGGAACGCGGGGGAACTGGTTCTGGTACCTCCTGGACTGACTGTATGTAATGGCAAGGGGTTCTGCAGGGTATTGATGTTCACTGCTGGGGGCTCTATTCTAGCTGGAGGGGGATCTATTTTTGCAGGGGGGTCTATTGTTGCTGAGGAGGTCTATTGTTGCTGGTGGGGGACCTATTGTTGCTAGGGGTGAGTCTTATGTTGCTGGGGGGTCAGTTGTTGCTGAAGGAGATCTACTGTTGTGGGGGAGCAGTCTATTGTTGATGGCTGCCAGAAAGTCTATTAATGCTGGCTGTGCAGAGTTTTGTTGATGCTTCCGGGAGTCTATTGTTGCTGGGGGGGGAAATTTTGTTGTGGATGGCACATTGTTGTTAGGGGGATCTATTGTTGCTGGCTGAAGGGGATCTATTTTACTGCTTTTCTTCATATCATTACCAAATTCCATACAAATTACTTAGCACCACAAAAAGATACTTGGTTCTGTATTGTCTAAAAGGGGTGGTACTGGGAGGTGGGTAAGGGATGGAACCAAGGGACGGTGCTTGTAGGTGGGTATGGGCGGGGAAAAGGGGTGACTCTGAAAAGGGGAGTTCCTGCACCTATTGTCTGAGAAAAAAAGCCCTGAGAGCAACAGTTCTTTTTTTCAGGTCCTCAGAGAATTCTTTGCCATGAGGTGCCATATTGAACTTCCAGTGACCAGTATGAGAGAGTGAGAGCGATAACACCAAATTGAACACACCTGCTCCCCATTCACACCTGAGACCTTGTAACACCAAAGAGTCACATAACACCAGGGAGGGAAAATGGACAATTGGGCCCAAGTTGAACATTTTCACTTAAGGGTGTACTCACTGGTGTTGCCAGCGGTTTAGACATTAATGGCTGTGTGTTAAGTTATTTTGAGGGGACAGCAAATTTACACTGTTATACAAGCTGTACACTCACTACTTTACATTGTAGCAAAGTGTCATTTCTTCAGTGTTGTCACATGAAAAGATATAATAAAATATTTACAAAAACGTGAGGGGTCTACTCACTTTTGTGAGATACAAATATATATATATATATATATATATATATATATATATATATATATATATATATATATATTCAATCACAGAGGAGAACCGCACCCAGCTTGTAAGTGCTAGCAATCAGGTCTTCCGCCGACCTTATATATAAAGAAAAAAGTCCAAGAAGTTGCTGCACTTAAAAATTTCCGTTGCTTTATTTCACATAGTCTTACAGGAAAATTATAAAGCAAACATAATGATTCCAGACAAATAAGGGCAACAAATGCCTATATCATTCAGATATGAATGGATTACGTTTCGGGCTAGTATGCTTACGCCCTTCCTAAGATCCGTCACAGCATATCTGAAGATTTCACTGCAATCATTCATTTAAATACAGATTTGTAGAAAACATCTCACGTGGAATCAATATGGTTGATTAGTTAAATCCTTATTATATTTGGTACTCATGTGTATATATATTATCTACCAAAAATACAAAATATAGCTACAGATTTTTTATCTTAAATTCAAGGTATAAAGCTGTCATCGGATTCCATCCTAATATCATGGGACATCTCTAGCTTATTTACCATTATTCCCCATGATTTGGGGATAGAGGCATGCCAGCAATTGTTATCCCAGTCAGGTGATTATGAAACAAAACATATTGTGTTTCTACTTGATTTATTAAAAATTGTTCTGGAAGAAAATTATTTTCTTTTCAAAGACACTCATTTCTTACAATTAAACGGGGCAGCGATGGGTTCTAATGTTGCACCCCCATATGCGAATTTGTTCATGAATATGGTTGAGACATCTTTTATCTATGTGAATGATTTATTCCGTAAGCATTGCCAGTGTTGGTACAGATTTGTGGACGATATTTTCGCTATATGGGATGGTGACATGGAGAGCTTATTTTTGTTTGACAAATATATTAATTACCTAATACTGGGCCTCAAGTTTAATATTGAAATTGATATAAATGAGATTTCCTTTCTAGATACCACACTAAAATTGGAAAATATGCAAATCACCAGTGATCTGTATGTGAAACCCACAGATCGTAACCAATTGCTACACTTCAATAGTTTTCATCCTCCCAATGTTTTTTTGTCCATTCCAAAGAGTCAGATGATGAGGGTGCAGCGGATCGTTAGTGACCCACTGTGCCGTGATCAGAGACTCAATGAAATGAAAGTTAAACTTACTAATAGATGGTATCCCCAATCTTTGATTGAAATAGAACGGTCTAATAAGAATAACACCAGGATATCTAGAAAAGAAACAAAAAGAATCCCCTTTATTATGCAATACCATCCTTTTTCTAAGAAAATCTCCCAAATAATTAAAAAACATTGGAACCTTTTAAGAACTAGTTATCCTATGGTACAAGAATTTTGGAATCCACCTATGCCCTCCTATAAGAAAGGTAGAACTTTGCGGGACCGATTAATAAAATCGGACCAACCTCCATCTATAACATCAAAACTAATCTTTTTGGGACCAAAAAATCTGGGCTCATACCCTTGTTTGTCATGCATACAATGCAACTCTATGATTAAAGGTAAATGTTTTACACATCCACATAGGGGATTCAATATCCCTATACGTGGACACTATACATGTCAATCTTCATATGTGATATATGCTATAAAGTGCCCATGCGGTTTAGTTTACATTGGAGAGACTACACAAAAAGAAAAAGACAGGATAGCAAGACATAAGTACTCTATACGTGATAAGTTAACACAATTACCGATGGCTAGACACTTTTTAGAATTTGGACATAATGTATCACAATTAAAATATATGGTGCTAAAAGGAATAGAGAAAAATAGGAGGGGAGGAAATCGTGAAATGATTTTGAGGAAAAGAGAGGTATACTGGATACATTTTTTGAATACCATTGCTCCATATGGCTTAAATGTGGATCTGGATCTTTATTTATTTGTTTAAATCTACGAATTTTTATGACCATACATTTGGATAAAATGTTTTATGAGAACTATAAATGTGGATATGTCTGTTTTATACACATGTATATCTCTTACAGGTTCATGAAATTGTTTGAAGAAAATGAATGGGGGGATTAAGTTATTGGCCGCTATTTGCTATATTTTGTATTTTTGGTAGATAATATATATACACATGAGTACCAAATATAATAGGGATTTAACTAATCAACCATATTGATTCCATGTGTGATGTTTTCTACAAATCTGTATTTAAATGAATGATTGCAGTGAAACCTTCAGATATGCTGTGACGGATCTTAGGAAGGGCGTAAGCATACTAGCCCGAAACGTAATCCATTCCTATCTGAATGATATAGGCATTTGTTGCCCTTATTTGTCTGGAATGATTATGCTTGCTTTATAATTTTCCTGTAAGACTATGTGAAATAAAACAACGGAAAGTGCAGCAACCTCTTGGACTTTTTTCTTTATATATATATACAGTGCCTTGCAAAAGTATTCACCCCCCTTGGCATTTTTCGTGTTTTGTTGCCTCACAACCTGGAATTAACATGGATTGTTTGAGGATTTGCATCACTTAATTTACAGAACATGCCCACAACTTTGAAGAGGTTTTTTTTTATTGTGAAGCAAACAACAAATAGGACAAAATAACAGAAAAAGTCAGTGTGCATAACTATTCACCCCCCTAAAGTCAATACTTTGTAGAGCCACCTTTTGCGGCTATCACAGCTCCAAGTCGCTTTGGATAAGTCTCTATGAGCTTGCCACATCTTGCCACTGGGATTTTTGCCCATTCCTCCTTGCAAAACTGCTCCAGCTCCTTCAAGTTGGATGGTTTGCGCTTGTGAACAGCAATCTTTAAGTCTGACCACAGATTTTCTATTGGATTGAGGTCTGGGATTTGACTAGGCCATTCCAACACCTTTACATGTTTCCCCTTAAACCACTCAAGTGTTGTTTTAGCAGTGTGTTTGGGGCCATTGTCCTACTGGAAGGTGAACCTCCGTCCTAGCCTCAAATTACACACAGAATGGTACAGGTTTTGCTCAAGAATATCCCTGTATTTAGCACCATTCATCTTTCCCTCAATCCTGACCAGTTTCCCAGTCCCGACTGCTGAAAAACATCCCCACAGTATGATGCTGCCACCACTATTTTTCACTGTGGTATTCTTTGGGTGATGTGTTGGGTTTGCACAAGACATTGCGTTTTTTTTGATGGCCAAAAAGTTCAATTTTAGTCTCATCAGACCAGAACACCTTCCTCCATACATTTTGGAAGTCTCCCGCATGCCTTTTCGCAAACTCAAAAAGTGCCATTTTGTTTTTTGCTGAAAGGAATTGGTTTCTTCTGGCCACTCTGCCATAAAGCCCAACTCTATGGAGCGTACGACTTATTGTCGTCCTATGTACAGGTACTCCAGTCTCTGCTGTAGAACTCTGCAGGTCCTCCAGGGTTACCTTAGGTCTCTGTGCTGCCTCTCTGATTAATGCCCTCCTTGCCTGGTTTTGGTGTGCGGGCGTCTCTTGGCCGGTTTGCCATGTTCTTTCCATTTGGTTATGATAGATTTGATGGTGCTCCTAGGGATCATCAAAGATTTGGATATTTTTTTATACCCTAACCTTGACTTGTACTTCTCAACAACATTGTCCCTTACTTGTTTGGAGAGTTCCATGGACTTCATGGCAGTGTTTGGTTAGTGGTGCTTCTTGCTTAGGTGTTGCAGCCTCTGGGGCCTTTCAAAAAGATGTGTATATGTAATGATAGATCATGGGACACTTAGATTGCACACAGGTGGACATAATTTCACTAATTATGTGACTTCTGAAGGTAATTGGTTGTACCAGAGCTTTTTATGGGCTTCATAACAAAGAGGGTGAATACATAACCACATGCCAATTATCCGTTTTTTATTTCTGAAATATAGTTTTATGTATATATTTTTCTAATTTTACTTCACCAACTTAGAGTATTGTGTTCTGATCCATCACATATAATTCAGATTAAAAAAACATTGAACTAAAGGCTGTAATGTAACAAAATAGGTAAAAAGCCTAGGCACTGTATATATATCTATATATATCTATATATATAGATATATATATATAGATGTATATATAGATGTATATATATTAATATATTTGTGTTTCAACTTTGTCAAAACTCAGACCATTTAGTACCTTTTGGTTAAGTGTTTGGATCTCCTTGGAGTGCTTGGTTTTAGTGACTTGTGTATGTCAGCCCCAACACTTTTTTCTTTATGAAATGTTCATTTTAAACCCTTATAGTATTTAATATTTTATCTTTTATCTTCTATTGCCTTTGTCTGAAAACATTTGGATCGGCAACCTTCCTCAAAAATTATTTTGTCCCACCACTCCTCCAACATTGTATACTCTAATATTGCCACATTTAAATTCAGCGTATTTACAGTTCATTACAAATATGCATACATATCATCATGGCTTTGACTTGTGTCTACAAAAATCATGTTCGAAGTGGTAGTTTGTATGAGTTTTAGCTTAGCATGTAGAAAGTATTTTTTCCCTATGTAGGAAAAAGCCATCCAGGCTTCCAGCCAAACCAAAGCTCCATGACGTAGTTCTAAAATAAAGTTGTTGAGGGTGCACATTGTTTACTGTTTACTGGTGGCTGACTTATTGTTATTATTAGCATTGTGCTTCAAGTGCCTTAGTGTAGCCAGAGGGGTTTCTAGGTTTGTTATCGAGTCACAAGATGCAATGTTGTTTTTGTGCTTTTCAGTAATGTTGGCTATGGCTTCCACTACAGACAGACATCTCGGCTCCTTATTAAACTGAAATGATAAACTTCTTGACTTGGGTCTATAATTAGTGGATAATTATGTATAAGGAGACATCTTTATCTTCCCTATTTTTAATTTTGCTTACAAAAAATAAATCCGTAATAGAATGACTTTGTGCTGCTGTGTCTTAGGATAATGTGACCCAGTCCCCTATGTACAAATTAATTATACATTTTAGTATAGCATGTCGCATGCCACACTGTTTTAATTATTACTTTTAGCTAAATGCAAACACATACCTGTTTATCCAGTATCTGACCTTTTTGGTGCTTCATGTCCAGGTGACAACACTAACCACAGGCTCCTAATTCTGTGGTATTGTTGTCAACATCCGGGGCATACTCCTACAACATACTCTATTGCTTGAATAGTTCTTTTGCCAGCCTGTCTTAAAGTGATGTCACCAGGCAGGACTCACCGGCTTCCAGCCTGCCCACAGCCCAGATGTGCACCTCAGATGAGTTTTTTGATTAGATTAGTTTAAAGGTAATACACTTATGCCATCTGATATACTTAGAGGGGTATATTTATAAATGATAGAATTTGACTTTCACCAAACATTCACAGCAGGTGTATATTCCTGGTGCACATGTCATAAAGTAGTTGTGAACCTACAATGGTATAGACACTTTCTAAGACAGGTATACTTATGCAGGTACCATACATTTTGCTTAGTTTCAAAATTATTTTTCATACCTTTTTTATAAGGTTAAAAAGTTCTGTAGTGCATCTCTTCTTCCTGAGACTGGGGGTCGAGGGGACAGGACACTATGCAGGCACACAGTGTGCCTATATTCTATAGTCTATTCAGTTTGAGGTAAAATGCAGGTTGTGCTTGAGCAGGGTGTGTGTTTAAGAGGCAGGATTTGATTTGAAAACCTTGTGGTTTCGCTGGAACCATGAGGCGATACACATTCCATACAGGATACTAGTTCCTATTCTGATCGTCCTTAATGGGAATCTATTAGCCTCCTGTATTCTTTTTTTTGCAAATTTGACTCCTTGGTCCTTCAATGCCTCCTGTGGTTATCTGCAGTCTGCTGTCTGGTCACATGGTGTCTATTTGACTCCCTGAACCATTATTAACTGCAAGCGCTATATTCCGGGAAGGCTCTGTTACTCAAGTGGACAGCATCCCCTGAGGAAGCCCCATCTATAGAATGAAACATGTTGGGAACCATGCTACCTTGCTGTAACCACAAGGACTGTATTTTATGAGTCTATTGTAATGTTGCTTTTATGGAGTACTTACCTTTTTAATGGTTATTAATAAAACGTATATATTTTATGAAATCTTTATGGACTTATTGAACATGCACCTAAAAAATCCCATAATCCCCAATTACACAATATAGTCCAGGGATGTGGTGCTAAACTATTGGTATATTGTCCATAGGATAAACTATTACCCTATTCAGGTATGCTGTGTATCTGTACACTGTCCTGTACTTTGGAATGGCCAGCCAATGGATGAAAACTGACCACACTAACACAGATCATCTTCTGTGCTTTGTGTGGTCAGTTTAGAAAAAGAAAGGGAGGTGGTTGGCAAGATCAGTCATTTACTGCAGATATAATAAGTACATGTAAAATAATAGAGACTGTGATTTATAAAATACTTATATGTGAACAAACACATTACAGTGACTGATTTAGCTGCAGTGAATGTTTGGTGGATGTCACACTTCTTAATAAATATGCCCCTTTTTTTCTAATTTATCTGTGTACATGTGTTCTGTCACCCTGGAAAAATGTTAAAAATTAAAATTGAATACCCCACACTAGGAGTGGATTTTTTATTTATAATTTATACACACTGATTAATCCTTTATCTAAACTTGCATGATAGTCTGTGAGTTAGTTCTCCAAACATGGCCCCAAAATAATTTATGTCCATATTACTGCCATTTTATTGATTTTTGTGGAATTACTTGGGAACCACATCCCTTCGGGGTTCCAGGAGAGTAATGCCGTGTACACACGAGCGGACTTTCGAAGGACTGAACTAGGGATGAGCCGAACAGGAAAAAAGTTTGCTCGAACACGCGAACACCGTTAAAGTCTATGGGACACGAACATGAATAATCAAAAGTTCTAATTTTAAAGGCTTATATGCAAGTTATTGTCATAAAAAGTGTTTGGGGACCCAGGTCCTGCCCCAGGGGACATGGATCAATGCAAAAAAAAAGTTTTAAAAACGGCAGTTTTTTCAGGAGCCGTGATTTTAATAATGCTTAAAGTCAAACAATAAAAGTGTAATATCCCTTTAAATTTCGTACCTGGGGGGTGTCTATAGTATGCCTGTAAAGGGGCGCATGTTTCCCGTGTTTAGAACAGTCTGACAGCAAAATGACATTTCGAAGGAAAAAACCCATTTAAAACTACCCGCGGCTATTGCATTGCCGACAATACACATAGAAGTTCATTGATAAAAACGGCATGGGAATTCCCCACAGGGAAACCCCGGACCAAAATTAAAAAAAAAAAAATGACGTGGGAGTCCCCCCCCTAAATTCCATACCAGGCCCTTCAGGTCTGGTATGGATATTAAGGGGAACCCCGGCCAAAATTTAAAAAAAAATGACATGGGGTTCCCCCTAAATTCCATACCAGACCCTGAAGGTCTGGTATGGATTTTAAGGGGAACCCCGCGCCAAAAAAAAAAAAAACGGCGTGGGGTCCCCCCAAAAATCCATACCAGACCCTTATCCGAGCACGCAACCTGGCAGGCCGCAGGAAAAGAGGGGGGGACGAGAGTGCGCCCCCCCTCCTGAACCGTACCAGGCCACATGCCCTCAACATTGGGAGGGTGCTTTGGGGTAGCCCCCCAAAACACCTTGTCCCCATGTTGATGAGGACAAGGGCCTCATCCCCACAACCCTGGCCGGTGGTTGTGGGGGTCTGTGAGCGGGGGGCTTATCGGAATCTGGAAGCCCCCTTTAACAAGGGGGCCCCCAGATCCCGGCCCCCCCCCCTGTGTGAAATGGTAAGGGGGTACTTACCTCTACCATTTCACTAAAAAACTGTCAAAAATGTTAAAAATGACAAGAGACAGTTTTTGACAATTCCTTTATTTAAATGCTTCTTCTTTCTTCTATCTTCCTTCATCTTCTTCTGGTTCTTCCTCCGGCATTCTCGTCCAGCATCTCCTCCGCAGTGTCTTCTATCTTCTTCTCCTCGGGCCGCTCCGCACCCATGGCATGGGGGGAGGCTCCCGTTCTTCTCTTCATCTTCTTCTTCATCCTCTTCTCTTCTTCCTTCTTCTCTTCTTCTCTTCTTCATTTTCTTCTCCGGGCCGCTCCGCACCCATGCTGGCATGGAGGGAGGCTCCCGCTGTGTGACGGCGTCTCCTCGTCTGACGGTTCTTAAATAACGGGGGGCGGGGCCACCCGGTGACCCCGCCCCCTCTGACGCACGGGACATGACGGGGCTTCCTTGTGGCATTCCCCGTGACGTCACAGGGAAGTCCCGTCAAGTCACCGTGCGTCAGAGGGGGGCGGGGTCACCGGGTGGCCCCACCCCCCATTATTTAAGAACCGTCAGACGAGGAGACGCCGTCACACAGCCGGAGCCTCCCTCCATGCCAGCATGGGTGCGGAGCGGGCCGGAGAAGAAAATGAAGAAGAGAAGAAGAGAAGAAGGAAGAAGAGAAGAGGACGAAGAAGAAGATGAAGAGATGAGCGGGAGCCTCCCCCCATGCCATGGGTGCGGAGCGGCCCGAGGAGAAGAAGATAGAAGATGCCGCGGAGGAGATGCTGGATGAGAACGCCGGAGGAAGAACCAGAAGAACCAGAAGAACCAGAAGAAGAAGATGAAGGAAGATAGAAGAAAGAAGAAGCATTTAAATAAATGAATTATCAAAAACTGTCTCTTGTCATTTTTAACATTTTTGACAGTTTTTTAGTGAAATGGTAGGGGTAAGTACCCCCTTACCATTTCACACGGGGGGGGCGGGATCTGGGGGTCCCCTTGTTAAAGGGGGCTTCCAGATTCCGATAAGCCCCCCGCCCGCAGACCCCCACAACCATCGGCCAGGGTTGTGGGGATGAGGCCCTTGTCCTCATCAACATGGGGACAAGGTGTTTTGGGGGCTACCCCAAAGCACCCTCCCAATGTTGAGGGCATGTGGCCTGGTACGGTTCAGGAGGGGGGGGCCGCACTCTCGTCCCCCCCTCTTTTCCTGCAGCCTGTCCGGATAAGGGTCTGGTATGGATTTTTGGGGGGACCCCACGCCGTTTTTTTTTTTTTTTTGGCGCGGGGTTCCCCTTAATATCCATACCAGACCTGAAGGGCCTGGTATGGAATTTAGGGGGACTCCCACGTCATTTTTTTTTTTTAATTTTGGTTCGGGGTTTCCCTGTGGGGAATTCCCATGCCGTTTTTATCAATGAACTTCTATGTGTATTGTCGGCAATGCAATAGCCGCGGGTAGTTTTAAATGGGTTTTTTCCTTCGAAATGTCATTTTGCTGTCAGACTGTTCTAAACACGGGAAACATGCGCCCCTTTACAGGCATACTATAGACACCCCCCAGGTACGAAATTTAAAGGGATATTACACTTTTATTGTTTGACTTTAAGCATTATTAAAATCACTGCTCCTGAAAAAACAGACGTTTTTAAAACTTTTTTTTGCATTGATCCATGTCCCCTGGGGCAGGACCCGGGTCCCCAAACACTTTTTATGACAATAACTTGCATATAAGCCTTTAAAATTAGCACTTTTGATTTCTCCCATAGACTTTTAAAGGGTGTTCTGTGGCATTCGAATTTGCCGCGAACACCCCAAATTGTTCGCTGTTCGGAGAACTTGCGAACAGCCAATGTTCGAGTCGAACATGAGTTCGACTCGAACTCAAAGCTCATCCCTAGTTCCGACGTAACGGACTTGCCTACACATGATCACACCAAAGTCCGACTGATTTGAACGTGATGACATACGACGGGACTAGAATAAGGAAGCCAGTAGCCAATAGCTGCCCTTGTGTCGTTGTTCGTCCGTCGAACTAGCATACAGACGAACGGATTTTTCGACCGGACTTGAGTCCGTCGGAAAGATTTGAAACATGTTCTATTTCTAAAGTCCGTCTGATTTTTCGACAGCAAAGGTCCGATGAAGCCCACACACGATCGAATTGTCCGGCGGATTTGTTCCGTCGGACCTTTGCTGTCGAAAAGTCCGGTCATGTGTACACGGCATTAGAAATAAAATGCTGTTTGGTTAGGAGATTTTACTTCCTTACCTGTGTAGTCACTGGGCAGAAAGTAAGGGCAGATCTTTACAATACAGCTGTCAGCTGTTAGCAATAAACACAGTTTTTTTTAGGATAATAGAATTATAGCTTCTACCTGATTTTAACGCTTGTCTATTCCTCTGCTGTTGGAGATATACAGTATATCATGTACTGTACCTTTACCCTCTGTTTGGTCACCAGACTGGAAGTAATGGTTGGTCATGTGAAAAAAAGGACACCTCATGGAAACATAACTTATAAATTGAAACAGTGTACTCATTTTCATAATCTAAAATAATGAAGATGTAGACATGTTACCTAAGTACTCCCCTACATTTACCACCACTTCAAAATTATGACATTTGATTGTGGTCTTCAAGTTTAGGTTCCAATGATTAGAACCTCCTTAGGGAGTACGTATGTACAAGGAACCTTATTTACAGTCTTATTTACAACTCACATATCTAGGGTCTGGTGTTCTCTTTCATTTTAACATGTATGGTGTCATTATGCCAAGATCAATAGCATAGCTCCCAACTGTCCCTGATTTCGTGGGACTGTCCCTGATTTGGAGCAATGTCCCTCTGTCCCTCTTTCCTCCTCCTCTTTCCTCCTCATTTGTCCCTCATTTTGGTCTGATCTATATAGTTGTATATAAAATGCACTTTTATCCTTCAAAACGTATTTCCCAGTGCTAAACCTTTCATCCAACTTCTAAATTGCTGCATTTGTACATTTTAAAAGCCAATATAAAGGAATAGTAGTGGTAAATAAAGCCCTTCTTGATTTAATTAACCTTTTTTTGGCTAATTCTCCTTTAAGGGGGTGTGGCAGGGGGCGTGTCCTATGCCTATATACGTTTGTTTGTCTGACAAACGATTTAACAGTTTTATTGCCACCACCATAGGTCATATGTTGCAGCCAGAGATTTACACACACTCTTGGCTGCCCCTCAGTGAGGCTTCCCTGCCATGCTTACGGGGCTCTGCCTGTCCTACCTGCAGGCCTGGAACCCACATGGTGTGTGTCGCTGGGTGGAGGGAAGGGAGACCAGTGAACATCCGTTCACTGATCTTCCCTAGCAGCAAAAAAAAAAAAACGGAAGCGATGTGTATAACATAATTTCCAGTTCTGTTTTTTATTAAAACATTTTTGTCCGGATATTGCAAAGGTTAAGCATCTAATTAGTGGACTAAGGTGCTAATTAAGAAAATACACATTCATGTAAATCCTATTACCTGTTAAGTAGCTGGTTAACAAATGTCTGATGCAATTCTGCCCCCTTCTGCAGCATACAGTGTTGTAGTCTGATCACTAGGAAAAGAGACTAAGGAAATGCTTCCTCCTGCCTGTAGCAGACTGATGACATCATCTCAGCATAGGCAAAGTCACAGAACTGGGGCTCAAGAACTGCTATCTAGTGACAAAAAGTAAAGCGTATTTAGATATGATATCATTACTGTAAAATATTAAATTTCAAGAAATTATTCATGGTAACTTGTAAAGTAATGGCCCGGAGCTAAAGTAACACTGGGAGGAGGTCCAACATGAGGTAGGTCAGTGGGTAGAGTGTAGATATAAGTGGTGGGTGGAGTTAGGAGCAGTGGTCAGTTGGAGTGAGGAGCGCGCCGGACAGAAGATTTGCTACAAGGTCTCCAGTTCATACCATCATGGGTGACTTGGAGGCACTATTGTCTCAACTTTGGGAGGAGGCGGCAGCCAGAGGCACTGGATGGCTGCAGGCATCGGTCTCCAGCTTATAGCAGGGCCCCAGCCAGGCCTCCTCTGCTGCGCCCACAAGCCCCCCTCCTTCGGGTCGCACACGTGCTAGGAGGTCCAGGCCTCCTGAGCGTTTTAGCCCTGTGCTGGCCGGCATCCGGGACCGCATTGAAAGCCCGGTACAAGATACTTTAACTCCTCCAAGCGCAAGCCTGCCGTGGCTTCTGCAGGCGGGGAGAAGAATACCCGCTCACGCCGGATCCGGGGAGCGAGCCAATCAGCTGAACCAGGTACATCCCTCCCTGCTACAAGCTCGAGACGCATGGTGGCTGCCTCGGCGGGCTCCCCGCCTGTCCGGAGGGAAGCTCGGCGTGGGCGAGATGCCTCGGCGGGTGCCAGCTATGTGCCTTGAATGGCTGGGGCCTGTATTCCAGACGGGTGAGGACGGAGGAGAGGGGCGGCGGGTGCCCAGCGACATCGTGGGGACTTGGACGGTGCACGGTCCAGGTCAACGGCCAGGTGGGCTTCCCCTGCCCGGCCCAGGGCTCAGCATGATGGCCTCGTGGAGCGGGAGACACGTTCCGGTACGGCAGGCAGTGATGACGTCACTGCTGTGTGCTTGGCTGCTGCGGGGAATCCTGACGTGCGGCCTACGCATGGGGAGCAGAGAGAGGCCGGGAGTTCCCAGGACAGTTTGTCTGAGGGCGAGCTGGACGATCGGGTGGAAGGTGACCTACCGGAGGCTGCACATGGAGCTGGAATTGCGGCTGGATGTCCAGTGAGACAGCGGCAGCCAGGTGAGAACCCTTCTGTGTTGTCTTTGTCCTCTTCTGGTGTTAGCAAAGGGGTGTCTGTGAGTGGGGCTGGGGTGTAAGCATGTCAGTGGGACAGGGGGATGGCTCAGGTGGGATGGGTCATGGTGGTGGTTCCCTGTCCCTGGGGGTAGCGGGGCGCAAGAAGTGGGGGTGGTGCAAACATTGCTGGCTGGCTTGCGGGAAGTGTTGGCGCGCTGTGAGGCTGGTCCGCGGCCAGTGGCAGACGCTTCCCCAGTGGCAGCGTGGGCTACAGCCCACACGTCAGCAGCCCAGGACTCTATGCGGGTGGTACCTACCCCGGGTGTATCGGCTGGGGTTGCGGGGCCAGTGGGGGGCCCGGTTATTGGGGGGTGGGGACGACAAATCCTTTGACTCGCCCCCGTCTGTGACGGTAGTGCTGGTACAATGGCAGCGGTTGGGGATGCCGCGGCTGTTGGAAAAGGGGCGGTAGGAGTGGACGGGGTGCGATTGGCAGATGCTGCCAAATGCGAAGTCTACGTCTGTTTTGAGGGGCCTTTGGGCGCTCATTTGAAGGCGGAGGTGAAGGAGCGCATTTGGAAGAGAGAGTACGTTGAAATTTTCTCTTTGTTGCCCTTGGAGAAGTTAACTTGGACAAAGTTAAGCCGGACGAGAGCAAGAAAGAAGAGGAGAAGTGGCGCTATCGGTTAATCCCGTGCACATTTGCAAATTGGCTGCAGGCGTTTGCGATTTTAGCGAGCGTTATTGGGGAATAGAAGTCCGAGCACTGCTCAGCGCTTTTTTTGCTATCTTGATTCCATTGGGGAGGCGCAAAGGGTGTATGGGGGGACTGCCTGGTTGCAATATGATGACCAGTTCCTGCAGAGGAAGGCGGTTCGCCCTGCATTACGGTGGGACCATAAAGACATTAGTCTTTGGATGAAGCTAATGTCCTCTCCAAGAAGTCCTTTGCCTCCCTTTCAAGGTGGGGCCGGAGGTTCAGCTTTTGCCGGACAACCAACCGGCAGTCGCATGGGTTTCTGCTGCCAATTTAATGCTGGTACCTGCAAATTTGGGGCAAAATGTCGATTCCGGCATGAGTGTTCCACATGCGGGGGTTCGCACTCACAGTCTCGGTGCTTTAAGCAGGGTCGAGGAAAAGGGGCAGATGCTGGAAAAAGGGAAGACACCGGTGATGGTAAAAAGGATGGCTCCCTTTCTAAGGCGATACCCTATTCGGGCAGCGGCCAGGTTATTAGAGTTGGGGTTTACGGAGGGTTTCAGGTTGAATAGCCGGCTTCAGGTTGTTCCGCCTATGGCGGATAATTTGAGGTCGGCTAGGGAGCATCCTGGCGTCGTCACTGAAAAATTGTTCAAAGAAGTTTTGTTGGGTCACATGGCTGGCCCGTTTGAGATGCCGCCGATACCTGGTTTGGTTATATCCCCTTTGGGTGTGGTTCCCAAGAAGGAGCCAAACAAGTTTCGGCTCATTCACCATTTGTCTTTCCCACGTGGGGGATCAGTTAATGATTCCATTGACCCTGATCTTTGTAAGGTGTCTTACACATTTGATACGGCGGTAGCATGGGTGCAGCGTTTGGGTAAGGGCGCATTGTTGGCAAAAACGGATATAGAGGCTGCTTTTCGCCTCTTGCCGGTTCATCCAGATTGCTGTCATTTGTTGGGCTGTCGCTGGCAGGGTAAGTTTTTTGTTGACAGATGTTTGCCAATGGGGTGTGCTATTTCTTGTTCCTTGTTCGAGCACTTTAGTTCCTTTCTGGAATGAGCGGTACGGGATGTTTCAGGCTTGTCATCCGTCATCCATTTGGATGATTTTTTATGTATAGGGCCTGCGGAGAGCTTGGTGTGTGTATCTCTGTTGACTACAATTCAGCAACTTTTTGAAGTTTTTGGGGCTCCGTTGACCATTGACAAATCGGAAGGTCCGGCTACTGTTTTGTGTTTTTTGGGGATCGTTATAGATTCTGTGGCTATGGAATATCGGTTGCCTATGGACAAATTGGGGGGTTTGAGGCAGGAGGTGTCTGAGGCGTTACGGGTGAAGAAGATCCAGCTTTGAGCTCTGCAATCTCTGCTGGGAAAATTAAATTTTGCCTGCCGCATCATGCCTATGGGGCGTATTTTCTGCAGGCGTCTGGCAGCGGCCACGGCTGGAGTCTGGGCTCCGCATCATTATATTCGATTGGGGCTGGATCACAAGGAGGATCTAAAAGTGTGGGATTCATTTTTGGCGACATATAATGGCTGCTCTCTGTGGTTAGGTCAGGTGGTTTCGAACTTTGATTTGGAACTGTTCACTGATGCGGCTGGGTCCGGTGGTTTTGGGGCTTTTTACCAGGGAAGGTGGAGCACCGGGGAATGGCGGGCGGCATGGAAGGAGTCTGGTTTGGTACATAATCTGGCGGCGTTGGAATTGTTCCCCATTGTTCTGGCTGTGGAGCTATGGGGAGAGGATTTTAGGAACCATCGCGTGCGTTTTCACTGCGATAATCTGGGAGTGGTACAGGCCATTATTATAACACTCCGTCTTCCCCCCAGTTGTGCGCTTACTGCGGCATCTGGTTTTGAATGGTTTGTGTATCAACTGTTTTGTGACTGCAGTTCATGTTCCAGGGATTGACAATTCAGTGGCGTTGTCTCGTTTCCAGTGGGACAGGTTTCGCCAACTGGTACCGGAAGCGGATGTATCCAGGATTCCTTGCTCCGAGAGGTTATGGAGCATCGCATTGCCACTGCCCAGCGGTTGATCCGTGGATCGGTCTCTGCAGCTACTTGGACAGCGTACAGTAAGATCTGGCTGGAATGGGGGGCTTTGGTGGGGGAAGTGGGGGAATGCTTTCACCATGAGGGTAGAGTCCATTTGCTGCTTTACTTTATAGGCAGGAATTTTGAGAGGGGAGTGTCAGCTTCATCTATGTCACGAAAGTTGGCGGAGCTGGCATACATGTTCCAGTTGGCAGGGCAAAGGGACGCTACGAAGGCTTTCATGGTTTGGCATGCTATGCTTGGATATCGCGCTGGTCGAACGGCAGCCGACAAGAGACACCCAGTTTCTTTTAAGGTTTTGGGGGATGTGGTGGAACAGTTGGGATATGTTTGTTTTTCTCAGTTTGAGAGGGTTTTTTTTCGGGCCATTTTTGTATTGGCCTTTTTTGGAGTTTTTCGGGTGGGCGAGATGGTGAGTAAGAACAAAAAGGGTGACGGGGGCTTGAAAATTCAAGATGTTTGGTTACATGGGGATATGTTGGGGGTGTTTTTGAGAAAGTCCAAGACAGATCAATTAGGAAAGGGGGCGTGGGTTGAGTTGAAGATGGTCCCGGGTTCTCCTTTATGTCCGGTTGCGGCTGTGGGGGAATTCTGTAAAATCAGGCCCCAGGGCGAGGGGGTTTTCTTCCAACATGAAGACGGGACGGCTGTGTCACATTTTCAGTTTCAGGCAGTGTTCAGGAAATGTTTGGTGGCAGCGGGATTGAATGCGGAGAATTATTCTTCTAACTCGTTCTGCATTGGAGCGGCCACTGAGGCCGTCCTGTGGGGATTGGATGAGAAGGTGGTACGGAGTACTGATCAGTGGGAATCAGCGAGGTTTAAATGATATGTTCGCCCTCACTTACTTTAGTTAAATTAATCATCATGGGGGGGGGTTTAGCGGTTTGCAAATCCTCTCTCTATTTGCTTATTCGAAAATTTATGTTGGGTAGGCTGGTGGGTTAGTTGCTAGGGAATGTTAGGGTGACGTGTTTTTGTCTTCTCCCTTTCTTCCTTTTGTCTGTTTCATTTTTATTTCAGATTCGGAATCCTGCTTGGTGTGGATCCTGGGACACTCAAACGTGTATTGGGGTGCCAGAATGCCAGGAGGGATGGCAGGTTGTTGGGTTTGTCAGGGGAGGAGGGCGTAGTACGCTGGATTGGAATCCCGGGCATGCTCTGGTCTAGGGTGGTACCTGAGATGCATAGGTACACCCGACTGGACCGCACCCCTGATGTGGTTTTGATACATGCGGGGGGGTAATGACCTGGGTTTATGTTGCGCAAGAGAGTTGATCCGGGGCATAAAATTCGATCTGTTACGGCTGCAATCCTTTTTTTCCAGATACTATTTTTATTTGGTCAGATATCGTGGCCAGGACAGCTTGGCGTTTGGCTCGCTCTGTTGCAGGTCTGAACAGAGCGAGGATAAAGGTCAATAAAGCGGTGGCGAAATTTTTTGTCCAGAACGGAGGTTTGGCGGTTCGTCACCAGGATTTGGAAGAGGAAACATGGCTTTTTTATGATCGGATGGGGTACACCTGAATGCTATTGGTCTTGACCTGTGGCAGCTGGCTTTGCAGGATGGCGTACACCGGGCGTTCAGGGTTTGGAGGGTGACACCCACGTAAGGCGTCACGTGTGTGTGGTGGGGCGGTAGGTCTATGGGGTCTTTGAAGGCGGTGCTGAGAAATAATGGAGGTTTAGGGGGGGTTGGGCCCATACGGAAGTATGGGCGTCCTTTCCCTTGAATGGAAACAATGGTGTGTAGTAGGTTGTATCTGGAAGGAAGTAGCTGTTTGTCCCTGAGCTTGCGTAATACACGGCATGGGCCTTTTATGGGTGTACCGATACAACTAGGGCGTTTAAGCTTTCCACATTGCCACCAATTTTTATTCAGTGATCACTTTTTACCTTGTAAGGTTTTTGTTCAATAAATCCCTTTTATTTTTGACCTACGCCATGTGGAGCCCCTTTTTTCTTTTTTCTCCATGACTTCATCCATGATTGGTTTCTTGAGACCTTTTGAACCTGCCAGGAACCGGAGAGTGTGCGAGTGAGCTGACCACCCCCACCGTTGACTGTCCTGGCTATCGGTGACCGTGACCCAAGGGATAACCTTGCCTATCGGAGATCGTGACCGAAGGGAGAACCTTGTGGGGAGAGTTCACGGGAAGCTACCTCCTTCAGCTCTGACAGACGTACTGCTATACACGGGATATGGTAAGAGTACCTAACTCTAGATGCTTATGATGTGTCGCCTGTGATTGATGTGTTTTCCAGTCTTCAGTCAACATCATGTATCCAAACACCCCCTTTGTTTGAGAAGACTTCTTCTACTTATATGTATTGACTCTAGTCTTTGACTTTAGTCTTGCTTCTGGACATATCCATATTTAACACATCTTTTTGGGACATTCGTATACACCTCACCAGTGTTTATTGTGTTGATTAACATTATTTCATAGTTGTTTTAAAGTCACTGATTTATACATTTATGTTTGACACACTTTTATATCTTTTTTAGCGCTGTGCGTATTTTTTATATATATACCGATACAACTAGTTGGTTTTAAAATGATATATTTGCCTTCAAAGACTTCTAGATCAGGAAGGTTAATACTAAGGTTCATTTGGTTAAAATGTTTATGTAAAAAATGTATGATATGCATTAAGTTATATGTATGAAATATTTTTGTATTTCTATTTGTTGTAATAAAAGGCTGCTATGGCCATTCGACTTCAAAAAAGAATAGTGTCGTCTGGTCAATTGCTGGTAAGGGGTAAAAAGGGAACAGTATGTTATGCACAGGAGCCTCACTAATAGACACATCCCTTAGTCAAGTAATGGCCGGGAGCTAAAGTAACACTGGGAGGAGGGCCAACATGACTTGGGTGGGGCAGTGAGGCGGAGGCAGTAAGGGAGGTATAATATGTAATGGTAATTAGGAGGTAGGTCAGTGGGTGGAGTGTAGATATAAGTGGTGGGTGGAGCTAGGAGCGGTGGTCAGTTGGAGTGAGGAGCGCGCCGGACAGAAGATTTTCCACCCTCCCTTTAAGTTATAGGTATAGTGTCAGGTGGATGGTGGATCTGGGATGGTTAATGTTTAGGGTTGGTGCATTAGGGGTGTTGGTAAAAATGAGTGGTTGAGAATTTGACTGTCGTAGCAGCGGTAGGTCTATGAGGTCTTTAAAGGCGGTGCTGAGAAATAATGGAATTTTAGGGGGGTTGTGCCCATACGGAGGTATGGGCGTCCTTTCCCTTGAATGGAAACAATGGTGTGTAGTAGGTTGTATCTGGAAGGAAGTAGCTGGTTGTCCCTGAGCTTGCGTAATACACGGCATGGGGCCTTTTATGGGTGTACCGATACAACTAGTTGGTTTTAAAATGATATATTTGCCTTCAAAGACCTCTAGATCAGGAAGGTTAATACTAAGGTTCATTTGGTTAAAATGTTTATGTAAAAAATGTATATATTTCTATTTGTTGTAATAAAAGGCTGCTATGGCCATTCGACTCCAAAAAAGAATAGTGTCGTCTGGTCAATTGCTGGTAAGGGGTAAAAAGGGAACAGTATGTTATGCACAGGAGCCTCACTAATAGACACATCCCTTAGTCATGTTCCTGATAGGCTCAGTGTAAGGAGAATCATAGATATGCATTATACAAATTACAATAGAAATACTCCATTCACTGACACAAGACACTGGAATTCACAGCATGAACGACATACTCCAGACTGGTCACATGCAGGTCAGTATCACGGCTGATGCCATAGCATTCATACATAGGGAAGGATGTTACAGCTAACATGAAAAGTATGTGCAACAATAACAATGCAGAGATATTCAGATTTTACAGACAATGTTGTGTTTGCAGGAAAGGCCTCCCTTATATTTAGAGCTTGTTCTAGTGAACTCCAGTGTTGCTTTGACACCTTACATGAATGAGCACATGGCAGGGAAGAATAAGCCAAACATCCATTCGGTCACTGGATATTCATTAATAAAATGCTACACTTTAATGATCCTATGCACCATATTTGTCTTTGTTTTGTAATAAAATCGAACATATTTTTGTATTTATTATAATATAATAAGCATATCACTGAGAAAGTAGTGCTGGACACATACGTGCAACAGGTAGTAATTACCAAGACTTCACAGATCAGATATATGCAAATTACTCAAACAATAACTGCTAGAAAGGATAGAAGTGATATACAGTGGGTACAGAAAAGAATCACCCCCCCCTTAACCATTTTCTGCCTGCGCTATAGCTGAATGACGGCTACAGCCCAGGCTTTTACTGCTGGGAGGGTATCAATAGATGTCCTCCCGTGATCACGCGGCCTGCGCGCACTGTGATCACCGAGTCCTTCGGACTCGGATGATCACAGAACAGGGTAAGGGGCCAATGACAGCGGGCCCGTTACCATGTGATCAGCTGTCAGCCAATGACAGCTGATCAGGAAGTAAACAGAAGCCAGTTATCGGCTTTTTTTCTCCTCGCGGTCAGTGTGAGGAGAAAATAGTAAAGCCTATAAGGTGCTAAGGACAACCAATAAATGAAAATACCAAAATTATTAAAAATTATTAAAACATAAAATCATAATTAATACCGTGAAAGATTACCATAAAAATTTATGACCACTGTAGGATATGTGTATAATGAAATACTAAAATTAATAGTGTCAAAAAAACCAAAGAGAGCACATAAAAAGTCCCATCACAAATAGTGCGATTAAAAAAATTCCATATATAAAGTTCATAAACGTAAAAAAGAAGAAGAACTAATCCAAAATCCGTGATAAAGGAAATCCAATCTCCCAAAAAGTGAATACACCCAAGTGGATATGAGGCTCCTTACCGACTCAAAAGACCAACAAAGGTCTATCCAGGCATATGGGAGATTACAGGTTTCCCAATAACCTATACCAGCATCTGGGTCTGTGGCTGAGGCTGTATGGCTCCGGAAATAAAAGCAAGAAAGGCTCCCATAGTGTAATAGTTCCAATCAATAATATTTAATGAATAAAAAGATGCACTTACAAGTAGTTCAAATAAACAAGTGTCAGAGTAATCTCAATGATGTAGCGTCTCCGCAAGCTTCCCGCTGTGCATACACTGCCCATCCAGTTCAGCAAAAGATGAACAGCGTAGTGACGTCAGCGTCATA
Source organism: Aquarana catesbeiana (assembly GCF_042186555.1). Taxonomy (NCBI): domain Eukaryota; kingdom Metazoa; phylum Chordata; class Amphibia; order Anura; family Ranidae; genus Aquarana; species Aquarana catesbeiana. The sequence goes on from NC_133335.1 coordinate 94,537,304, forward strand.
GGCCACACCCTACGCGTTTCATCACGATAGGACGTCGTCTGGGGGTTAGTGCCCATCAGTGCCACCTATCAGTGTCCATCAGTGCCACCTATCAGTGCCTCCTCATCAGTCCCCATCAGCGCAGCCTATTAGTGCCCATCAGTGCCCACCAGTGTAGCCTCATCAGCGCACATCAGTGAAGGAGAAAAATTACTTGTTTGCAAAATTGTATAACGAAAATTATTTCTTTTTCCAAAATTTTTCTTTTGTTGTCTCTCTAGCAAAAATTAAAAAACCCAGTGGTGATTAAATGCCACCAAAAGAAAACTTTATTTGTGTGAAAAAAATGCTAAAAATTTTGTTTGGGTACAGTGTACAATGACTGTGTAATTGTCATTCAAAGTGCAACAGTGCTGAAAGCTGAAAATTGGCCTGGGCAGGAAGGGGGTAAAAGTGCCCAGTAGGCAAGTGGTTAAAACACATCTATTAATGCCCTCCCGGCACTAGAAGCCTGCGCTGTAGCCATCATTCAGCTATAGCGCAGGCAGAAAATGGTTAAAGGGGAGGGTGATTCTTTTCTGTACCCACTGTATATCACTTCTATCCTTTCTAACAGTTATTGTTTGAGTAATTTGCATATATCTGATCTGTGAAGTCTTGGTAATTACTACCTGTTGCACGTATGTGTCCAGCACTACTTTCTCAGCGATATGCTTATTATATTATAACAAATACAAAAATGTTCAATTTCATGTTTGCTTTGCAGCCCAAAATGAAGACAGACACCGTTTTTGTTTTATCCAGCTGTATTTACTTGCAATATATAACATTCAAGTGAAAGATATAACACCAACATGTATAAAAAAAAATGTAAAAACAGAATTACTGAGTTGGAAAAAGGATCACCCCGAGTACTGGGATAGGTTTTCCAGCACCCAGGGTAGGTATGCAGAACTGTGTCCACCACCCTTGATGCTTATGTATGACCTAAAATAGGTGTGCTATTCTGTGCCCATTCTCTGCCCCCTTGCTATAGCTATCCATGGTTGGCATGGAGTGTGCACTGCACATGTGTGGCCATGTGCTTGCTTTCAAGCAGCTAGAAGGTTGTTGTGTATGCACAGTATATTTTTCATGTCATCTGGGCAGACTGACAGGGCAGTTGCGAGAGCAGTAGTTGTCAGAGCAGACATTACGCTGTAACCCTCTGGTTATCAGCAACTGATCTGGAGCATGTGGTTAGTCCCCCCAACAACTGCCCATCCTACCCACCCCTTGTCCCGGCCCTGCCCAGAAGGCAGCTGAATATAGAGTAGGATCCATAATCTTTAGACCAGGATGTCCTTTGAGGCTGGGTTCACACTAGTGCCACATGCGGCTCACAGCAGGGGTCCGTTGCGTCCCCGTTCACCGTTTCAGGTCCGATTCCAGCCCAAATTTTTGGGCTGAATTTGGAGCTGAAGCAGACCAAAAGACGCACAGGGCTCCTGTGCAAATTCGCACCGGAGCCACAGCGGAGATATGTGAACAGGCTCCAAAGAGAGCCAGTCACAATCTCCTACCATGCGAATTGGATGCGGGGAAACCTCAAACATAGAAACATAGAAAAGTGATGGCAGTAAAAAAGACCAAGTAGTCCATCAAGTCTGTCCATTCCTTCGTTTTTTTTTTTTTTTATACGTTTTGTAAAATTTTTGTTAAGTATAGATCTGTGATTATTCAATGTATGTTTGAAACCACTTATTGTTGACTGACTCACTACCTCTTCTGGAAGTCTGTTCCCAGCATTAATTACCCTTTTTGGTACAATTATTTTTATTAGATTTAAAGATATGACAATAAGGCGTCCAGTCTGCCCACACAGGGGCTTGGAATGCCAACATAAATCAGTACCACACTTTATACAGTAGAAAAAAAAAATAGTTATAGTTAAATCTGAAAAGAATGAACAGCTGAAAAACAACGTCCAGGTAAGATCCATGTCCATGTGGATAGCAATGTCAAACCTGGACTGGAAGATTCTCTAATGCCCCGTACACACGGTCGGATTTTCCGATGGAAAATGTCCGATCGGAGCGTGTTGTCGGAAATTCCGACCGTGTGTGGGCTCCATCGGACATTTTCCATCGGATTTTCCGACACACAAAGTTGGAGAGCAGGAGATAAAATTTTCCGACAACAAAATCCGTTGTCGGAAATTCCGATCGTGTGTACACAAATCCGATGGACAAAGTGCCACGCATGCTCAGAATAAATAAAGAGATGAAAGCTATTGGCCACTGCCCCGTTTATAGTCCCGACGTACATGTTTTACGTCACCGCGTTTAAAACGATCGGATTTTCCGACAACTTTGTGTGACCGTGTGTATGCAAGACAAGTTTGAGCCAACATCCGTCGGAAAAAATCCTAGAATTTTGTTGTCGGAATGTCCGAACAAAGTCCGACCGTGTGTACGGGGCATAATAATGGAGCAGTATGGTATATGCACCCAAGGAATGTAGAGTAACCAAAGAGAGAGTGGCTAGGAGCCCGAGAAAAAGGAAAGGAAAGATACAAAAAAGGGAAAAGAAAAAAGAGGGAGGTGGGTAGCAGGGATATGGACTGAGGACTGTCAGGCGGGCAGGTCATGGGCATCCAACACTATCTGGAGGAAGCGAGGGGAAGGCATATGGAGCCAAGGTTCCTAAATCTTAAGAAATTTAGTGTGAGAGTCTTTGAGAATGCCAGACATCCGTTCGCTAAGCATCAGAATAGTCATACAGTCTCTACACTGGTTCACACTGGTGCAACACGAAAGTTGCACGACTTCGGATCCGACTTTGCCCTGCGACTTCGGATCCGACTTTAATGAACAGGATAAGATTTTGATCCGACTTTGAGATGACTGCGACATGTCCTTTGACCAATCAAAACAATTCCTTTGGCTTTGAAATGGATGAAACCTCATGCCGAATGTATCCAAAAAAAAAGAAACGGTGTGGGCCCCCCATATCTATACCAGGCCCTATAGATCTGGTATGGATTTTGAGGGCAATCTCCAAATAAAAAAAATGGTGTGGGGTCTCTCCCAAAACTCATACCAAAACCCATACCAGGCATGCAGCCTGGCAGGTCAGAAAAGTGGGGGGATGAGTGAGCACCCCATCTCCTGAACCATACCAGGCCACATGCTCTCAACAGAACAAAAAAAAAAAAAAAAAAACTCTCCTCCTTCAACGCTGGATCTGCAGTGACACAAAAAATGGCGTGGTCATTGAGCAGCCAAATCTTCTGGGGCTGAAGTGGTTAATCTATGCTGGGATTTTTATTTTTTACTAAAAAAAGACCGAAAATGTTGAACAAAAAAATGTTTTTCTTGGTTTCTGTCAGTAATTTTTTAAAATAAGTAATTTTTCTCCTTCATTGATGTGCGCTGATGAGGCTGCACTGATGGGCACTGATAGGCTGCACTGATGGGCACTGATGAGGTGGAACTTATGGGCACTAATGAGGCGGCACTTATGGGTACTGATTAGGTGCACTGATTAGGAGACACTAATATGCTGCACTGATGGGCACTGATAAGTGGCACTTATCGGCACTGATAGACAGCACTGGTGAGCACTGATAGTTGGCATGGATAGGCAGCACTGATGGGTGGCAATGATGGGCACTGAGGGTAGCATTGATGGGCATTGATGGGTAGCACTGATGAGCAGGCACTGATGGGCACTGAAAGGCAGCACTGACTGGCATCACTAATGGGCACTGATTGGTGTCACTGATGGGCACTGATTGGTGGCACTGATTGGTGGCACTGGGGGGCTTTACTGGAATTAGTGCACTGATTACCTGTCCGGGTGTCTCCTGCAAGGAGATGCAAGGAGATTTTATGGCCAACAAATTGCATATAAGCTTTTAAAATGGGGGCTTTTGATTTTTCATGTTTGGGTCCTATAGACTCTAATGCCCCGTACACACGATCGGACATTCTGACAACAAAATCCATGGATTTTTTCTGATGGATTTTGGCTCAAACTTGTCTTGCATAAACACAGTCACACAAATCTTGACGTAAATTCCAAACGTCAAGAACGCGGCGATGTACAACACGTATGACGAGCCGTGAAAAATTAAGTTCAATAGCCAGTGCGGCTCTTCTGCTTGATTCTGAGCATGTGTGGAACTTTGTGCGTCGGAATTGTGTACACACAATCGGAATTTACAACAACGGATTTTGTTGTAGGAAAATTTGAGATCCAGATCTCAAATTTTGTGTGACGGAAATTCCGATGGAAAATGCCAGATGGAGCCTACACACGGTCGGAATTTCAAGCTCCCATCGAACATTTTCCGTCGGAAAATCCGACCATGTATACGGGGCATAATAGAGTTTGCAGCTCAGGTCTGAACTTTTTTCCCGTTCGGGAGCCCTGGTGCAAACCAAACCGGGGGTTTTCGGCCCACCACTAATCTCCAGGCAGACTACCTAGAGCTGGCCTCAAAGGAAACTACCTTTAAAACAGTTCATAGGAATGAAATGCATCAGTGAAATGAGACTACTGATGTGATCCCATTAGGAGGACACAGGTTTTCAACATTCAGCTTGTATTATACCTGCCATTTCTGAATATTGTGACAGGCATATGTTTACTGGAAAATTGTGAGTGCATTTTTTTTTATCCTTTGCAATAAATGAATGGTACACACTATGAGTTTCTCCTTATTTTTATGAGCCCATCCTCGGATGATGGTCATACCTGAAGGTGTGAAAGGATCTCTGGACCTGGATAGTGTTGAATCGAATAGAATCTTTGTGGAAGGAGTATAACACTAAGCCTTTATTTGACCTTATCTATTAGTAAAGGTCCATCATAATAGGTGAGGATCCATTTGAATGGGTCACAGAGGTGTGTGAAGCTTGAATGACCTTGAAATGTGCATTTCTTTGCACAGATTTACATGTTTTGATTTTTTGCATGTTTTTACACAAAAACAGTGTGGAACTGCATATGGACACCTTTGATGTATTTTCACTATTTTCTCTATGGCACTTTATTTGATGTGAAATGTATTTGGGGTTTTTACATATGTTTAATTCTTAAAGGAGCACTACACTGATTACTTTTGGATTGCACCAAGCTGTGTTTTAGTGATTTCACAGTAGTGTTTAGCTGTAACTTATGCACCATTATAATACTGATTTTCTTCTATCACACTTTGATAAGTGTTTTGGGTAAGTTGTGTTAGGTGAAGCCACCTTGTAATATCCTGAAATCCAAAAATAAAATGTTTAAAAAAAAAAGAATCTAAGATGTGACAAGTAGATTATGAGAGTACAAAAACAGATTCTGGAAGATAGTATCATATCTAATCGGAGGACAGAGTTTATTTGTTTTTGTTCTATTTATTGTCATTCTTTGAGCATAACTGCATACTATATTGTGGAAGTAGACACAACACAGGTTTATTTTAATTCTAAGGTTTGTCATATATTTTACAATGAATTCTAATGCCTTGTACATACGGTCGGATTTTCCGATGGAAAATGTTCAATGGGACCTTGTTGTCGGAAATTCCAACCGTGTGTAGGCTCCATTGGACATTTTCAATCGGAATTTCCGTCACACAAAATTTGAGATCTGGATCTCAAATTTTCCGACAACAAAATCCGTTGTCGTAAATTCCGATCGTGCGTACACAATTCCATAGCACAAAGTTCCACGCATGCTCGGAATCAAGCAGAAGAGCTGCACTGGCTATTGAACTTCATTTTTCTCGGCTCGTTGTACGTGTTGCACGTCAGTGCGTTCTTGACGTTCAAGATTTCCGTCAAGATTTGTGTGACCGCGTGTATGCAAGACAAGTTTGAGCCAACATCCGTCGGAAAAAAAACATGGATTTTGTTGTCGGAAAATCCTATCGTGTGTACGGGGCATTAGAGGTTTAGGTTTGACAGCTTTAATTCAGTGAAAGCCAGGAATAGATGACCCACTAAATAACAAATTAATGGTAATGGTGTGTTTAATCAAAAACGCATTTCCTTAATTCAACAGTATATGTTGGAAAATGTTTAATGTGTACATAATTCTACTCTTCGCCATTAGTTTCTACACATTGACAGCCCACGTTTTAGAAAATATATTTATTCAACAGGCATGCAGCTTCACATCGGGAGCTCTGAATGAATACATTCTGTATATAAAGTCCTTTAGAGCTCACAGTTGAGCTTAAAGTGACTCTTTTGCTTGATAAAAAAGCCTCTTGCAAAGAGAGGTTCTTAAAGGGGTTGTAAACCCCCGCCGTTTTTCACCTTAATGCATTCTATGCATTAAGGTGAAAAACCTCCTGTGCTGCAGCAGCGCCCCCGAGCCCCCCTTATACTTACCTGAGCCCCGTAATTCCCACAACGGCTCCGGCCAGTGTCCGGCACACCAGCTCCGGCCAGTGTCTCATGTGCTGATTGGACAGATTGATAGCAGAGCAGCCATTGGCTCCCGCTGCTGTCAATTAAATCCAATGACGCAGGCTTCGGGGGGCGGAGCCGAGTCCTGCTGTTTATGTCTACAGACGCAGCAGCAGGACACAGGCGCGCGCACGCATGGGTGTCCACGAGGGAGAGCGCTTCTCTAATGGGGCACTCGAGAAGAGGAGAAGCCAGGAGTGCCACAGAGGAACCCCAGAAGAGGAGGATCGGAGCCACTCTGTGCAAATCCAACTGCACAGCTGAGGTAAGTATGACATGTTTGTTATTTCTTGTTTTTTTTAAACCAAACCTTTACAACCACTTTAACATTAAATCTCCCCAGTCCTCAAAACACACAGGTTTGTCTGATACTTTGGAGTCTATGTATAAAAAGGTAGTTGGATGAATGTGACAAAGATCTGCACAACTCCACTGAAACTTGTGATATTCTGTGTGATATAATTATCTCCTATGATAGTAACTCACCATCTAGTGGCCATAATGCATTTGTTTTTAAAATACTTCAATCAGAAGTAAAATTGCATTTTATCGTTACTAGTGGGCACCATATTACAATGAATCTGTCACATTCGCTCTGCAAATTCTGTATACATACACCCCCTGGTCTTTTCCTGTGTGCTTTGGTTTCTCCTGCCAGTGAAAGGGATCACAACGTATGGAGGGGTACCAGGCATCTCCCATCCTAAAAGTGTCAGATGATGAAGATTCTGCAGAAGGCTGTAACTCTTGAAGAGAGAGAAATTCAGACTTTCTGCCCACCAGAAAGGTATGCATATTGATCCATTTAATATGGCTTTTTAAAACTTTTGAGTCGCTGTAAAAGGAATGTTCACTGCTATGTACTGTAGATTAGTTATGCCACCTGGTGGAGTGTTTTGTATGCCTACGGATCAGCATTTTAATGGAATAGAATATGTTAGATACCCCCTCTCTCTTAGAAGTGCCTCAATTAATGCAATTTATGATAGTCAATTTGAATGTGGAGGTAACAGTGCTAGGGAGTTAGATATGGGTAAAGAATGACAGATATGCATAGTGGTCTACCCAAAGAGCTCAGGGTTCTGTATATCGCGTGGGTATGAATGGATAGATTTTATTTTTTGTAGATTTTTAATTTATACCAGAACTTTACCCATAACAATTTGATTAAAAAAAATAATGTTCTTTAGCAAGGAACATACATTCCACATTAACAATTATGCTACCAAAATTAGTGTGTGCTGTAAATTTCCTCCAGCACTGCTCACGTTTCCTCTTGTTGGGCGCCATCATTTTCATTTTGTGAAGCCCAGAGCAGTCACTTCCTTATTGAGAACTCTCCCTGTCTCCTTGGTCTTGAAAACTATATGTCACTTTCTGTTAATAAAATGTGTGCCTTCCCAGCCTTGATTGTATATCTTGGCTCAACTAGAGAAGAAGGCTGCAGTAGCTGACAGTGTGGAAGTTCACAGGCTTCTGATGCCAATGTAGAGGAAAGAATATCAGGGAGATAAGATAAGACACTATCCTTGTAAGTTTAATTATTTTGCGTCCCCCCTGGCAGCAGAGTTTGTCCTATCACCTCTCCTGCTTTTCTTTTCTTCCGTCCTTAGCTGTCCTCCATGGGCACAGCCTGTGTCATTCCTGTTACTTCCTCCCCCCTCAGCAAATCTTAAAGCTGTCAGAAGATTGACTTCTAGTGACTCACTGATTATTGGCATAATGCTAAGAATAGGGAGCAACTGAGCATGTGCAGAGCAGAGTGAGAGAGTGCCCTACTGGACTTTAAACAGTATCGGCACTTATTTTAAAAAGATCATTGGTGCCAAGCCACTGAGTTTGTCAAGTAGCGTTGACCCTGGAACTATAAAGACACCATCAAATGAGAGGTTGATTAGCCACAGCTCAAGGAACCTCTAGGAACCTCTGGAGGAACCCTGGTTGAGAAAGACTAGCTTAGATGATCTGTCAGATTTTTTATTGCTGAATTCAATTTCCACCCCTTTTCCCAGCCCAATTACACATGGGGCATTGCTGTGCACTGGACTTCCTTTTTCCATTCTTTTGAATTCATTTTCCTTACATTGCTATAGAGAATCAATTAAATCACAAATTTTGGCTCCCTGACTTTGACAGCAGTGGGAGCCAATGAGGCCAATGAGAAGGAAGAGTCCCCAGAGAGCTGAGGGTTTCCTACACATTGCTGAATCAAGATGAGGCTCTGTTAAGTATTGGGGGGCTGGAGGGGCTGCTGCACACAGGTTTTTTACCTTAATGTATAGAATGCATTAAGCTAAAACCCTTCTGGGTTTACAACTACTTTAACTTAATGTGTAGGATGCATTAAGGTAAAAAATGTTTTAACTTTAAAACCACTTTAAAGAATCCACTGATTTCTGGAAAGCATTAGTACAGCCCTATTGCCATGGGGATCTGGCGTTTCTGTGGATGTATCTTCATGGATGGGGCAGCATGTTTATCAATTATTATTTTTTCCAAAAAATGCTGCAATTGGATATCAGTATGTTTGGCATATTAGAACCTAGTGAATGAGATCATAGCAGGTCAGACAAATTGCCATCCAAATGCATTTATCATTAGCCTTTTGTTCCACCCTTAACGATATGGTGACATTGGTTACACTTCATATCACATAATATTCAGATTACCTATATGATGGATTTATTGGTACTTTGATCATTTAAGGGGGTAAGAAAATGTGCCACAGATTTCTGTGTACTTAAATTTGTTGTGATCTCAATGAAAATGCAAATCTACTCAAGAACAGCGACTAGAGTCATCTGTTGTTTAGGAGGTAGTTGGAATCATGGGGAACCCGTAGTTTATGCTGGAGTGCAACAACCTCTGTTACCAGCATTTGAAAAATACCCTTATAGGGGAACTTGGGGAGCCAAAACCATTCACTAAAACTTACTCTGCCCATGCATGTTCAAACTGCTGTAACCAAAAAGGGTATTGCTGATCCGTGTTCTATGCTAAGACACTATACCAGTGTTTCTCAACGTCAGTCCTCAAGGCGCCCCAACAGGTCATGTTTTGAGGCTTACCATTATTTTGAACAGGTGATTTGATCACTTTCAATGTCTTAGTAATTACCACAGGTGTTTCATCTGAGGGAAATCCTGAAAACATGACCTGTTGGGGTGCCTTGAGGACTGGAGTTGAGAAACACTGCACTATACTACAAATCTTCTGGACTGACTATAAGTAAAGACAGTGTAAAGATGGAGATTCAGTCAAACAATAAGTCCAGGAGGAAATGGATATACATGGAATAATATGTTTCCCAACACTGCCTATGAAGGATAGCAAAGATTACATGGAGAAAAACAATAAGTCTGAAAAATGGATGTGGCCTTTTGGGTAGAGTTATTTCGAATATTACATTTTATTTACAAATTCCTTTTATTTTTGTCTTTTTTATGCTTTTTGTCCTAATGTTATGCTTTATAACTTGTGGAGGATTGCAACTCTCTGTGTTGGGCTATGCAGATTGGCATTGGTGTAGCAAGCGGGGTGCATGGCATCCAGCTACAAAATTCCTGGGCATTTGTGGAGCAGCTGGGCTCCTTTTCCTAAAATGTTCCCCTTTATACTCAGACAATCCCAATGCTGCCTCACATATGCATTACAACCTTAGAATTTTTAGATCATTGGCTATGGTAGGTTTTGTTTTTTGTACCTGTTCAGTTTTAAAGGTCAACTTCAGGAATCTAAATACTCCAAATGGAACTAAACCTATCATTAAATGTTCCCAAAAACAGTTACATTCTATGCACACCATGAACGATGACTGTCACAGTTGCTTGTACTGTCAAATGAACTGTCAAGCCATCTAATGTCTGGTGTCCTATCTCAATATATGCGCAGTACCATGGCCAATGCAGATCGTAGAGAGGCTAAGATGGCAACTTCCTTGGCTGTAAAGGATAGGAGGGTTTAATTCTGTTGTAATGCCTCTTTTTTTTAAGCCCCTAGTTATTCTCACGATCATGGTCATGTGTTAATTTGACATGATAAATATCTGCTGTTTTAATTATGGTCACATGACTGTCCCAGTAGCAAAGGAAGGTTAGGTTCTTCAGGGCAGGGCAGTGTGGACTTCATCCGCACAAGGAGAACATATACCACTAGACAACTAAGCAATACAAACGGATGGAGGTGTTGTGTTTGGGCATACCATAGAGTGGAGGAAGGACCCTTGCTTCTTTCTCGCACAACACTGCAGGAACTCTACTACATAGCACAGGGCATCACACAGCCAGAAGTCTGCATGAGGCAATTCAGGGAATGCAGACTTTTTTAACATCATTATATGGAATAAAAAGTGAAGAAAAAAAATCATTCAGAAGTGGAGACTGGAGACAGGACAATCTCCTTTAATACAGCTAAGCTAAAAAGGGATGAATGGAGTTCCTTTTTAACTAAGTAATACAATTTCCCCCACTTCCTGTCTGGTAAAATCATTGTCACCGGGGCAGTAAGTGAGGGGAAATCTTTCTAACCAAGTAGTAAAAATTTGACAGGTGTTCTAATTCATCCATACTCTATCTCAATACTAAAGGGAAATGTTTTTGTTTGACAAACACTTTAATGTTACTTCAATAATTAGAGGCATTATAAAAGAAAAGCATTGAGTTTGGTGGATAACACATTTTACAAGAAAACATTATCTCAAGAACCGGTTAATTTAGGAGAATAGTCCTTTAGGTCATAAACTCTGAAACAATATACACTATATTACCAAAACTATTGGCATGCCAGCCTTTACACGCACATAAACTTTAGTGGCATCCCAGTCTTAGTCCATAGGGTTCAATATTGAGTTAGCCCACCCTTTGCAGCTATGACTGCTTCAACTCTTCTGGGTAGGCTGTCCACAAGGTTTAGTTGTCTATGGGAATGTTTGACCATTCTTCCAGAAGCGCATTTGTGAGGTCAGACACCGATGTGGACGAGAAGGCCTGGCTCGCAGTCTCCGCTCTAATTCATCCCAAAGATGTTCTATCGGGTTGAGGTCAGGACTCTATGCAAGCCAGTCAAGTTCCTCCACCCCAAACTTGCTCCTCCATGTCTTTATGGACCTTGCTTTGTGCACTTGTCCAAATCATTTGGTGGAGAGGGGATTATGGTGTGGGGTTGTTTTTCAGGGGTTGGGCTTGGCACCTTAGTTCCAGTGAAGTGAACTCTTAAGGAGTCAGCATACCAAGACATTTTGGACAATTTCATGCTCCCAACTTTGTGGGAACAGTTTGGGGATGGCCCCTTCTTGTTCCAACATGACTGCACACCAGTGCACAAAGCAAGGTCCATAAAGACATGGAGTTGTTGTACATTAGATATCCGAGTATCATCGGTGAGCTGAATATCTTAAAACGCCTGTTTTATATGTGATCTATGTAAGTGAATTTTATCCCTGTTTTTAAAGTGAATAAAAGGTTGAGAAACAGAGAGCACTATGGTTCTCCCCCTTTTTATCTCATGCTATGTACTAATGGAAGAGAAGTAAATGGAAAGGTACACTTGGAACACCTAATTTGGATCCAGGAGGAGGAGGAATGGTACAGAGACACCCTTAGGAGCAGTGTAAAAGGCAAATAAGACTCTGTAGTGGGGTCTGATTCTGGAGGTGAGCAAGCACTTCGTATAGAGGTGGTGGTGCACAAGAAACACTTGTGAAGATATGATTTAGTCACAAGTTTTGAACACAGCGGTGTGAGCCTGGAAGAAATGTTATATACATATAGTCGATTGAGAGACTATTAGAGACATTTATTTTCTAATTTCACTTTTTCAATTCGATTATAATCAGTTTTTTCACTTATGCATGATGATTAAGAATATGTTGATGGAAGAAATTGTGCTCCACTGTATTAATATATAACATATATCATTCGGGGTGAAATAGTGGAAACACTTGAGAGTGTGAGCGGCAGTATGGTTGCCTTGGTGATTAGGCACAAAATGATTTTGTTAAGTTGTATTAACATATTGATTTATATTTTAATTAGTGATTGCACTGATTGTGTAACACTATTTTTATTTTTGCAACATGTTACATGTTACACTCTAAATACAGGTGTAATTGGCTTGCGTAAAAGTTACAGAGTCTACAAATGATGATATATACACTCCATTTTTTTTTTATACTAGTAATGGTGGAGTTCAGTGACTTATAGTGGGACCGTAATAGTGCAGCGGGTAATCTGAGACTAACTGACACTAGGTGGGAACTGACTAACTGACACTGACATCACCAGTGACACTAATACAGTGATAAGTGATAATAGCATACAGTGCCACTGTGCTAATGACACTGGCTGGGAAGGGGTTAACATCTAGGGGCAATCAAGGGGTTAACTGTGTGCTTAACAATGTGTAATGTGTACTGCTTTTACTAATTGATGCAGTTGTATTTTCTCCCTGCAAAGCAAAAAACAGTCACAGGGCTACTCCGTGTACAGAGCCCCGTATTGTTAGTAAACACAGGGCTCTGTACTGTGATTCGCTGAGCCAATAAGCAGGTCCCGGCCATAAATCATTGGCTGGGACCTGCTGACTGACTTGTGCTGTACCGAATCAAAGCACAGATGGGGTGGCAGGTGTGCGTCCCCCACCCAGAAATGCTGGATCACGCTTATGTATGTGATCCAGTGCAGAGCAGCCACCCTGTCACAGTATTTTTGCAATGGGGCAGTTCGTTTGTGAGTAATAAATCATCCTCAATGTATACGATATCTATAAAGTTTGTACTTCATTTCCAATCAAATCTAGTCAATAAAATGGCATTTAAATTGATTCATCAAAAATAGAATAATAAACGAGAAACAAAAACATTAGTATAAATACATTTTATAAAATCCAAACTGAAGTAGACAGAAAAATTGGACAAAAATCTATAATGTAAGAATACTAATGATCTGATTGTCCTTCTAGAAATAAGTGTTTTGTTTTTTTATCCTCTCGTAGGTAATGCATGAGCTAAAATAATGATTGCTGTTATTTTAAAGTTTGCGCTCAGACATCAAATTAGATCCTGTTCTCCGAGTGCTTAGAGAAACCAAAAGGGACAGACTTGCTAGTTCTTTAGTTTGCAGTTAAAAAACGTCTTTTTTTTGGTTTTGTATTTGCTACACAGCATGTTTGAGCATTCACAAGCAAAGTGCTGTATCCAGTGTGGGAGTTTCCTCAGCTAGTTTCCAGGCTGCTGTCACAGCCAGGGACCAGGAGGATAAATTTGGCTGCCTAAGCTATGAGATGGTAGGAGGGACCGCAAGTAGTGGAACTAGTAATGCTGATTTAGCACACCACTCCCCCTTGTTTAACACCTATGTACTATGAATGAAGCTGGCATGAAGCCCTTCCTATCTCTTCAACCATTGGCTGGTTCTGCTGAAGAAAACATTTAAAAAAGGAGAATAATATGTGTCTGAATAACATCCTAAGGCTGACTGTGACTGAGCTGGGAGGTTCAGCATCATGTACATTCCTCTGGCTGTGTGCTGTGCCTTTGCACTCTCTCACATTGTACTTGATCCTGTGCTGGCATGGCCATCTCTTAAAAATGACGGTACTGAAATTAAACCAGATGACACCGAAAATTCCAAGACCGTGGTAGAAGGTACTACAACCAACGACAATTATACCTTGAACCAAGCTCAGCACGGAGGAAGATACCTGCATCAAACTACGGATCAAAAAGGTAATAAGACAGCAAAAAAGTTGTTAAGTTTAAGCAAATGCTAAGAAAATGTTTTAATTAATTTTTTCATCATTAAACTTTTATTAAGCTTGTGAGTATACAGAATAAATGTGTTCGATGTTTAATGTGCAGCCATTTATGTTTGTATTAAATCCCCAATCTGTGCCATGAGATAAAAAGAAAACTTTTTTCAACTTATTTTTTTTCTTTTTATGATAATTTATGTATGTGTTTTATTATTGTTTATAAATGCAGCTTTAACTTACTAAAGTTACAAAGTAAATAATGAATTGTAAATCGATTTATAAAGTGGTATGTATGCAGAGATGTATATGTGTGTATGGATAAAGACTTTTTAAAAGTTTTGTTACTCTATGCTGCATAACTGATGCTTTGAGCTATTAAAAAGTTTTTTTTTTTTTTTGCATTTTTGCAATAGAAACAATGGAATATTATGGCATTGCCAAATAAGCAAACAGAAAAGCTTTAAAACAGTTGTAATCAGCTAGTGAGTACATAAAAATCTGATCAGGCAAAAAAGTCTAAAGGCACATGCCCTTAAGGAGTTTACAATCTGTGCCAGATTTAATTTACTCAGGAAACACTGCAGTAATTTCCTGGAATTTACCAAGCAATAATTATTGCAGTTCGATAATTTTGTATGGTTTTCTGCTTATTATCTGCTAGAATGAACTCCCCTTTTTATTTAGGAACTTCTAGACAGATGGGTAGAGATAGATAGATAGACAGATAGGCAACTTAATTTATTTAATAACTATATCATACAATTAATATTAAAAGAGCATGCATCACATTTGCAGTATAAAGTTTAAGTGGTTCTTCAGCCTGTTTGAAATAAAATTAAAAATCAGCAGGTACTAATACTGTAGCTGCTGACTTTTAATAAAAGGACACACACCTGTTCAGGGTTACAGGTCCAGGCAAGTTTACTATGGGTAGCCGCCTGTGATTCCTTGTGGCTTTACAGCTGACTGGCCACTGCACATGTGCAAGCCACGTTGCACTTTCTGAATGGTCCTGCAGCCTTCTGGGACCTATGATGTGTCCCAGAAGGTTGCTAGTTGGGGGAGAGGAGAATTTCTGGTGGATTGCTGCAGCAATCCAATCGGCAATGGGTGTGGGCACCTGCCAAAAACAGATACTCAAAATAGTGTCATAATAAAATAGGAATGGGGGAGACATAAAGGAGAACTTCCCCTTTAGGGTGAGGTTCGCTTTAACAAGACCATATCGGTCTGTAAAGTAGATGTAAACCCCCCAAATGTTTTTTTTTAATTAAGACTCATATCTGTTACAGCAGAGGATGTCATTTCATCTGTGCCCAGTCTTGCCACGAAGAGTTAATCCAGCTCTGAGCAATTCTCTTATCTTTCTTCAGTAATATAAAAACTGACACACAGAGAAATAGGTTTCTGTTTCTTCCCCCTTATTGTGAGTGACAGGTGATATCCTTATCTCATGCACTAGTGTGAGAGAGGCATTCTGTGTACTTCACATCCCCCCTCCTTTCTTCTCCAGCTCTCCCCAGGATTGGCTGCTCCACGCCGCAGCATGATTGGGCTGAAATCATGTGGTGACCTTCCTGGGTTTTGACTGGATGTTAGTGATCATGGGGCATAATTCACGAGACCAGCAGAAGTTCAGTGTAAGAAATATTGATGCCTGGCCAAGGGAAGTGTAGAGGTGGGCGGGGAGTCTACTTACATCACAACTCTACCCACCAAGCCCTGGATAACAGACCTGCCCACAGAATCCAGAGCATTGCAGGGCTCCAAACACCTAAAGGGGAGATATTTGACAGGCATGGATACATGCAGGAAGCATGTATATCCTTATAGATCAGCATTATGGAAGTAATTTAGAAATGATGAGAGTGGGTTTACATCCACTTTAAATAAATCTGAAGGTCCTTCCAAAAGGAGAGCTATTGTTGTTTTGTTCCAGCACTGCAGACTCTTTAGCATTCAATAGTTCTGGGTGTGCTCCACCACGCTGTGGTTCCTTCCTCTGACCACTAGTCCTGACTGAGGAATTAGAGGATCAAAGCTCACAGGGGACACAGACACCTGAAACTCCAAGAAGTGTTTCAGTGTTTTCAGAAGAGAGGTAAGTAGAGCTTAGCTTCTCTATTGCAGGGAACTTAAGGTGCAAAGTTTTTGAGGGTTTCTTTAACCTCCCCTTGCGGTATTCCCAAGTCTGGCTTGGGGTGGATTTTCAGTACCAAAAGCGGTAACCCCGAGCCAGACTCGGGATCACATCACAGGATCCATGTAGAGGTTACTTACCTTGTCCCCTGGACACTGCGATGTCTCCCCGCTGTGATCTGCGAGCCGTCGTGTCTCACTCGATTCACAGTGCCGAGCTCTGTTCCCTGCGAGCGTTGCGACGCACGGGGACGGAGTTCGGCGCCAAATTCAAAAAGTAAAAAACACAGTATAGATACAGTATACTGTAATCTTACAGATTACAGTACTGCATCAAATAATTACACATCCCCTTTGTCCCTAGTGGTTTGTCCAGTGTCCTGCATGCAGTTTTATATTATAAATATTATAAATACTATTCTTTCTGCCAGGAAACTGGAGATTGTCCGTAGCAACCAAAAAATGTCCCTTTACATCAAAAGTGCTTTTAGACCAGCTAGAAAACAGCGATAATAAATTAGAATCGCTTGCAGAATTGAGCAATAGTGATTTGTGGGGAAATTCGTCATCAAACACTAAAAGTCATGACAGCGACAATTCTGCTACTGAGCAAATTTCAGTGTTTTTTGATTTGATTACATTATTGAATAATTTTTATTATTATTATATTATTATTTGTTATAATTATTTATAGTTATTTATTATATTATAATTTTTTATTTCATTTTTCAAACTTTATCATACCCGGGATGTATACTAGACTCTTGTTTGGACAGATTTAAGTGAGTTATTCCGAAGAATTACAGGCCTACAATATAAAACGCCAAATTTCTATGCAAAATAATGGTACCGCTTTCGGCATCAAAAATCTGAAATAATCATACCGCCAGGGAGGTTAACCCTTTCACTTCCACTGACATTAGTACTACATCCACAGCTGGAGCTGGGAGATTGTTTACCTTCTTTACTCCTGGCTGCTGGCTTGGTTTTAGAAGCTATTTGGGTGACTGTAAAGCTGCTTAATCCCATCTACACAAGTCATAGACAAATTGATACATTGATGCACTGGGGTTTATTTTCTAAGACTGGAGAGTGCAAAATCTGGTGCAGCTGTGCATGTTAGCCAATCAGCTTCTAACTTCAGCTTGTTCAATAAAGTTTTGACAATAAAACCTGGAAGATAATTGGTTTCTTTGGAGAGCTACACCAGATTTTGCACTCCAATTTTAGTAAATCAATGCCACTGTGATCTTGTAAGTTTAAAGAGTATTTCATCTGGCCTTCGTGTTTCCTAATTCGCTGTGTCAATGTGGCTTTTCAGGAGTGGTTGAGTATAGTATAAAAAGTATGTATAATAAAAATTGCATAATGAAAGAATTATTCTATAAAATGTATGGTCATTACTTTTATTATAGGAAATGCATACACTTTATTTTGAAGCTGAACTCCAGGCAAACATAAAGAACTAAATACACATAAAGATACTATTTATTTGATATGTTTTGTTATGGAAAGTAAGCGAAACAGGTTTTTTTCATTGAATACAAAGCGTTCTTTGATTGGACATGGTAGAGAAACAGGGTGGCAATGTCAATCTCTACCTTGTCCAATCAGAGAACTCCTTGTATTCTATGAATAATCTACTAGGGTTCTTTGAATGCTGGCAAGTCCGAGCAAGTGATTCCCTGTGGTTACTCTGCAGAATTAACACTGAACCAGGAAGGCTGTTGCTATCACTTCAGTATTGGTGACTACTATGGTAATTTTCGACTTACAAAGGGAATGGTCATGTATGAGGATGTGAATACTTACATTGGTCCAAGCTGGACCAAAATAACTATGTAATAAAATGTATACCAAAACTTTAGCTATTCCACAGGTAAAAAAAGGCCCTACCCTTAAAATAATCTTTTTTTGTAGACATTAAAAAGCCTATCAGTCAATGAATCCTTCTATTTCCATATGCCCTGCTTTCATGCTGTGATATATAACACTTTGTCACAAATTTGCTTTCTCCAGTCACTCTGGCACTCATTGAGAATCTTCTCTGTACATCTATTATTATGCATTTAGATTTCTGAAGCGTAATGTAAAATATTAGCATCTTGAGAGAACAGTTCTCTAAAGCCCCTTTCAGACGGGTGGACTTCATCAAGCGGGTCCGCCTGCTCAGCAAGGAATCTGTCCGCTGATCCCCACTAAGCAGGCAGATGACAGGTCCCCGCGTTCGCTCCACAATGCAGAATGGACGTGGACACAGTCCGCTCTTCTCTATTGGGCGATCAGATGGAAATGGACCACCTGTCCATTTACACCTGACTGTCATCCTATCTGCTAGATCTCCAAACTATGGCCCTCCAGCTGTTGCAGAACTACACGTCCCATGAGGCATTGTAAAACTCTGACACTCACAGACATGACTATGCATGATGGGAATTGTAGTTGCTGAACAACTGGAGGGCCATAGTTTGGAGACCCCTGCGCTAGATGAATGGGGAACGCTATTGGTCCACTGGTGTTAAAAGGGCCTAATGCTTGAATACATCCTGGTCCTTGATCAGTGCATGTGAGGCTTATTTAGAGTGGTAGTAAACCGCTGGAACCCCCCCTCCCAAAAAAAAAGACAATGGCATAATGTGCTAGTATGCACTGCATACTAGCACATTATGAAATACTTACCTTAGAACAAAGTCCCAGCAGCGGCACGGGAGCCCTCGGTTTCTGGCAATAAGTTCTGAGGTTACAGCACACTACACCAGACCTTCAGAGCGCATGCGCCACTGATGTCAGCGGCTGCATGCAGGGTGAATATCTCCTAACCAGTGTACATTTAGGAGATATTCATTTTACCTCCAGGTAAGCCTTATTATAGGCTTACCTGGAGGTAAAAATCACAAAGCGGGGTTTAATACTGCTTTAATTTTGCAACATGTAAAATGAGCCATTTCCTGTTTCACTTATACTGGTTTGGAAGCAGGTCTGGGTTGACTCATCTGACATGGAAGCACTAATAATCACAGTTCCATATTGCGATTATGTCCAGACCATTTGTTTTTCACTACTGAGAGATTAAAATGATAATGCTTATTTCATTTTTTTAATTGATTTTTTTAGGCTATTTTGGGGCCTATGCCTCGAGCAAGCAATAACTGAATAGCTTAAAGTCTACAGAGATTGTCATGCATCAGCTTGGCAAGCACCATAAGTGACCATTAATTTGTACTGAACAATAACATATGTATTATGACAACTAGAAATTCAGTTGTACAAATAATCAGTAATAATAATATTTCAGTAATTAGTAATAACAAATTAAAGTTTACCCATATAGACAATAATATAAAATAAAGATTAATAATAATAATAATAACTAGAAAAGGTACAATTTCTGGGGAAATTGTGAAAAGTGTTCTTGCCTCTACAACTGGAGTGGGCGGAGTAACTGGGTGGAGTGGCTTGAGTAACTGTTGTGTGGTTGGAGTGGCTGGAGTAACTGTGAAAAGTGTTAAAAAGCTTAATATTTTAAAAAGTATAAATAGTAGTAAAAAAGTTGAAGTCTCATCATTAGCTGAAAGAGCTGAACATTTTTTTCAAAAATTATGATTTTTTTTTCAAAAATGATTTTTTTTTTTTCAAAAATAATTTTTTTTTCAAAAATGATTTTATTTTTATTTTTTTCAAAATTTTTTTTTTTTTTTTTCAAATTTTTTTTTTTTTTTTTTTTTCAAAAATTATTATTTTTTTTTTTCAAAAATTATTTTTTTACTTTTTTCAAAAATTATTTTTTTTTTTTAAAAATATTTTTTTTTTTACATGGGGCGGTCATAATGTTTTGGCTGATCATGGGGTGGTCATAATGTTTTGGCTGATCATGGGGTTGTCAGCTTTTGTCACTTCAAACTCTAGTTTTGAACATTTCGCCATTCATTCCTATGGGACCAATTTCGCCGCAAAAACGTCATTTCGTGGACCATTCGGCAAAACATTCCACAAAGTAATAACACACCAATCGGGAACAATCCGCTCGTTTCGGTATATTATTTGTCTCTGTAGTGTAAAAACTGTGGGAGGAGTCTACAAGCATTATCAAGTCTAGCAGATGAAGTCACATGCATTTGGAGTGTCTCAGCATCTTGTGTTTACAACCACTGTTTCCTAGCAACGCTCATGCCCTGTTTATGCTTCCCAAATACTGCTTCATCAAAACTGCCCCATCAGAATTACCCCATCAAAACTGCCCCATCATATTCCTCTATTATAAATCAGTACATGGTGTGTCTGTCCCCTCCCCCGGGCTCTGTAATCAGCTGAGATGCTCCAGCCACCTTCCCCCTGTGTATAACAGAAGCTTTGGTAACCATGGCAACAAAACAAACACTAACAGTACACTCTGATTAATGGCTAAAATTTTCTGAAATGACCTCTAAACAAATGGCCGTATTTTAAAAACTATACATCCTACAGCGAAGATCTTTATATTGTGAGAATCACAAGACCCAGACCTAGATTTTGATGTATAGTATGTCTCTGAAATATTAAAAATGAAGGCACAGTCGCAGTTTAGAAATTGCCCTTCAAATTTGGAGGGGGCTAGAGTGTAGTTTCAATGAATGTCAATGGACGGCGTGAGTTGCAAACAAATGGTCATATTGTGAAAACTATCAGGACTATGGCTTAGCCGTGGACATGTTTAGTGGCAGCAGGGATAGCTGAACGTTTTGATATAAGATTTGTGTAGGTGGGCTTGAAAATGAGGGAGTGGCGGCAGTTTAGAAATCATGTTCTGATTTTCCAGCTTTTGTCATCTCCCACTCTAGTTTCCCCATTCATTCCTATGGGACCAATTTTGCCGCAAAAACGACGATATTTCGTGAACCATTCGGCGAAACGTTCCACAAAGTAATAGCACACCATTCGGGAACAATCCGCACGTTTCGGTATATTACTTGTCTATGTAGTGTAAAAACTGTGGGAGGAGTTAGGGTGGTAAATTTGGCTATAATAATAAGAATAATATATATGTGAGATAACAGTAAGTGGTCTTGCTATGCAAGAACACTTAATAATAATAATAATCATTTAATCAATAATAATAATTTATTATTATTTAATAATATTTCCACTTTAACCGCTTGCCGACCAGCCGCCGTCATTATACTGCGGCAGGTCAGTGCGATCCCGCGAACCGTCGAAGCTGTACGTCGGTCCCTTTAAGCGGGATAGCAGGCATGCATGCCCGCGGCACAGCGGGGGGTGCCGATGCGCATGCCCGGCGGTCACAATGACCGCTGGCCACACGTGATCGTTGGCAAGAGAGGCAACACAGGGACGTGTGTGTGTAAACACACAAATCTCTGTTCTGTGAGGAGAGGAGAGGCAGATCGTGAGTTCCTACTAGCTGGGAACCACAATCTGTCATTTCCTCCAGTCACTCCCATCCCCTACAGTTAGAACACACACTAGGGAACACATTTAACCCCTTGTTAGCCCCCTAGCGTTAACCCCTTCCCTGTCAGTGACATTTACACAGTAATCATTTTTATAGCACTGGTTGCTGTATAATTGTCAATGGTCCCAAAAATGTGTCAAAAGTGTCCGATCTGTCCACCATAATGTTGCAGTTCCGATAAAAATCGCTGATCACTCCATTACTAGTAAAAAAAATAAAATAAATAATAATAATAAAGGCCATAAATCTTTCCCCTATATTGTAGATGGTATAACTTTTGTGCAAACCAATCAATATACGCTTTTATTACCAAAAATATGTAGAATACATATCTACCTAAACTATATGTTTTTTTTTCAAAATTTTCGCTCATTTTTTGTTTATAGTGCAAAAAATAAAAAACGCAGAGATGATCAAATACCACCAAAAGAAAGCTCTATTTGTGGGAAAAAAAAGGGCGTCAATCTTGTTTGGGTACAGCGTCACACGACCGCGAAATTGTCAGTTAAAACGACGCAGTGCTGTATCACAAACAATGGCCTGGTCATTGAGCAGCCAAATTTACCACGGCTGAAGTGGTTAAAGAAAACTTGTCTGAACTTGACCATTTAGTTTGAATGTGAGAGGTTAGAGATGTTTGTTATTTGACATTATTATGCTATACATTCAAGGTATCAGCCTCAAGTAAAGATGGGGAAGGGGGAAATAGTACTGTTTTTTTAATAAACCTGAGCAAAATAATTGAATTTGTCTTTTATTTCATTAGGGAAGCTGCACTTTAAATCTTTTACCAATCACTCTCTGTGTAAGTCACATACCCATACCTCCAAACATTTTGAGATGGGAATGAGGGACACCTACTAGCAAATGTATGAAGGCATAGGACATGCCCCCTACCACACCCCCTTAACCACTTCAATACCACTTAGACACCTTCCCGCCCAGGCCAATTTTCAGCTTTCAGCGATGTCGCAATTTGAATGACAATTGTGCGGTCATACAACACTGTACCCAAACAAATTTTTTATCATTTTGTTCCCACAAATAGAGCTTTCTTTTGGTGGTATTTGATCACCTCTGCGGTTTTTATTTTTTGCGCAACAAATAAAAAAAGACCAAAAATTTTGAAAAAAAACAAGTTTTTCTTTGTTTCTGTTAAAAATTTTTGTAAATAAGTACGTTTTCTACTTCAATGACGGGCACTGATATGGCTGCACTGACGGGCACTGATACGACAACACTGATGGGCACCGATGAGGTGGCACAAATGAGGTGGCACTGATGAGGTGGCACTGACGGGCACTATTGATGGGCACTGATAGGCGGCACTGATGGGCACTGATAGGTGGCACTGATGGGCACTCGTAGGTGGCATTGATGGGTACTTATGGGTGGTACTGATGGATACTTATGGGTGGCACTAATAGGTGGCACGGATGGGCACTGATGGGCACTGATAGGTGGGCACTGGTGGGCACGGATGGGCATTGATAGGTGGCACTGTTGACACTGATTGGTGGCACTGATCACATTGATGAGTGGCATTGCTGGGCATCACTGATTTAAAATGGTGCCAGTCAGTGCCCATTTGTGGGCACTGATTGGCACAGATTGGGCTAATTGGGCACATGTGGATGGCCATGGGGTACATACCTGGTCATCTACATGTTGCCTGGCTCCCTGGTGGTCCTGGCAGCTTCCCTGGTGGTGTAGTGTGGGCATCTGAGAGGGGGGCTGCACTGATAAACAATCAGCACAGACCCCCCCATGTCAGACGCGAGTGAGGAAAAGACGATCAACGGCTCTTCCTATTGACATTGTGATCAGCCGTGATTGGACACGGCTGATCACGTGGTAGGGAGCCTCCGCCGGGGGGCTCTTTACCAAGATTGGTGTAGCGGTGTGTCAGACTGACACACCGCTCCACCGATCGCCGCGATGCGCGCCCCCACGGGCGCGCGGCAGCATGTTATCCTGCTGGACGTCATATAACGCCCAGTCAGGATAACTGAAGCACTGCCCGGCCGTCATCTGCTATGGGCCGGGGGGGAAGTGGTTAAAGGAGAATTCATCGAAAAAAAAGGTTAATTAAATCCACAAGGGCTTTTTTTTTACCACTATTCCTTTATATTGTCTTTTGAAATTCATGAATGCAGCAATTTAGAAATTTAATGAAAGGTTTAGCACTGGGAAACATTTTTTCAAAGATAAAAAGTACATTTTATATAAAACGATATAGATCAGACCAAAATGAGGGACACATGAGGGCGAAAGAAGGACAGAGGGACATTGCTCCAAATCAGGGACAGTCCCTCGAAATCAGGGACAGTTGGGAGCTATTCATACCCAATACCTACTTTCAGCTTTGCTCCTGAGATTTCCACTGTTTGGCCCTGCTCTTTGTACAAAACTGTCCCAGCTGCATCCAGCTTCAGTTGTACTTATGTTCCACTTGCACCTTTCATCCCTGTGGCTGGAGCTGTACTCTTTTGGATGATCAGGGGCCTTCATTGGTATGGCTTCAGTCATAAGAATGAATGAGCAAAACATATGCACAGTAGACGTGGGCCACACAGTGAGGATCTTGGAAGCGGGGTTGATGGTACATATTTAGGTACAGTATGTGGATTACACTGAGGGAGGTAGGTGAATAATTTAAAGGACAACTTCACAAAATGCTAAATAGTCATTTAAATTTACTGTTGCTATTTTAAAAAACTATAAAGTAGCCCTACCTGAAAAGAAAACAATTATTACTCACATGTTCTGCTGCCTGCACCAATGAACTCCACCTTCTTGAGAAGAGAAACTGTCTGAACAATGTTAGGCATCTGATCCTTCCAGGAGAGTCAGATGTCTGCATTCCTTGCTGTGCTCTATGATATCACAGAACACAAGGGAGAACGCAGTACTATCGTTCTGCTGCTCGAAGGAACCACAAAGCGCAGCAGTGGACAAAGCATCTGACAGACCTGAAAGTGTTCTGAGCAGGGCCGCTGTTAGAAATCATGGGGCCCCGTACAGCCTACCTGACAGGGCCCCCTTTGAACCCGCCCTTGACCCTACCCCTGGCCCCACCCCCTCCCCTGCCTCAAAAGTTGAGGGGAAGGGGGGAATATGGTGCAACAGTTGTGGAAGTGAACGGTGACTTCAGAACTGCTTGTAGCACTTCCCAGCCGGAAATGTGCGTATGTGTTCAGCCCCGGGAGATTTTTCCCCCTTCCTGACCAGAGCACTTTTTACAATTTGGCACTGCGTCGCTTTAACTGAGAATTGTGCGGTCATGCAATGCTGTACCCAAACAAAATTTGCCTCCCTTTTTCCCACGAATAGAGCTTTCTTTTGGTGGTATTTGATCACCTCTGCGGTTTTTATTTTTTGAAATTTTTTCGACAATTTTGAAAAAAAAATACAATAATTTTTACTTTTTACTATAATAAATACTCCCAAATATGTTTTTAAAAAACACATTTCTTAATCAGTTTAGGCCAATATATATTCTTGTACATATTTTTTGTAAAAAAAAATAAAAAATCGCAATAAGTGTATATTGATTGGTTTGCGCAAAAGTTATAGCGTCTGCAGACTATGGGAAAGATTTTTTATTTTATTTTTTTTTACTAGTAATGGCAGCAATCTGTGATTTTTAGTGGTACTGCGACATTGCAGCGGACAGATAGGACACTTTTGACAAATTTTTGGGACCATTGACATTTATACAGCGATCAGAGCTATAAAAATGCACTGATTACTGTGTAAATGTCACTGGTAGGGAAGGAGATAACACTAGGGGGCGATCAAGGTTAAATATGTGTTCCCTGTATGTGTTCTAACTGTATGGGGATAGGACTGACTGGGGGAGGAGACATGTCCTTGTTCCTACTTAGTAGGAACAAAACGATATGTCTCCTCTCCCCTGACAGAACAGGGATTTGTGTGTTTTACCCCTTTTGATGTAAAGGGATGGTTTTGGTTGCTATGGACAATCTCCAGTTTCCAGGCAAAAAGAACAAACAAAACTGCATGCAGGGCACTGGAGAAACCACTAGGGACAAAAGGGATGTGAAATAATTTCATACAGTGATGCAATCTGTAATATTACAGTATACTGTATGTATTGTGCGTGTTTCATTTTTTGAATTTGGCGCTGTCCTCCGTCCTCGTGCGTCGCAGCGCTCGCAGAGAACGGAGCTCGGCTCCATGATGAATCGAGCGGAGGACGAGCCGCTCACACTGCGGGGAGACATTGCAGGATCCAGGAAACAAGGTAAGTAAACTCTTCCTGGATCCTGCGATGTGATCCTGGCCCAGGGTTACCGCTTTTGGTTCTGAAATTCCACCCTGAGCCAGACTCGGGAATACCGCCAGGGAGTTGAAGTAGGAGTGGGGAGTGTAATTTAGTGAGCCCTATTTTATGAAGAAGAAGAAATACATTATAAAGCTGTCCGGGCCCCCCGATGAGCTGATAGGGCCCGGGCCCGGTACAACAGGGCTGGCAGTACTGCCCTATCATCGACCCTGGTTCTGGATGATGAAGATTTTTCTGCAAGCCTACTGTTTCAAACCCACGAAGTTCAGCAGTGCGGGCAGTGGGATAGATGAGTTTTCTTTGCAGGGAGGATTCATTTTAGATTATAAAACAGCAATAGAGTCATTTCAAAGGAAATTAATATATTGCATATGGGACTGTGCAAATCATTTAAGTGTAATGAAATTTTTTTTCTCATCCTAACATAGGTGGGTACAGGCAGTGGTGTATTTTGGTTTTGTGCTGCTTTAGGCAAGACTAAAATCTGGCGCCCCCGCACTGAATTTGCAACACCCCTTTCTGTTTAAGATCCACCGCTTCATCTGTAAACCCCACCCCTTCCTCTTTAGGCTCCACCTCTTCCTATTAGAGCTCCACCTCAGTAATTGGTCAGAGACTGCTGACATGATACAGAAGATGGTTAGAGAATGCGGACATGATGCAGAAGATGGTTAGAGACTGCAGACATGATACAAGAGATGGTCAGAGACTGCAGACATGATACAAGAGATGGTCAGAGACTGCAGACATGATACAAGAGATGGTCAGAGGCTGCAGACATTATACAGGAGATAATCATAGACTGTGGACATGATCAGCGGCTGGGGACATGGTCAGAGGCTGCGCACATGGTCAGAGATGGGGACATGATCAGAGGCTGGGGACATGATCAGAGGCTGGGGACATGGTCAGAGGCTGCGGACATGGTCAGAGGCTGCGGACATGGTCAGAGGCTGCAGACATGGTTAGAGGCTGGGAAATGGTCAGAGGCTGCGGAAATGGTCAGAGGCTGCGGAAATGGTCAGAGGCTGCGGACATGGTCAGCATCTTTTCTAACATGATCGGCATCCTTTTTCTCATACATTTGCAGGTTATCATTACTTACATCCCTGTGACCGTCCCCTCTGCCCGAGCCCAGCCAAGCCGGATGAGTCAAGACCGCCCGCACCACCGCCCAAGCACAGCACAGCTGAGCCCAGCAGTGCGGAGACTGCCCCTGCCAGTCACTTTATGCCACTCTGTGGGAGACTGTATTTGTTTGGCCTTCGGGACTCGGGAGGAGGTGGGGGGCTTTTTTTCATGCAGGGGTACAGGACTATAAAGAGATAAAAAGAATTAAGATCTTGTTTGAGCTTTAAACTGTATCTATTCAGGAAAAAAAAAAGTAAAACATAAAACATTGAAGACTTCCGGACCTTGGCCACATTAGTTTGATATTTTTTTTTCTTTTTTCCAGTCCAAGTGTGACACCACTTATTCATTGCACTGTATCTATGGAGGGGCAGCATTGTCACCCTAGGTCAGGACTATAGATCCCTCCCCATTTCCTCTTCCTCATAACATAGTGAGAAGTGTTTTGGAGTCCACAATGAGAGCTAAAAATAACCGTAACCGATAACAGCACAAGTAGAGAGCACAGGAAGTTATCAGCAGTTTCTGGCAAGATTAATAGATATATTTAGCACTTATCGAACACATGTTTTCAGTGGTATTTTTAACCAATTAAAAGGGACCAAATAAGAGAAGATCATTGTTAGGCTTTATATATCCTAAAAATCCTTATCTAGTAATGCTTGAGAACGCAGATCCCAAATCTTCATCAACTTGTGATCCATGTTCATACTAACAACTGACAGTAAGTATTTAAATCCGAGACCTATAGTTAATAATGACATTTTAATGGATAAAAGATTTTACAAGCTACATCACCAACCTCATCCAGAAATATCACCCAGATTCTCCACTCCGCTCCTCCTAGGACCTCCTGCTCTTTAGCGCTCTCATCACTTCCTCCCATGCTCACCTCCAGGACTTCTCCAGAGCATCTCCCATCCTCTGGAACTCCCTACTCCAACCTGCCTGTTCATCCCATATTCTCTCTGCCTTTAGAAAATACCTGAACACTCATCTGTTCAGGGAAGTCTACCCAGCCTCCACCTAATACCTATACATTGACCACTTCCATCAGCTCATCTCCCACAGCTATTACCTTTTGTACCACTTGCCCCTCCATTTTAGATTGTAAGCTCCACAAGCAGGGCCCCCTAATCCTTTTGTATTGAATTGTATTGTAACTGTACTCTCCCCCCTTATATAGTCTTACTTTCAACTTTAAAGTGCTGTACAAACTGTTGGCGCTATATAAATCCTATAAAAATCAGGCGATTTCTTGCTTCTGTGCAGAGTCTCTGATAGGTGGTCCTAAATGAATTTCATCCTCATCACTTTTCTTTTCTTTAAGGTAGGTATAGATCGTTATTTGTGAGCACTGATGTACTAAACAAGACTGATCCATAACCATTGCGATGGAAACAATTTAAACATGACTAAAAATGCTCCTTTGTAATGTCTTTGATAAATAGTCAAGAAAGAATTAAGTTGTCTTCACATCTTTCAAAAGGCAATTTCTATGCTTCCTCCTTGATATCTCCTCTGCATTTGGCACTGTTGACTGCCCTTTACTATTGCAAGCTCTCTTGGCAGTTGGGCTGCAACCCTTCCACTCATTTTATTTGAAAATGTTCTTTAATATCTTCTTCAAAAGGTGCATCATGCTTTCCTACACTCCTCTTTCTCTCACAGTCCACTTATGTTCTGTTCTTGGCCCAACACTCTGTTCTATCTGCATTGCCATTGGGCAACTTATCTATTTCCTTAGCCTTCAATATAACTTGTATGCAAGTGGCTCAGGCTCCATCTATCCACCCCTGTGTCACCTCCCTCTGTCTTAGCATCCATTTCTTAGTCTGTCTCTTTAGCATTAATTTCTTATCTCTGCATCTATGTCTGAGAGCTATCTATGATGTAGCCAGAAAAAAATTAGGGAAAGAGGTTTAGCTAACTGATACTGATAACTTGGGCTTTTAATATCTTGTAGCCACCCAACCATCTCCTTTATTCATCAGGATACATTTAATGTGGTTCTAAAGGCAGAGGGTTGTTTACCCTAATGCACTCACTGCTTTAAGGTAAAAAACCTTCTGCATGCAGCTCCACCCTAGACCCATCTTATATTTACCTGAGCCTGACCTTGATCCAGCGATGTTTATGAGAGCATCAACTCTTTCTACTCTCTCCCTTCTCATTGGATCAAAGACAGCTGTGGGAGCAATTAGCTCCTGCTGCTGTCAGTCACAGCCAGTGAGGAGGGAGCAGGGGTGGGGCTCTCTGTGTTCTCCCGACGGGGACGCCTCCTCCCCCCTCCCGCTGGGAGAACACAGTCAACAGTCAACTTGGTTAATAGAGGTTAAATAGGTAACACATTTTATAAATATATATATATATATATATATATATATATATATATATATATATATATATATATAAACAGTTTGAGGCCCTGCCCCTGTGAAAATGGTTGTAATAGGGGCACAGAGTTCATATGTATGCAGAGTGCAGAACTCCAAAGTATCAGTTATGAGTGGAGAAAACAATTTTTACAGCTTTTTCTAGCTTTTGGTATTCCTGGATTGGGCTCAGTAGTTTGGATATTTAAAAGTGCTTCGGGAGGGAAAGAATCTGCAACCCAATGTCCAAGTCTTGCAGGAGACCAGCAGGATGTGTGCATAGGCCCTTATAACGAAGGACACGGGTATACAGTAGTTCAGACAAAAACAAAAGCAGAGAAGCGCCTCTAAGTGGGGTAAGACGTTGTATTTTTAATAGACCTCACAACAAGGCTACTTACAATAGATAGGTAAACAGGCACATCAATAAGTGTAGGCCCGAAATGCCAGTACTGGCATTCTGGACTTACACTTATTGATGTGCCTGTTGTTTAAGACAGGGTACCCGCTCCCCCCCAAAAAAAAATGATATGCCAAATGTGGCATGTCAGGGGGTCACCAGCACTTAAAGCGGAAGTTCCATTTTTGGGTGGAACTCCGCTTTAATGCATTCTATGCATTAAGATAAAAAACCTTCTATTTGCTGCAGCCCCCATAATACTTGAATCCCATCTTGATCCAGCGATGTTGTACAAGAGACTCAGCTGTCCAGAACTCTCCCTCCTGATTGGCGGAGACACAGCAGCCATTGGCACCCACTGCTGTCAAGCAAAGCCAGCAAGCTGGAGAAAGGGAGCAGAGCTGAGCCACAGGTCCATGTCTAAATGAACACACAGTGCAGCAAGTCAGCTTTAATGCCCCCATAGCAAGCCGCTTACATTGCGGGCACTCGGCAGAAGGGAGGGGTCAGGAGCGCTGGCGAGGGACCCGAGAAGAGGAGGATCTGGGCTGCTCTGTGCAAACCCACTGCAGAGAGCAGGTAAGTATAACAAGTTTGTTATTTAAAAAACAAACAATCAAACCAAAAAAAAAAACCACAAGACTTTAATATCACTTTAAGTTTTGTGTACCAGGAGGCAATTTCAATGCTCCTGTCCCAATATAATATGATGGTCTGGGCTACAATTTGGACAGCTGGGTCCTGTTTTGTGTATCATATTAACAGGTGGCAGTACAATGTATAAAATCCAGTACATGCACCAGAAACCGGTGAACATGCTTAAAAAAAAACAGTACTGTACTGAGAAAAATATTCCAGCAGTAGGATCTGGTAGCACTTTCTAAATAAAAGATAATAACAGTAGTGAAAGTGTTACTAGTCCCTTTTTACAGCATAAATACCAAATAGATCTAACAACCTCTAGACACGTGAGTTGGTATCTCTGAGCATGTTAGAGCTTTGTGCAATAACAAGCGAACACAATCCCATTCATCACTTCAATTTGTCAGGCCATTGTGATTTTACATGTAAATATCAACATTTATCTTCATGAGTCACACCATACTTGATTTGTGATAAGAAACAGCCAGGAGACACAGGTACTGCAACAATAAGTATCACAATGTCAACCTAATACTATCTAGCAGTGTATGAGATACCTGCAGTTATATTTAGATGGTAAGTCATTCATTTTTTTCAAAGGGTTTGCCTGGTAAAATTGTGAATATTGGTATATTTTATCGATTTTCTTTAAAGAGGAACTGCAGTCTGCTCACATAATTTGTATTAAAAACATCTTTGCCATTCTGAAGCTTCCCCCAATCACTTTGCATATTATTTTATATATACTGTGATTCTGTACTTGCCAAATATGCTGCAGAAATCTCCCTCCACTGAGTCTGACTGCATCCATTTTAACTGTGGGCAGCTGAAGCTGCTGCTTGTTCACTTCCTGGATTTACACAGACATACAGAGGCACACCTCCAGTTCTGCAGCTTGCAGCTCTCATTGGCCCTCTTATGACTCACCCCCCCACTCCCTTCCTGGCAAACCCTCACAAGAGTGAGTGAGAGAGCTGTGCATGATGAGATAAGCCTAGGCTTTTTACTAGACAAGAAACAGGAAGTGGGCTGTATAAGGTATTTACTGGCAGAAAAAAAATGCTTTACTCTCCAAAGTTAAAACAACAAGGCAGAAGATTTAATAGATGGAAAGTTGAAAAAATGACTGAAGTTCTGCTTTAACCGATTCAGCCCGGAAGATTTGGCTGCTGAATGACCGGGCCATTTTTTGCGATTTGGCACTACATCGCTTTAACTGACAATTGCGCGGTCGTGCGACGTTGCACCCAAACAAAACTGACGTCCTTTTTTTCCCACAAATAGAGCTTTCTTTTGGTGGTATTTGATCACCTCTGTGTTTTTTATTTTTTGTGCTAGAAACGAAAAAATATATTGTACTTTTTGCTATAATAAATATCCCTTTTTTTTTTTAAAGCTAATTTTTTCCTCAGTTTAGGCCGATATGAATTCTTCTACATATTTTTGGAAATAAAAATCGCAATAAGCGTATATTGATTGGTTTGCGCAAAAATTAAAGTGTCTACAAAATAGGGGATAGATTTATAGCATTTTTATTATTTTTTTTTCTACTAGTAATGGCGGCGATCTGCAATTTTTATCAGAACTGCGACATTACGGTGGACACATCGGACACTTTTGACACATTTTTGGGACCATTGGCATTTATACAGCAATCAGTGCTATAAAAATGCACTGATAACTGTAAAAATTTCACTTGTAAGGAAGAGGTTAACACTAAGGGGGGAGACCGAGGGGTTAACAGTGTTCCCTCTCTGTGTTTTTTAACTGAAGGGGGGATGGGACTGTCTAGGGGAGATGACAGATCGCTGTTCATACTCTTCTCCCCTCAGAGAACCGGGATCTGTGTGTTTACACACACAGATTCCGGTTTCTTGGTGTGTCACGAGCGATTGCATCGGCTCCGGGGGGCAAGCAGCGGGCGCACGCCCCAAGTGGCCACAGAGCGAAGCGACGTAACATAACGTCGTTTCGCCCAGCCGTGCCAATCTGCAGCAGTAAAACTGCGGCAGCTGGTAGGCAAGTGGTTAAACACAATTTAATTATAATTTTTTTTTATCATGAAATGATTTCATCATATTATAATAACCTGTTGCATTGTACAAAGTATCTTTACATTTAGAGAAGTATAAGGTAAGGAAGCAGCTAAGCTGTAGTAGATGAGGTGGTACTTTTGGCCTTGTCAGAATAAGCAATGGGTCAATAAATAACTAGAATATCTTTTTCCCTCATTATGTGTGAGTGGGTGAGTTTTAACGAGGAACTGTAGTCTTTTATAATGAATCCAAGGCTGTCAAAAGATATAGTGATTTTTGAGAAGATTCCATTTTGATGGGTTTTGATTGGATATTCATCAGATACCTGATAGCTATATGATTGCAAAAAAAAAAACCCCAAAACATAGGAATAGTGTTATTCCAGCATGTTATTTTGAACACACCTTTTTAAATAATAAAAAAAAAAATTGCTTAATTTTTCACCCTCTCACTGGCCTGGTCAGCACTCACTACTCAAAGTTCCTCGTGGTTGCCCTTTCTGACCATTTGTGTGCTTTGAACAGTAAAATATACTGTAGATTTTGGACTGGAATATTCCCTTTATTCCCAGTTTGATGTTTCTACTAATAAAACGATCTTCTGCTGGGAATGATTTTCCACTACTTATTGGCTACCCTTTATCTACTTGTTTTATGCCTGCCATTAGAGAAAACTTTGAGATGAAATAGACTGGAAGCGTTAGATGCTGTAAACTCTCGTTTTTATTTTGTAGAGAGTACTACCTTGAATATACTGTATATTGGATCTTTGGAGAGACAGCTGTGTATGTCATAAAAAGAATTGGTTGGGTAGACCTCAAATTCTACATACACTACATAGTGTAAGGAGGTACATCTACCCTCAAAAACTTAGCTTCAAACTTTTAGACAGTATTGTTACAGATTTCACTTACAAATGGCAAAGATGGTGATTGTAGTATGACCGACTAAAATTTTAGAACCATCATACTAAAGCAAATGGTCACCACTGGCCCTATATTCTATATATAAGCTGTACTTAATAATGTGTATGTTGTGTATGCAGGGCTTTTTTTTCAGCTGGAACTTGGTGGAACTCAGTTCCACCACCTCCGGCTCAGACCCTCTGCTCCTTGCTCACCACTATCACTTGGCTTCTGTGTTTACAAGTGACAGCTTGTCTCCCAACGGCTCCCACAGAACTAATCTCCAAAGTGGATCCCACTTAATGTAGGATGGGGACAAGGAAGATGCAGGTGTCTGGGGTGCAGTATAGATGCCCCCACTGGATGATCTCCCTGCAAGTGAGAGAAGCAGAGACACCCACAGTGTGTCAGGAGATACTGGAGTTGGCTGGGCACTTTGGGTTAATACAGCAATAAAAGTAAAACATGTGGAAAATGGTGGAGCTTTTATAAGGAGCGGGAATGAAAGTAAGATATGGATGGGGGATGCAGAAGAAAGCAGCTGTGGAAGATGTCTGAACTCTTCACTCTGTGTGCAGCACATCCCTGAACTCTGCACTCTGTATGCAGTGCACCCCTGAACTCTGCACCCCTGAACTCTGCACTCTGTATGCAGTGCACCCCTGAACTCTGCACTCCGTATGCAGTGCACCCCTGAACTCTGCACTCCGTATGCAGTGCACCCCTGAACTCTGCACTCTGTACGTAGTGCAGCCTTGAATTCTGCACTGTATGTAACCCCTCAGAACTCTGCACTCTGTACATAATGCACTCCTGGTGTTTATTGCCTCCTACTGTTAGTGAAATTTGACCACACCCACTATTTAATGCGGTTTGGAGGGTGTGTGTGGAGAGAGGTTTGAGGAGTTGTGGTTCCAGCACCTATTTTCTGAGAAAAAAAGCCCTATGTGTATGCAAGATAAGTACCTGTAAACTTTAAGTCAAAAGTGAATGATTCAATGCTGTGCTGCATAGATATTCCAGCATTTGTGAAAATGTCTATGTCTGCCTCCATACTATGTACAGGTCACTTTATTTTTCCTATATTACATAATTAGCCCTCATTAATAGTCAGTACTAGTCAGTCTAAGGTCAGCATATTTGTACCATATCTTGTGGTCACCTAAAATTTGAGAAAAATCACTATTGCGCTTTTTGGAAAAAATGTTTTTGTGTGTTACAGTATCGCTAAACCCAAGAACAATCAGAAATTGTTTGCGTTTTGTGATCCGATGGTGCCACCATTGATTTCGAAATTCGACCAACCAAGCCTTCAGTTTCAATTTCACCTCCTGTTGCTAAGGAAAATAATTTTCGTGGCTGGGAATCTTCTTTTCTTTCCAGGAATTTTCTTTTCTTGCACATTAGCAATTCTTTTTCGATTACATTTCTCACACGATTCTCCCATCATTGATTGGAAAATCATTTGTTTTAAAAAAAAAATTCCAATATGTCCGATTACTCAAATTCGATGGCCGCACGAAAATTGACTGTTGCTGCAACCCACTAATGGTGCAAAATTCGATTGAAAATTCTTAGATAAGGTTTTCGAAAGAAAATTCTTTCGGAATTCGACCCATGTATGGCCTGCCGCAGATGTGGTGGCTGAATACGTTTTTCTGGATTTGTCCTACGGTGACAATGCTCACTCATTTGTCTGTATTTATGGAGGAGCATTGCTCTCACTGTAGGACAGGAAGTATATTAGGACAACAGGACACCACACCCTCTCCTTATCACCATAACATAAGAAGGGGGTGTTCTGTTGTCCTAATATACTTCCTAATAACATTGTTTGAATTCTAGGGAGAGTATTAACCTCCCTGACGGTATTCCCGAGTTTGGCTCGGGGTGGAATTTCAGAACCAAAAGCGGTAACCCCGAGCCAAACTCGGGATTGCATCGCAGGATCCAGGAAGAGCTTACTTACCTTGTCCCCTGGATCCTGCAATGTCTCCCCGCAGTGTGAGCAGCTCATCCTCCGCTCGATTCATCACGGGGCCGTGCTCCATTCCCTGCGAGCGTTGCGACGCACGGGGATGGAGAACGGCGCCTAATTAAAAAAATGAACCACACACAATACATACAGTACACTGTAATCTTACAGATTACATTACTGTATGAAATTATTTCACATCCCTTTTGTCCCTAGTGGTTTGTCCCGTGCCCTGCATGCAGTTTTATATTATAAATACTGTTCTTTCTGCCTGGAAACTTGAGATTGTCCATAGCAACCAAAAAGTGTCCCATTACATCAAAAGTGTTTTTTGAGCTAGAAAACAGCGATAATAAATAAGAATCACTCGCAGAATTGAGCGATAGTGATTTGTGGGGAGATCTGTCATCAAACACTGAAAGTCATGACAGCGACAATTCTGCAACTGAGCATATTTCAGTGTTTTTGATTTGATTACATTATTAAATAATTTTTATTATTATTATATTATTATTTGGTATAATTATTTATAGTTATTTATTATATTATAATTTATGATTTCGTTTTTCAAACTTTATCATACCCGGGATATCTACTAGACTCTTGTTTTGACAGATTTAAGTGAGTTATTCCTAAGAATTACAGGCCTACAATGTAAAACGCCAAATTTCCATGCAAAATAATGGTACCGCTTTCAGTATCAAAAATCTGAAATAATCATACCGCCAGGGAGGTTAAAGTGCATGTAAACCCAATGTCATCCTTTCTAAACTACTGCCATAGGGGTTACCTATAAGTATATACATGCCTCCTGCATGTATCTTTACCTGTCAAATGTCTTCCCTCTGTCTGTTATGAGACCCGAAAAACTGCAGATTCTGTGGGTGGGTCTGTTGTCTAGAGCTCGGTGGGTGGAGTCGTGATGTCAGTAGACTCCCCGCCCACCTCTACACTCCCCTTGTAAATATGCATTTTTCTCCTGTGTATTTCTAACACTGAACTTCTGCTATGATCTCTAACATCCAGTGAAAAGACAGGAAAGTAACCACATGACTTCAGCATGCCCAATTATGCTGAGGTGTGGAACATCCAATCCTGGCAGAGCAGCAGAAGAAAGGAGTGGGAGGGAATTAAAAAATAATGCATGTGTCTTAGGCAAGTGCACGAGATATGTAAATCACCTGTCACTCACAGCAAGGGGGAGTATTTGACAAAGTTTTTCTCTGTTTGTCAAGATTTATCTCACTGAACAATAAAAGAGGATTGCTCAGAGCTGGATTAACTCTTTTTAGCAAGACTGGGCTCAAATGATAGGAAATCTTATACTCTATATCAGTGGTGGTGAACCTTGGCACCCCAGATGTTTTGGAACTACATCTCCCATGATGCTCAGGCACTCTGTAGTGTAGTGGAGCATCACGGGAAATGTAGTTCCATAACATCTGGGGTGCCAAGGTTCACCATCACTGCTCTATATTATGACATAAAAAAAAAAAAAATTCGGGTTTACATCCACTTTAAGGAAAAATGTTTATAGGGTAAGAGCCTCAATTAAAGTAGAAATCCAGCTCAAAACTAAAATCCCTGCATCTATAGGCATCTAACACTAACCTATCTAGCCCTGTAAAGAAAAAAATCAGTATACATACCTTTTCTGACCCGATCCCACACTGAGCTGTCAGCCGCAGCTTCGCTGTGGAGGAGAGTGCAGAGGACACGTTCGACAACAGAAGCCCCATAGTAACTGGGTGACATCACTCCCCATTCATTTCACAGCCGTTGTCGGCTGGCATCCACCTCCCCTTAGCTCAGGCATG
Source organism: Aquarana catesbeiana (assembly GCF_042186555.1). Lineage (NCBI taxonomy): Eukaryota > Metazoa > Chordata > Amphibia > Anura > Ranidae > Aquarana > Aquarana catesbeiana. The sequence continues at coordinate 94,574,655 of NC_133335.1, forward strand.
CAGGCAAGAGGGTGTGCTTAGCTAAGAAAACCCCTCCTCCGGATGAAAGAAAAAAATGCCCATGAAGAATCCAGGGATGTATGACATTTTGGTCTAGGTTCTGGAACCGGGAAGTAATTAAAGAAATGTAAACAATGAATAGAAAATGTAATATAATATAAATATATCTATTTACTAATGTTAGAAGCATAAGGATTAAAAATAGTTACTGTTGATTGAGAGAGTTTTGTTCCACTGAACTGCCAGCAGGGTGATCACATTGTTTGAGATAAGACTGCACAGGGCAACACTGGATTTCTGGCAGAATCAACAGGTATTTTTTGTACTTATTGAAGAATTTCAATTGTATATTTAACCAAAATAGAGAAAATAAGAGAAGTTTATTGTTGGGGTTTACATATACTTTAAACAGTTGTGAAGTCATACTGGACCACTAGGAAAAAAACTATTCAGAGCACAGATACGGTGGTATTATGGCTTGTGTATGTGTAGACGGAATCCAAACACACATAATCTCATTTCCCAGTTTACATCGATCATAAAAGATTCCTGTGTTTAACCGAAGAAGAAATGTTCTTTTATTCAGTGCCTGATATCATTCTCAGAATAAGAATGCCTTAGACACCCACACAGGAAATTACTGAATGGATTTCACAAATGCAGCAATACAGTTTGCATTCTGTTTTTAATTAATTTCAGCCAGGGCAATCCATTTAAAGGCTGCCAATTAAATCACAGAGCTCTTTCATGTCCATTGGTGGTATGTAGAAGTACAATAAGGACGCAGAGCCTTGCTGTGAAGCCTTCACACTGACAATTAACAAATCGAAAAGAGACCCAGGGGTTATCATAGCTGATGACCTCAAAGGGGAAAACACTGTGACAAAGCACCAGGGGTTGCGGTAAAACACTTAACATAATGCAGCAATTTTATTCCTTAATAAACTGCTCAGAAATCTACATATCTGTTTTTACTGAAAGAACGTTTTTTGATTCAAAAGGAGGTTGCCAAATCCATAAATTGCCTGTAACCCTTAACAACCGTGGAGAATTAAACAGTCTTTATTTTTTCATGCATTTTAGATACTGTAAAAGAAATTTGATTACTTACTATTAATATGATAAATATGATAAATATGAATAGAATAGAATAAACTCCATGCTGTAAAACGTACCTGAGGGAGTAAGAATTATTGACACTTTTTTCAATAACAAATAATTTGATGTTATTTTTTTCAGTGATAAAAGAATAAGGTGATTAATGTGCTTTGTTGCATGATGTGAGAATTGTTTAGGCTACACAGGAGTTCCAAAGCAGCACCAGGCCACATGTGATTGTGCAGTCAGGAACAAAAAGAAAATGATTTGGAAGTCGTAGGAATAGATCATTTTAACTTCTTTAAAAAGCAAAACTGGTACTTTTGAGCACGAGGCACACATGACAATCTCTATTGCCTGTCAATATTAACCACTTCAATACCGGGCACTTATACACCTTCCTGCCCAGACCAATTTTCAGCTTTCAGTGCTGTCGCAGCTTGAATGACAATTGCACGGTCATCCATCACTGTACCCAAACTAAATTTTTATCATTTTGTTAACACAAATAGAGCTTTTGTTTGATGGTATGTGATCACCTCTGCGGTTTTTATTTTTTGCTAAACGAATAAAAAAATAGACCGAAAATTTTGAAAAAAAAAAAAAAAATTTTTTTTTCTGTTACAAAACTTAAATAAAAAAGTGCGTTTTCTCCTTCACTGATGGGCACTGATGGGGCTGCACTGATAAGGCAGAACTGATGGGCACCGATGAGGTGGCACCGATGAGGTGGCAATGATGAGGTGGCAGTGATGGCCACTGATGATGGGCACTAATATGCGGCACTGATAGGGCACTGATAGGTGGCACTGATATGCAGCACTGATGGGTACACATAGGTGGCACTGATGGGAACTGAAAGGCGGCAATGATGGGCACGGATAGGCAGCACGGATGGGCACTGATAGGCGGCATGGATGGGCACTGATAGGTGGCACAGATGGGCACTGATAGGTGTCACGGATGGGCATGGATGGGCACTGATAGCTGGCACTGATATACATTAATGGATGGTACTGATAGATGCCAATCAGTGCCAAACAATAATGCCTGCCAATCAGTGATGCCCATTGTGGGCACTGATTGGCATCCATTGTGGGCACTGATTGGCATCCCTGGTGGTCTAGGGTGGCATACCTGGTGGTGACTAGTGGTGGCATCCCTGGTGGTCTTGGTAGCGTCCCTGGTGGTCCAGTGAGGGCATGCTCGGGGGGGGGGGCTGCGCTGATAATCAATCAGCACAGACCCCCCCCCTGTCAGAAGAGCAGCCAATCGGCTCTCCTTTACTCTACGACGCAGGTGAGGAAAAGCCGATCAACAGCTCTTCCTGTATACATCATGATCAGCCGTGATTGGACACGGTTGATCACGTGGTAAAGAGTCTCCGTGAGAGACTCTTTACCTAGATCAGAGTTGCCGTGTGCCAGACTGACACACTGCAATAATGATCGCCGCGAAGCACGCCCCTGGGGCGCACAGCGGCTTGATATCCTGGCGTCGTCATATGACGTCCAGTCAGGATATTGCAACCACTTTGTCAATGTCATATTGCTATATGGCGGGCGGCAAGTGGTTAAGTAATCAGTGCATAAGTAAGCAATATCAGGCCCAAGTTACATTAATCAGCTATAACATTATGCCCCCTTTTCCACCCAACAATCTCCAACTCATGGACTTCTAAAATTTCTCAGGTATGTGAGTGAGTGTCCACTGTGATTGCAGACAAAACTGGGATATATGCAACAGAAAAAACTTTTTTTGAGGCCTAAAAAAAATAAGAGAGTGACTCAGGTAAACAACCTTCACCTTTTAAGGACTATACTCTGAAAGGCAGAGGGCAAAGGATTAGCCACCAATGTTGCCTACGGTCTCCGTGCAGCTAATCTTTGCCCTTTAATGACTTACCATGCCTTGTTCTGCACTGTCTCTTAATGGAGTCAGCCATCTTGATAGAGGAAGGGCTTTGCTTCCTCATGTCAGAGCAGGAAAGGAGAATAGTGAGCAACATAGTTGCACTCCAAATCTTCTAAGCTAGCAGTCAGATGTAGCAGTGCCCTAGATCTCACACTGCAGATAAACAGCTATGAAGTTGTAGCCACAGGAGTGCCTAGGCTCCATCACATAGAAGGAAGTTCACTGCTAACTACCAGGAGGAATTTAAGAAAAAAACACCACCAGGTTACTGCTTGGACACAATTTACCTTTCTAAATGTTTTCTGTACCATAGCAAATCTATATTTGTTGAGTTCAGGTCCACTTTAAATAAAATACCAGTTTTTATTGATTTCTTTTTATAAACAAAGGAAAAAAGACAAGGATATAGGCACGATGGATATAGCAAATAAGTAATACTCATAAAGTAGCAGAGATCTTTTGAGTAAAAAAGAAAAAACAGACAGTAACAATAAAATCCACATCACAGATGTATCAGGAATCTCAAAGACAACTTGAACAAACACCATAGTGCAAAATACCATCATTAAAGACAAAACTGGTAGAACATAGAGGGAAAGCTCAAGGAGAACTAGAAAAAGGGAAAAGGAAAAGGAAGAAAAACAGAAAAGAAAGCAAAGACCACTGCGACACCGCACTTATTCAAAAAGGGCTAAAAAGGGAAGGAAAGAGACCAGGAGGGTCTCAAGGTGGGTCCTCCTGCAGATACCATGGTTCCCAAACATGGTTATGGACCTCCAGTCTATCCTGGTTTCTAGCAGTCAATTTCTCCATTAGCTCCACATCTTTAATCCTAACATATAACACAGCTGAAGAGGGAGGGGAGCGTTTTGTTCAATTAAAAGCTATTAAGTAACGCTCATGAACATGGCGTAACAACTTCTTATAAGGTTTAGCTAGTTTCCCAAAAGAAGTTTCGGAGTCAGTGGGATGGATATCTCAAAAAGGCGGCAAACAGCTGTTGTACGGAATGCCAAAAGGGGATATGGGCAGCTCCTTAATGCTAACGTTATTTCTCAATCATTGCAAATAAGGCACAACACTGTCAAATCATTGTATGGTCATCTGAAAATGATCAATGTGTGAGTTGACTGGTATAATTAAAAAAGAAATGGTAATCACCAATATGTGAGGCTTAAAAAAAAATATGAAAATAATAAAGTGAGCAGATATTAAAAGAGAAGCGTGGGATAGCAAGAAACAAAACAAAAAAAAGGATATACATACTCACCAATGTAGCTGCAGTATTGGTGTGATGCAGCAGCTGTCCCCCGCAGGCTCTAAGCCTGAGAACTTGCATTGCAGTGAAAGGTGGTTCTACAAAGTAGTAGCCTGCCTGACGGTATTCCCGAGTGTGGCTTGGGGTTAAATTTCAGTCCCATTAGCGATAACCCTGAGCCACACTCGGGATTATATTGCAGGATCCTGGTGCGGCGTTACTTACCTTGTCCCCAGGATCCTGTGATGTCCCCCGCTGTGTCTGCGGGCTCTGTCTCCTTCGAAGCCTCTCTGTGCCAGGCTCCGTTCCCTGCGAGCGTCGCGACGCAAGGGGGCGGAGCCTGGTGGCAAATTCAAAAAAATGTACAAACCATAACACATACAGTACTGTAATCTTACAGATTACAGTACTGTATGAAATCATTTCACATCCCTTTTGTCCCCAATGCTTTGGCCCATGCCCTGCATGCAGTTTTATATGATATATACTGTTCTTTCTGCCTGGAAACTGGAGATTGTCCATAGCAACCAAAAAGTGTCCCTTTATGTCAAAAGTGGCTTTAGAGCAGCTAGAAAACAGCGATAGTTAATTAGAACACTTGCAGAATTGAGCGATAGTGAATCGTGGGGAAATTTATTTTATTATTATTATATTATTTTTTTTTTAATTATTTATATTTATTTATTATATTATAATTTATGTTTTTGTGTTTCAAACTTCATCATACCCGGGATATCTACTAGACTCTTGTTTGGACAGATTTAAGTGTGTTATTGTTAAGAATTACAGGCCTACAATATAAAACACCAAATTTCCATGCAAAATAATTGTACCGCGTTCAGCACCTAAAATCTGAAATAATCATACCGCCAGGGAGGTTAACAAATGCACGCCACACTTTTCACATATTTACCTGTAAAAAATGTTGAAAACCATTTATCATTTTCCTTCCACTTCACAAGTATGTGCCACTTTGTGTTGGTCTATCACATAAAATCCCAATAAAATATCCATGCTTCCCTTTCACTCACATGTATCACCCCACCTGCACCATCCTCACACTTCACCAATCTGTCTCCTTTTTTTTTTTTTTTTTTCCCCTGGATCTTTTCCTCTTAAGCTTTTTTCCTTCACTCCCTAATCTTTTTTCCCATTCCCCCCTTAACCCTCCCCCCCTCCTTCCCGTTCTTTCTTTCCCGTGGTTTTTTTTTTTTCCCATTCCCTACTAGTCTGCCCGTCCCCTTCTTTCCTCACATGTTCTCCTCACACTCGCCTTTTTCTTTTCTTTACATTCCTATATTCTCACCCTACTTTGTCACTTATTTCACGGCCAACACATAGACACCACCATTTACCTATTACATTACAAACTCTGACATACTGATATCTACATGCAGTCCTATCTACCCTTGTTAACCCCTTCCCCCCCCCCCTTCTGTTACCATCACCACTATGGGAATATTCATACATCTCTGACCCCAATAAGTACAGACAACATCAAACAAATATTAAATAAATTATAAACAGAGTTATCCTTTTTTTCAAAAAGTGACACATGATACATATATCTCTATCCGTGCTAAACAGAACGCACTGATGGTACAGTTGTCTGTTATTTGATGCTTTGGCTGCAGGTGTCGCTCGCTTGCCCCCATGCTCCTCCCCAGTTTTGGGAAATATCCACTTGGTGTGACTCCTTGTAGGACACGCATGGACGAGTAAACCCCCCCTTTTCCCCTGTTGACGTGGTGGACGGCCAGGGACCCCTGTCGGGACCCGGTGGGGAAGATGTCGGAGAATTATTATAAGCTCAGGAGAAATTGCTCAAACACAATGTGATTGGTAATTATACTGTTAAACATATATATATATTATATTATATTTTTATGGTCACATCCATGAACTCTAATACGTAAATTTTGTCACAGCGCCTCAATCCTCTGAAGATGACCCAACGGGGTCGAAACGCGTCAGGATTATCACCCTATTATAGCGCTTGATCATTGTATAAACTTGTGCCAGCTTCATTTGTGTTATCTCCTGTAGCACAGCTCTTATTTGAACCATTACGGTTAAGTCCCACTAATTAAAAAAACCCTTTCAAGTAACAACTTATTATTTTCATAATTTTTTGCTGCTTTAAAGCCCCATGGGGGATATCTTCTTTTTCTTTTTGACATTAATCGGGGTGTGCAGCACTCTATATCTTCTCAGTATGTGTCTCTCCCCTTTTCCCAATAAAATACATTTACATTTTTGGTTGTAACATGACAAAATGTGGAAAATGTATAAATACTTTTTCAAGGCACTGTATATTTGCTAATGTCTGTTGCAGGATTTTACAATGAATCTACCAAATACAACAGAGTGTAAACAGCAATCATAAACATAAAAGGCAAATGTGGTCATCCTCACTCCTGCACCTTCTACAAATCATTTATAAAGTAAAACCTGGGCCTGCCTTGATGCCACAAGGAACATTTAATATGTGCTTTGAAGGATTAGGCTATATACTCCAAAATTCTGCAAGGCTTGTTAAGTTGGATGTGCAAATCCATTCATCCGTGAAAGCATTTGAATTAGACATGAAACCCCCCAGGGTAGAAAATATATGCTTTAAAGAGTGAATTTTTTTTTCCTTCATCTTATTAAAATCAGTATTTTTCTCCCATTATATGTGATGGGTAGATGCAAGTATAAGGAAATAAGGGTATTTCGTTCGTCAGACATTTAGGTAATTAGAGAGGAGTAATGACACACTATGCTACATGGAATGCAGGCTTGTCTGTGTTAGTGCTGCTACCTTTATTTTGGCTAATGCATTCCGGAAGTACTCCCGTCAAGACATAGGGGTATGAAAAATGTGTGCCCCTGGCACACTGAGCTCCTTCTGTTATATCTAAAGTCAGTAACAGTATGATATTCTTAAAAGAGATTACACTTACATATAGCACAACTAATGTGTATATACTATACCAGCATGACTTTCTTAGGATTTGGGGGGCACTGGTCAATCTCCAAAATAGGAGGACTGTCCTGCAAAAAATTGGGGTGCATTGCAATTATATTTTACTTACTTAACTACAATAACTGAATAGGAACTATTTTTATTTATATTTTTATATTTAAGTACTACAAAATGAAATAAAAAGTAAACAAAAGCTCAATAAAAATTATTATGGAATAAAAAAAAATGAATAAACATAATATGAAATGTTGGAGTAAGTCAGAAGCTTTGTGCCAAATTCATGAAACCCATGCAAATTTTTATAGTTAGTACTGACATGTGCAACAGATTTATGTAGTTATTATTTGTGACACCTTTAGGCTCCATTCACACCTGAGAATTTTGTAAGCGCATGCTTATTTTTACAAATGTAGGAAACACGTGAAAAACACTTGTCGCAGTTGTGGTGCCATTTATTAATAATAACACCCCAAACTCAGCAAGCAGATGCACATTTTCCCCATGGAAAACCATGCAACAAATGCGCCTGACGTGCGGTAAAAACATACAAAACTGAATGCGCCGCAGAAAACGAATGCAACCAATCTCATCGAAAAATTGTTACACAGCAATAAAAAAAAAGTTTGCTTTAGGGCTAAATACAAAGGGATGAGACTTCCAGCTCTGGACCTTCCTTCTGCCTAAGAGCCCCCAGCACAGGGGTCCCCTACAGGAAACTGGTCCCTGCATTCTGCTCCCTCACTGCCAGGCTCTTGAACATTTATGGCCTTCTTCTCCACCTTCTGGGCCTCACCTCCGCAGGGATTGGTGGAAACTCCATAAATATTCAGGCTTTAGCTTCTATTCCTCCACCCTCTAAGTTGCAGAACTATCCAGCAAGATCTAGAAGCCAGGGGAGAGGCCAGCGGAGCTCTGCACAGCTAAGCACAAACAAATGAACCCCAACTCCTCTGTCAAACTAAATTCACCTACTCTGTACACTGAGGGTGTTACATTTACTATATAACAATAACAATAAAAACCATTCCTAGCTGGTCACTTTAGCTTCAGACTCTGTAGGGAAATTCATCCTTGAAATTCACAAGGAAAGCAATGAAATCATTCAAATCCTATCTCAACACTCAATGCTCCCTACTTGCACTGACAATTTTATATCCTGCTCTCAAACTTTGTGTGTCGGAAAATCCGACGGAAAATGTGTGATAGGACCTTGTTGTCGGAAATTCCGACCGTGTGTAGGCTCCATCACACATTTTCCATCGGATTTTCCGACACACAAAGTTTGAGAGCAGGATATAAAATTTTCCGACAACAAAATCCGTTGTCGGAAATTCCGATCCTGTGTACACAAATCCAACGGACAAAGTGCCACGCATGCTCAGAATAAATAAAGAGATGAAAACTATTGGCCACTGCCCCGTTTAAAGTCCTGACATACGTGTTTTACATCACCGCGTTCAGAACGATCGGATTTTCCGACAACTTTGTTTGACCGTGTGTATGCAAGACAAGTTTGAGCCAACATCCGTCGGAAAAAATCCTAGGATTTTGTTGTCGGAATGTCCGAACAAAGTCCGACCGTGTGTACGGGGCATTACACAACCTAGAGAAAGCAAATTGATTTAACAGCCCACACTTGGAAGACAATTTGGCCCTTTCCATGACAGTTATATATCACTGCACCTTTTATACAGTGTATGTCAGTGAACAGATGGAGTAGTTAGGCCTCATTTTTACATGTGCTAATGCCCGTAGACCATGAATGGGCCATATGTTTGAAATGCCATGATATTGTCCATGTAATGCCCTGTACACACGGTCGGATTTTCCGACGGAAAATGTGTGATAGGACCTTGTTGTCGGAAATTCCGATCGTGTGTGGGCTCCATCACACGTTTTCCATCGGAATTTCCGACACACAATGTTTGAGAGCTTGCTATAAAATGTTCCGACAACAAAATCCGTTGTCGGAAATTCTGATCGTGTGTACACAAATCCGACGCACAAAGTGCCACGCATGCTCAGAATAAATTAAGAGAGGAAAGCTATTGGCTACTGCCCCGTTTATAGTCCTGACGTACCTGTTTTACATCACTGCGTCCAGAACGATTTCCCGACAACTTTGTGTGACCGTGTGTATGCAAAACAAGTTTGAGCCAACATCCGTCAGAAAAAATCCATGGATTTTGTTGTCGGAATGTCCGATCAATGTCCGACCGTGTGTACGGGGCATAAGTGTGTAGAGACAGAGTGACTGCATGGACACAGCCACCCATCCCAGGTTGAGAGACATGCGGGTGCAGGTGAGGGGCCCTGAACAGAGACAATGTATTTTTGGGGGCTCTCACATATACAACTGTCAAATACAAGTGGCTATGTCTGTGCAGCTGCTGTTGCCCTATATAGAGGTAAGTGCAGCCTCAATTAAGGTGCTCACTCAGGATTGATTACACACACAAGCCACAAGCAAGTAGAAACTTTATAATTGTTGGAACAGTCACAATGATTACCTGATTGGCACACTGTAGAACAGTCTCTCAGTCTATATTACCGTTACCAGATGATGGCTTCTGCTGGTGGGGTGGTAGTATGCTGTGTACTGGGATAGCACTAGCCCACTGAGTAGAGATCTTAGGGAGGTTCTTTAGATTCAGAATTAGTCCCATTATGTTGTTCCTACTTGCAAGGAACCTGTCCCTGCACTAAACCATAAAGTTCCTTTCCCTGGCCTGCCACTCAATGCGCACCCAATGGATGTAGGATTCCCTATTTAAAGGCCTGAAAATGGCTGCCTGAATTCTCACAGGAACCAATCAGCTACCTTCTTTCCCAGAGACTACCAGAATCCCTAAGGGAGCAATTTCCCTTAAAGTGGTTGTAAACCTTCACATTTACCAGTGAAGTGACTAGCATTAGGTGTTACACAGAGATGAAACAAATACTCATACATACGTTGTATCTATTTATCTGCAGCAATTTCTTTCTCCAGAGAAGCCTATCCCGCCTCCACCTAACAACTGAACTTTTAATTCTTCCATCAGCTCATCCCTCACAGTTATTACCTTTTGTACCACTCGCCCCACCCTGTTAGATTGTAAGCTCTTATGAGCAGGGTCCTCTTAATTCTCTTGTATGTTATTGTATTATAACTGTCTCCCTTTATATTGTTAAGCACTGTGCAAACTGTTGGCATTATATAAGTCCTGAATAATAATAATAATTTCTTCTGAAAACACACAGCAGAAAGAATTTCTCCTTAGTTCTAGGAGCAGTGGGCGGGGATCTGAAGTCTTGACACAGCTGACAGCTCTAAGCCCTGATTGGAGGGAAGCCCCCCTACACAGTACGGAGAATAAGCATGGCTGTGGCTAATAGTCACAGGCTGAGAGCCTGTTCACACTGCAGTGCAGCTACTAGTATGTGGTACAATCTGGCTGAGATCGGTCATCATTATCAGTCATAAAGATCAATTTCTGGCCCGCGTGGTGCGAGGCAGTGGTGTGACCTGGGCACATGGAAGACAAGGCATTTTGCCTAGTCCATGTGCTGGGACTGTGCTGGAATAGCCACCCAACGCAGTCACACTGCATCTGGTATGAACCAAAAAGCTGCCAGAACTGAGTCATGCTGATAACAGAGGAACCAGGCAGCACAGACAAATGACACTCAGAGCTTTGGATGGAGACAAGTACACAGTATAGAAGGTGCTTTTTTCATGTTCCATGTCTGAGGTTTACAACAACTTTAACAGACTCCTCTTCCCCTGTAGTATTGGCACAGTGCCACCTGCAGGCGAGAAGAAGATCTGCATCTGCCTATATGCATTTACATGGACTGCCCGCATGCAGCATCTGGCCGCTCAAGCCGCCTAAAAAACACACAGTCTATTCACAGTGTACAGGCCTCAGCGCCTATGTAAATGAGGTTTTAGAGATGGTGCTACCATGTATACAGTACATGTTTAGAGAACAGAAATGGCTCACCTCAAAACAGAAGTGAGTGCTTAAACAGAGTGTCAGATTATTTCAAGAGCCCTCGCCTCCCCACAGAAAAGTATTTTTACTGCCAATTGAGAACTAGATTGGACTATATATTCATCATTCCGTAAACCTTTTATTTTAGAAGTGCCTCTGGTATAATATGTTAGCAGTTAATCTATAGGACTACACGCTGTCTTCACAGCTTGCCAGCAGCAGCAGCTATGTGCAGAATAAAGGCTTCCTAAAGTGTTCCCGAGGAACTGGAATTACTGATGGGAGTTTTAGCTGTATACATGCTCTACTTTTCTTGTGTAGCTTGATTTTAATAATGCTTCCAATCTGAGCGTTTTCATCAACTGTCATCGCAGCTTTGCATGTTCTGCCAGGCCAGTATTCACATTTGTGGAATTTAAATGAAAAGATCTGCCTGCAGTAATCCACCAGTAAGTGTAACATATTTGAACAGGCAGACATTACATCTTCATTTGAACTGTGCCAACTGATATACTGGAATAAAACACAAGGACAATTTGCATTTTTAATCAAATATTCAACACAAATATCAATACATGTAATTGTGTACTGTGCAAATTCATCTTTCATAAAAATGACTTTATAGAATTTGTATAGCTGCCCACTAGTCTGTTAAATTACCCTAAATATATTAACTGGTGACCAATCCTCCTTTGGCTGCAAGATGTCAGTGGGATGTATGGGCTGTATGGGTTGTATGGGCTGCCCCTCCCCACCACAACTCAATAGAATTTCAATCAGAGCTTTGACTAGGCCATTTCTTGGGGGATTGCCTAATGATCTTCAGATGATTATTGTTTTGAAAGCTTCTTTCTAAGCTTCTTCAAAGTTCTTAATATGAAACTTAGATCATTCAGAGATTCAGCTTAATGATTTTTAAATATTTTTTAATGAAGAGGTGAAGAAAAAAATATTTACAGAAAATAAATTACAAACAGATAACAGCAATAGTAAAATAAAATATGTTGCTGGCTAAATTCAAATCTGACCACTCTAACCATATGTTGTGGCTTTGTTCTAACATTCACAGCTACTGGAACTCAGTCTTTAGTCTAAAGGTGTCCCTTTATCCCCTTCCCCTCTCCCAGTTCTTCTTTGTTCCATATCCTATTATCTTATATTCCATTATTATCAAGTATATAAACGAGGTAGCTTTACTAAGAGAAATACATAGAATATTACTTAGTTATTAAGGATATACAGTAAATATATGTGAAACTATGATGACTTTTCATGTTCTGCGTGTACTAATACCTCCGCATTCGCAAGCTATTATTTGTAACACCCTTTCCTAAATGTAATGTCTTTTATTCCTTATGCTTACTAAACAAATACAAATTATTTGAAATAGAATAAAATATTTTAATATTGACAAAATACTTGAGTGGAGTTCACCCTGCCTCAGCACAGTGAAGAGTTTGGATCACTTGAAGATTCAGTTGTAGGAGTCACTGGCCCTCTTAACATGACCCTTAGGTGTCCTTTTATGAAACTGAGATCAGCAGCGATCCCGAGTCTCACCGCTGATCTCAGCTCATTACCAGTTTATGAAACTGAGATAATCAGTGGAGAACATGTTCTCCGCTGATTATCTCAGCACAGTGAGAATTTGTAACTGACTTCACAGAAATGGCCAGTTTATGAAGGTGCGATCTCAGCACCTCACTGGCGATCTGTGACAGAATTCTCACTTTCTGATTCACCATTTCAGAAGTGGAGAATCAGAGTGAGAAGCCTGAAACTGGCTGATATTCTGGAGAAAGTACACACCCCAAAACCAGCAAGATAGGAATTTATATTGTGTATATATATATATATATATATATATATATATGTGTGTGTGTGTGTGTGTGTGTATATATATATATATATATATATATATATATATATATATATATATATATATATATATATATGTATATATAGTATATATATACAGTATATATATATATATATATATATATATAGATAGATAGATAGATAGATAGATAGATAGATAGATAGATAGATAGATAGATAGATAGATAGATAGATAGATATAGATAGATAGATATATATATAGATATAGATATATATCTATATCTATATAGATATAGATATAGATAGATAAATAGATATTTATTGATATATATAGACTATATCTATCTATAGATATATCTATATATAGATACATCTATTATATATATTTTTACATATATATATATATATATATATATCTATATATATATCTATAGATATATATCTATAGATATAGATATATCTATAGATATATATATAGATATATATATAGATATATGTATATATTTTTTTTTTAGATGTTCATGTCTCTGGCTGGGTTCACACTTGTGCGATGCGTGAACCAGCGTGATTCCTAAGTGGGTTTTCACATCGCACCTACATTGACATCTGCGCACCACTGCGGGTGTCAATGTAAAGTTAATGACACCCCCAGATCATTTCACAGATCGCAGTGCGAACTATGTAATGGTGCAGGAATCGGATCGCATGGGTGTTCACACCCATGCGATCCGATTCCAGTGCGGACCAAATAAAGGGTTCTGTACCATTTTGGTGCAAATGCAATATGATTTAGGGCCAGTTCCCACTGCTGCGGTGTCCGAGATCGGAAGTGATTCGCACCGCACTGCAGTGCAAAATCACATCCGATCTCTGTGCAATGCGATTTCAGCCATACAGGTAGTATTGCTAAATTTGCATTGCACTCGGACCAAACTCTTATGCCCCGTACACACGGTCGGACTTTGTTCGGACATTCCGACAACAAAATCCTAGGATTTTTTCCGACGGATGTTGGCTCAAACTTGTTTTGCCTACACACGGTCGCACAAAGTTGTCGGAATTTCCGATCGACAACCACGCGGTCATGTACACCACGTACGACGAGACTAGAAAAGGCCGGTTCAGAACCAAGCGCGGCACCCTTTGGGCTCCTTTTGCTAATCTCGTGTTAGTAAAAGTTTGGTGAGAGACGATTCGCGCTTTTTCAGACTCGTAGATTTCAGATCGTTTTCTGCCGTTCAGTTTGTGCTTGTGGGTTTGTATCTGCTCTTCAGTGCGTGCAAGCAAGTTCCGCGTGACTTTAGTCACTGTATTCTTGTTCGTTCGTTACTGGTTTTCAGGTCGCTCTTCACAGGCCTTGCTGTTCTTCAGTGCGTTCTGTTACTTCGTTCTGAGCAGCCGACCGTTTTCTAGCCATGTTTCGTATGCGTACTCCTCGTAGAGTTCGTGCTGTGCGGGGGCTTGGTGTTGGGGTCCTGACCTTGACACAAGTCCAGTCCATGAACAGGGTGGGGAGGAGTTCATGGACCAAGAATTGGTTGCTTCAGCGTGACCAGTTCTGTCATATGCCTTTGCTCCATGAGATCCGTGAGAATAATCCTGATGATTTCAGGAACTTTCTCCGGATGACGGACCCCGTGTTTCACCGTCTGTTGGCTTCGCTGACCCCCTATATCAGCAGGCAGGATACCTGCATGAGGCAAGCCATCACTCCAGAGCAGAGGTTGGTCGCTACCTTGCGGTATTTGGCCACAGGGAGAAGTCTGCAGGACTTGAAGTTCTCGACAGGCATCTCCCCCCAGGCTCTGGGTATCATCATCCCAGAGACCTGTTCTGCCATCATCCAGGTCCTGCAGAAGGACTATATGAAGGTAAGATTTTTAGCCTTTTATATCATATTTTATTGTATTGAATGTTTGCTAATATCTTGTATTTCTTTCCTCATTCCCTAATTACCATGATTGGAATATGCTGTGAATGTCCCCTTTGTCCTCATGCATGCTGGATTTTTATGTAATTATTATTTTATGTCCTTCATACATATTTGCCCTTCAATAACCTCTCCAGCATGGTGTCTCCTGCCCTATATTCACCTCATGTAGTCACTTAACAATGTATTTTATCAGCTCCATAGTAGTGCTTTACCCCAAACACCCCCTAAAATGTTTGTTAATGTTATTTTAGCTTTAAATTCAGGCAGAGTGCCAGAGGCTTTTTTTGTGGTGTCCACAAATTTTTGGTAACCCTCCCTCCCCCAACTGCTAAGTCAGCTGATCCCAATTCTCTATCCTCAATCATCTATCTGCTGACTTTGCCAAACCCATACACACTATACCCATCTCTTTACTGGTCAGATTTATGGATGAATTCCCCAAAGCATGTAGTGCAAGGGCCTGCCTGTATACTTTCCAATGGAACTGTTTAAAGTTTTTGTATCCTATTATTATCTTGATAGGTAATAGCAGAATGTCCAAATGTCCTCAAATGTGTACAATGTGTATTTATATCTTTGTATTCAGACACTTCTTACCTGTCCAGTGGTCTGCTAATAGTGTAACTAAGGAGGGGCTGTTCCAAGTAATACCCTGTATTTAGGCATTCATCTCAAAATGAAGTGAAGAGGGTTACCTGTCCAAGAGTTCCCCCCCCCTATGATGTTAGAAATGGCCCATGAGAGGGGGGGAGGGGGAATATGATAGGTGTACCTTATACTTTGGCCTTGTTAAATTCCCCTTATTAAATGCTATCTGGAGGTTGCCCCATAATGTTTGTGTATAATCTGCTTGCCATGTTTCTGTGAAAAAATAGTAATGTTTATTGTCTTTTCCTCAACAGTTTCCTTCCACGCCACAGGAATGGCAGACTGTGGCCTCCCACTTTGCCCAGCGGTGGGACTTTCCTAACTGCGGAGGGGCAATTGATGGGAAACACGTCCACATCGTCCCACCACCCAACTCGGGGTCGTACTATTATAATTACAAGGGGTTTAATAGTATAGTGATGTTGGCGGTGGTGTCGGCTAATTACGACTTCTTGTATGTGGACGTGGGGAAGAATGGCCGGATGTCCGATGGTGGAGTGATCGCCCAGACAGAGTTCTACAGGCGTCTCCAGAATGGCAGCTTGGACTTGCCACCTCCAGAGGACAATGTTGAAGGTCTCCCATTTGTGTTAGTTGCTGATGAAGCATTTGCGCTGGGGGACCACCTGATGCGGCCATTCCCGATGAGGACCCTCACCCCGGAACAGAGGGTTTTTAATTACCGGCTGGCCAGAGCCCGAAGAGTGGTGGAGAACACATTTGGAATCCTGGCCAGCCGGTTCTGATTATTTCTGACACCCATCCATATGGCGGAGTATAAACTGAACCATATAATACTTGCCTGCTGTGTTCTCCATAATTTTTTAAGAAAACATTCAGCCAACTATGCTGGCTCAGTTGGGCCTGAGGCCGGAATCCCAAATCCATCAACACTGACGGCGCTTGAAAGTGGCCGTCCTGGCTTGCCCTCCCTGAATGCCCGTGATGTCCGGTTACGCTACCTGGAGTTCTTTGCAGGTAGGGGGGCTATCAATATGCCAGAGAATCTGTGACACCTTTGTAAAATAAAAAACAAACAAAAGAAATTCTTGGTGGACATTTACTGCTTGTGTTTGTTTTAGCTGACCCTGACAGAAATGTTTTGAGTGCAGAAAATGTCGTGATTGGGTAACCTTATAAAAAATAGTGTTGGCTGGTACTTCCTAAATGCCAAAACACATTTCACTACAAGTGCACTTGCAACTGCACTGAACCTGCACTTGTAGTGCAAAGTGTAATTGCCCTTAGGAAATAACCCCCATTTGTGCATAAAACAGCAATTACATCACCCCAAAAGTGTTGTAGTGTTGAGACAATAATCCACACATTCTTGAGTAAGGCACTTTTTTATAGCTGCACAATCACATGTGCATTTCCGCAAGGTTTTTAAAACAAACCAACATGTTTGTTGTATAACAATGTTTGCAGTGGCATTATCAAAAATCGAAATATCCATTTCAGATAAAACAGGCCTGTGTAAAACCAACAAGAAAGCCAAAAAACTTGAACTTACAAAGTTCACATATGGTAAAACCTGAAGGCTATATCAGACATGAGTATTTAGGAACTGTGTTTGATATAGCGTTCAGATGGGGGGAAATCACCCCTGCAAAAGCCAAATTTGGAAGATGCACACCAAGTTCAGAATGTCAACATGTGCTATCTGCCATCAGGGGGGATCAAGGGACGTGTTTTGGGGGAGCAAGCCCTTCCTCAATGCGACTTTATAATTGAGGAAGGGGTTGCACCCCCAAAACGCGTCCATTGATCTCAGATAGCACATGTTGGCACACTGTGTGCATCCTCCAAATTTGGCTTTTCTAAACATTGTAAAAATTTTAGTTACATATAACAGGTGATTTTGTGGGGTTTAAATTCGCCCCAAAACATCAATGATGTTATTATTTTTTTTAATAACATCAGTGATTTGTTGCTGGATGTTTTGCAATTGGAGATTACACCCCATGATCTCCCCGATGAGTATTTGGGCACTTTCAGATGTAAAGCGTTCTGGATCACGATCACCTAAAAAGAGATAAAGAACAAAAAAAAAGTTCTCAAAAATCTGCCACCATCCATCTCTTTTACCTGAGTCTGTGGTCGCAGACACTCACCTGTTGTGGTGCCAATCTCCACCACATCTTCTTCTTCCTCCTGCTCTTCTTCTTGGGTTGGTATTTCCCCTTCTTCCAGAGGGGGGGGCTCTGGTCTCCTGGGATGAGGGGTGTCCTCCGAGTCTTTTCTCCCCTATGTAAAACAAAAATGGTATAATTAGCACACAGATATTTGATGGCAGAACTAGAAATAGGAAACATTGCTTGGAAGTGGGGTACAATTATCTATTTTAGCCGAGTTCCAAGATGTATATTTTTTATTGCCCTTTGTCAAACTGCAATACTTTACCTGTTTGGTACAAGCTTCACAGATGTAGCCCCCCCTATAGTATACACTGGAGCACCTGTGTGGCCCCCCTAATAAAAAGGGTGTTCTGGGGTCCCACACTAGTGCTCCAGTGTCCAGATGTGAAAACAGCTGCTCAGTGTCCTCTCCTTACACACAATCTAGTTTGCATTTCATTCTAGTAACAAACCCATCTACACAAACAAATATTTGGCATCCAAGTAGGCCCCCAAAAATGTGTGAAAATGCAATGGTGTTCTAGAGGCCGAAAGAAAAATGTTTGATACGAACGAATAATGGGCCCATGAACATTAAAGTTGACCTTTTGAAATGTTACAATTACTAAAAGCATATGGAGCAGAACGAACGTAATAAAGACAGAAATAATAGGAACACAGCACAACTACTTACTTTTTTGCAGCACTCTCCGGATCTTTCGGTACTGCTCTGGCTCTCTCAACTTCAGGTCCGACCACCGCTTCCTGAGCTGATCTTTAGACCTTCATACCCCGAAATTCCGCTCAAGACTCCTGACCACTTTCGCCATGATCTTGGCCTTTCTGATGTTGGGGTTGGGGTAAGGCCCATATTTTACGTCATAGTCGGACTTCTTCATGATGTCGACCATCTCCAACATCTCCCCAAACGACATATTTGTGGCCTTAAAACGTCTCCTTCTGGATCGGGACGTGCCTGGATCCGGGCTTTCCTCCTCCTCGTTGTTCGAATTAGCACGCACCTGCTGTAACTCCGCCATGTGCTCTTCACCCACTGCGCCGAACGAAAAGGGGCGGGGAATAGACTAGAAAGAACGTCAGGGGCGGGCGGAGTTACACGCATGCGCAGTGTGTATAAAGCATAACACGCGTGCGTATTACGTACGATCTGTGAGCGGAGGAAGGAGCATTGGACGCGCCGATCGTAAGAACGAAGGTAAGAGCCAAACTTGTGCCTATACTGCTTCTAGATTGAGGCCTATATTGTAACAAGATTAGGAGAGTTTTGTCTGACATTAGGCTTTGTCTTGTGTTGTGTCTTGCAGTGAACATGGATATCTTAATGAAAGATAATGACTTCATGTCAGTATTCATAGATATGCTAAGTGAGCTGCCCTGTCTGTGGGAGATTACCCACCCCCATTTCAAGAACCAAGCAAAGAGGAAGGCAGCACTGGAGCAATTGTGTGAAATTGTGAAGCAGGTGATCCCCACGGCAGACATCACTTATTTAAAGATTTTCATTGGTGGCCTGAGGAGCACATATCTAAGGGAGCGCAAGAAAGTCCAGGATTCACAGAGATCCGGAGCAGCAGATGACATCTATGTCCCCAGGATGTTGTACTACGACAGGCTGCACTTTCTGGCAGGCCAGACTGAACCCAGGCCATCCCTCTCAAGTCTTCCTTCCACGCTTCCTTCCCCCCCGGCTGAGGCTTCTGATGCCCAACCTGGGCCTTCCAGGCCACATGTGGAGGAGCCCAGATTGAGCCAGGTATAGCATTCCTCTAAATATTTCTGCTTGTCCAATCAATGATGATAACTAGATGTTAGTTGGGAGTACTAATTTAGGATTGTGATTGATGATGCAAAACATTACAACCATGTCCCTTTTTCATACACAGGGAAGTCTCAGCCAGGAGGTGGCCGGGCCGAGCCAGCTGGCTGATATCAAGGTCCCTCCACTACACCTGAAAACAGAAAGTGGCAGTAGGACGAGTGCCCTAGAGGAGGCGGCTATAGCATTCTTTTGGAGGGCTACAGAGGTCCTGGGAGCACCCCACACCAGGCAGGAGAACATTGCTGCATTCATAGCATATAAAATGCAGAGGATGGAGGAGGGCCAAAAAGCCATGTGTGAGGCCTTCATATCAGAGGCTCTGGAGAAAGGTATGAGTGGCCAAATTACACCTCACACACAGCTTTGGGATGGTCCTCCTCCTCCTCCTGCAGGTCCTCCTCCTCCTCCTCCCTCTCCTCCAGGTCCTCCCTGTCCTTTTCCAGGTCCTCCCAGTCCTCCTCCTCCTCCTCCTCCAGGTCCTACTCCTCCTCCTGCCACATCTCCAACTGCACAGCCACAGCCACAGCCCGGAAGGAAGCGTGGAAGGAAGACCAGACAGTGATTGCCCTGGGTTCAGTCTGGTTGGCCAAAAGATGCAGCCTCTTGTGGTACCACAGCCTGGGGACACAGATGTCATCTGCTGCTATCCGGATCTCTGGGACTTCTGGACCAGACTGCCCTCCCTTACATATGGACTCCTCAGGCCACCAATTTTGATGCTGAAGAATTGATGTCTGCCGTGGGGGTCCCAGGCTTCGCTAATTTCTCATGTTGATCCAGTGTTGCCTTCCTTTTTGTTTGGTTCTGATCCCTTAATAAAGGATTTTTGTTTTGAATTATACACTCCTATGTGTTTTACTTCAAAAAGGACAGTTGGTTTGTGAGGATTCAGGTACATTTCAAATATACAATGTGAAATGAACAAGGGACACCAACAACAAACAATCTCCTGGAGATTAAATAATAAAAGATATCAATGGTGTTGGGGTAACTTGACACACAAAACACACACAAAAATATTCTGGAGTAAAAATAAAAATAACATTGAGCAAAGATCAGCCTTGGAAAAAATCCAAACATTAAAGAAAAAAAAAGGCTGAAAATCCAAAAAAAAAAAAAATAAAAAAATAAAACTGTCAGATGTGACAACTAATAACAATATATTGAGGGAATCCCACTAAAAAAACACAAATAAAACTTTGTGAGAAGTGTGTGTGAATATGAGCAGCAAAACGACTTAATTCTTGTCACATTATAAAGAAGAAGAGAGTGCGCTGTATTAAACCATTTTTAACATTGCAGCGTGACGAAAGTGCTGTATCCATTGCGAACGCTAAGTTTACCAGAACGAGCTGTCCCGTGTCGGAATTTCTTCTGAGCATGCGTGGCACTTTGTGCGTCGGAACAGGCCACACACGGTCGGAATTGACGCGATCGGATTTTGTTGTCGGAAAATTTTATCTCCTGCTGTCCAACTTTGTGTGTCGGAAAATCCGATGGAAAATGTCCGATGGCGCCCACACACGGTCGGAATTTCCGACAACACGCTCCGATCGGACATTGTCCATCGGAAAATCCGACCGTGTGTACGGGGCATTACAGGACCCTTTTTTTGGTCCACAGCAGAATCGGAGCGCATGTTCACACCCATGCGATTCGATTACTGTCCGAGTTTGCAGATCGCACTGCGATATGCGAACTGATTTGGGGGTGTTGTTAACTTTTAGGCCCAGTTCACACTTGTGCGATGCCGGACATCGCACAGGCATCGCATGTAATTCGCAGCACACTGCCATTCACATTACATGCGATGTCTGTGCGTTGCGATATCAGCTATACAGGTAGTATGGCTGATATTGCACCGCATTCGGTGCAAACACGCACAGGACCCTTTTTTCTGTTCGGACCAGAATCGGATCGCATGTGTGTTCACACATATGCGATCCGATTCATGTCCGGACTGTCAGTTCGCAGTGCGATATGCAAGCTGAACTGGGGGTGTCGTTAACAATGTATTGACACTCCCCAGCGATTCGCATATGGCAGTGTGAACTGACATGCGAGTCGGTGCGATGCGGAAACCCGCAGTGGATTCGCAGTGTTCTCGCATTGCACCAGTTTATCAATTTTTATGTTTATCAATTATGAAATATATTTTATTTTAATTTATTAATAAATATTTATACTTGTATACTTTATTAAAATTATTTTTTTAATGATTATAAATGTATTTTGCATTTATATGAATGGTGTATAGCTGCATTACATATGTGCATTACATTCATTTACTATACACCATTCACATTTAAATAGGGACATGTATGATCTTTAAATATTGATAAAAACAATGTTTTTTTTATAATTAGGTTAATGTATATTGTGTAGGGGGAATTTAACTTTATTATTTTATTAATTTGTTGGGGAATAATGTGTGCTGATTTGTGTTACACTTTGTATTTTATGGTTCCTCATACTGTAATCCCGCTATATCACGCAAGATTATAGTGAGAGAAGCCATTCCCAGGAGTTCCCGGCATTTGTAGATCGCTCCTCAACTCAACATGAGAAGCGATCTACACACTTTCATAAACAGGCACTCAGAGGAGAGCGATCTCCTCTGAGAATGCCTGAGAACTGAAAAGCGGTATTTTACCGCACTTTCATAAAAGGACACCTTAGTAATCTTTAAATGTTTTGATAATAAAATGAGAACTTGTCACTATTGATACAACTATATTTTATGTCCCTGGAGAAAGTGTTACAGCGCTAACTCCCAATTAAATGGTCAGAGAGGTGTGTTGTAGGTGTTCTGGGGTATTTATTATGGCCAGTGGGCACATTCTTAATGGCATCAATCCTGATTTCACAATCTGATAAACAGAATATTATTTAGCAGAATGAGATTACAATTTCTCCTAGGTGGTCCATGTGTCATGTTATGGAAAAAGAATGGAAGTTGAGAGTTTGAGATGTATGAGAGTTCAATTATATGTCAATATCCTAGCCTCACCGATACACTATATTACCAAAAGTATTAGGACGCCATGTGGTGGAGGGGGGATTATGGTGTGGGTTGTTTTTCAGGGGTTGGGTTTGGCCCCTTAGTTCCAGTGAAGTGAACTCTTAAGGCGTCAACATACCAAGACATTTTGGCCAATTTCATGCTCCCAACTTTATGAGAACAGTTTGGGGATGGCCCCTTCCTGTTCCAACATAACTGCGCACCAGTGTACAAAGCAAGGTCCATAAAGACATGCATGAGCAAGTTTGGGGTGGAGGAACTTGACTGGCCTGCACAGAGTACTGACCTCAACCCGTTAGAACACCTTTGGGATGAATTATAGCAGAGACTGCGAGCCAGGCCTTCTTGTCCAACATCAGTGCCTGGCCTCAGAAATGCATTTTTGGAAGAATGATCAAACATTCCCATAGACACACTTCTAAACCTTGTGGACAGCCTTTACAGAAGAGTTGAAGCTGTTATAGCTGCAAAGCGTGAGCCAACTCAATATTGAACCCCACAGTCTAAGACTGGGATGCCATTAAAGTTCATGTGCGTGTAAAGGCAAGTGTCCCAATACTTTTGGTAATATAGTGTATGTATTCTTTAAACTGCACTAATCGAACTGCTTTTTCAACAGACTTGTGAAGAAAATGAGTGTGGCACTGGGGTTGATTTACTAAAACTTAAGAGTGCGAATTGTAGTGCAGCTCTGCATAAAAACCAATCAGCTTCCAGTTTTTTTTTTTTTTTTGGCAAAGCTTAATTGAACAAGCTGCAGTTAGAAGCTAATTGGTTTCTATGAAGAGCTTCACCAGATTTTACACTCTCCAGTTTTAGTAAATCAATCCCATTGTGTTCAATACCATGCTGACATTCTCCTCACAAAGTTCGGGGTGCACCCTACTATTATCACATTGGGTTCTTCTCCCAAAATGCTGTTGTCGGTTTGCACCAAACAAGCCTACAGTTAATGTGGTCAAACAACTCTATCTTTTATTCATCATTCTATAGCACATTGTTCCAGAAGGTTTGATCTTTGCCTTAATGTCCAATGTCAAACTGTAGTCTTTCTGTAATCCTTTTACCAGTTGAACCTGTCCACCTTACAGCATTAAATTACATAAATGAAAAACATTACTGTTACAGTGTTCTCTATTTAATGAATACATATAATAATATAATATTAATATAACACATAATTAAGACTGACTGACCGCATAAGACTGACTTGAGCATGGGAATATAATGTATAATGAAATTTTATTGAGTTTCAATCAATCTGGTGCTGGAGACGTCTGAGAGAAGGCTTTATGAGCGTTTGTTTCAATTTTTAGTTCAACCAACTTACATAAATTTAATGGGTAAAAGGTTCAAATAATCTCTTTGCTAGTTCATTGGACAGGAGGTAGTAACTTAGAAATAACCCCCCTGGGAGTTTTCTGACTGCTGCTATTGCTTGTGTTTTAAAAGGGAAGAGGTGATGTCTTAGGCCTGTCTTGAAATATACATTTGATTTGAAGGAAAAGGACATAGAGACCTATGTCAGTATAACATGGGGTTGGAACACTCACAGCCATTTTATTATAAGGATAATATATTTAAAGTAAAGCCCAATAAAATAAGGGCCCATGCACACTGATCAGTTTTTCTTCTGTTTTTGTCTTACCAAAAGCAGAAGAAAAATGCACAACCATTAAATCCTATGGAACTCCTTACACCAGTCAGTTGTGGGTCAGTTGTGTATTTAAAAGTCATGTATGCTGCATTTTTTGGTGCATGTTTGGTGGGGTAAAAAAAGTCCAACTCCCCATTTAAAAGAATGAAAAACACGGCCAAAACGCAAACTTGTGGTTGCATTTTTGGTGCGTTTTTAAGTCACATGTTCTTTTTTCACAGATGCAAAATGCACCAGAAACACTGCAGAAACGCATATGCATTTTTACTGCATTTTTGTAACAGCGCAGTGTGAAAGTGCCTTAACATTTAGTTTGGTAAAGTGCAGTGTATCCATTTTTGTTTAATATAATTCTTTATTGCATCTCAGTGTTGCTGATCCCCTGCAGCCAGTTCTTGTATATATGCATGCACTCTATTTATGGCTGCATAGTATTTCTCAGAGCGACTTTTCTGATGGTGATAACAATGAACCATACCTGCCTTGTCTGTGTAATATAGCCTCTACTGGAAGCCCACAGGATAATAATGAAGGGGTACAATTGGAACACAGGAACAAAGCATTGTCTCCCTTTAACAGTAAGAGTAATGACCTTCATGGCAGGAATACTAGGTGTTATTTAAATTATATCTGCAGATATAAAAACATTGAAAATGACTACTGAAATGACATTACCATGTTAACCATTCTACACCCCATCATTGTGGCTAAACAGCCAGATGGAGCTATTATAGGTGGGAGCACACACAAAGCTGCTGTTCCCGCTGTCATGTAATCACGCCATGTGACTCTTATGATGGCCAATCACATTGATCACCAATGAAAAACAGTGTAACATATTGGTGAGCCCTCCCCTTCAATTGTTTCCTGGTTTCTGGCCTAGGCCAAAATGATGTCATATATCCCAGGAGTCTACATGGGCATTTGTTTCATTCACCTGGAGGGGGGGGGGGACTTTATCTGCTAAGCATACCTTCCTGCTTGTATGACTGAGCTAAGGGCAGACGGATGTCAGGAATTAAATGCTACATAAATCGTCTGCCCTTATTTAAGATAGCCACAGCATGGAGACATGGATGGGTGGGTGAGTTTGCGTTGAATAACAAAAATGAATTAAATAGCGTTTTCAGTTTGTGGTTGTGGGCTTGTGACAGAGCCTGACATGTAGAGGGAGGCCTCTCTTACAGCGCCGGCTCAAGGACCACTGATGTTGTGACAGTGGCCGTGAGAGCACAGCGAGGTACAAGTGCCTGTAAGAAGTTCCATCAGCCGCGGCGGTGGATAGCAGGTGCTTTGCCAGTGATGGGTCAGAATGTAAAGGGTTGCCTCAAACACCATAATCTAGGGATAGGGGTAGGTACCATCATCCTTAGTAGAATATTGGGAAGGAATACCTAGGGCTGCCCAAAGCATGTCACCAGTGTATTGAGAAGAACGGGACTATCTCAGTACCCAAGGATTAGGCCAAGCTTATAATTTAAATAATTTATTAAAAAAAAGACATTATTAAAATTGGTTTGTACACAAAGTAATTTGTAAACAGTTGATTACAACTGTGCATAATTAGTACAGTTGGTTCCAAGAGAATAAATGAACCCCATAAATACTGTGGGGAGCTGTATAGTATAGATCGTGAAGCAATTCTCCATTTAAATAATGTATTTTTCTTAATAAATTGTTATTTTAATTATAAGCTTGGCCTAATGCTTGGGTACCTGAGATAGTCCTATTCTTCTCAATACACTGGTGGCATGCTTTGGGCAGCCCTAGGTATTCCTTCCCAGTGATGAGTCAGATCACTGGAACAGCAGATGATAGCAGACCCAAGACTGGGCAGGCAGCAGGTGCTTGACGGGCATCTGGCAGGTAGCAGGTGCAGAAGGACTAGCAGCACTTGAAGGTGAAAGGACCAGCAGGGACCAGGTAACATGCAGAGCAGGACGGGTAGATAACTGGATGCAAGGTCAGACGAGCCAGGTCAGCAACAGATGGGATGATACAGGCTTTGACAGCAGGCAGAGGATGGTCAGGATACGTCAGCAACGTAGATTCAGACAGAGGAGCAGGAGGCAATGCAAAATCCAGAGAAAGCCAAAGTCAGGGCAGGCCAGGTCAATCACAGGAATTCAACACAGAAGCAGATACAGGAACTCAGAAATAGCTTCAGATCAGACAGCAATTCACTAGTGCAGCTGCTGCACTTATATAGGCCACTTGCATGCTCTTGTGCACACACGCCCGCACATGTGCATATGCATAGCTCCCAGCTGTCCCTGATTTTGAAGGACTGTCCCTGATTTGGAGCAATCTTCCTCTGTCCCTCTTTCCACCTCATTTATCCCTCCATTTTGGTCTGATCTATATAGTTGTATATAAAATGCACTTTTTATCTTCCAAAAAGTATTTCTCAGTGATAAACATTTCATCCAAATTCTAAATTGCTGCATTTGCAAGTTTTAAAAGCCAATATAAAGGAATAGTAGCGGTAAAAAAAAGCACTTGTGGATTTCATTAGCTTTTTTTTGGTTTATTCTCCTTTAAGGTGTGTGGCAGGGGGTGTGTCCTATGCCTACATACATTTGCTAGTAGGTGTCCCTCATTCCCATGTCAAAATGTCGGGAGGTATGCATACGTGTGAAAATAGTACAGGCACCCGCAGGCCTGGGCCTGTGCATTTCGTGTGTGCCTTAGAGCTTCACTTGGGTCACGGCCAGCATGTCCCTGTCAGTGGTGCTCAGATCCAATTACATTTCACTTTTAAATCCTCCTGACTTCACCTGAGGAAGGAGCAAACAAAGGGTGGTGGGGTGTTAAAAGGCCACTGACCACCAATATTGTGTGATTGTTTTGGGGGTGTGTAAAGGGCCAGCGACCATGCCAGTCCAGAAGTGGCTAAAGATTATATATACATTTATGACTGGGTTTACAAAAACTTTAATCCCTGGTAAGCCAGGCTGGTATATTTTATAGGAGGAAACCTATGCATTTTATCATCAAATAATACAACACTGAATCAGTTCTGGAGGCTTGAATCCAACATATTTGCCAGCTGATATAATATAATTCTTGGGTATCCACTAGTTTTTAATTTGTCTATTTATCCACAGGCCTTTAACCTGGTGAGTGGATGTGTAACAGCATGAGTTTTTCTCTTCAGCCTTTATTTTATTGACTGAATGAGAATGTCTGTGTGCTTATATTGTAGACAGAAAATAGAGGTCATTGTGTCTGGTGTAAAGTAACCTTTTTTCTTAGAAAAGGAAAAATGAGAATGACAAGAACAGTTCTTCCTGTAATCAATAGGCCGTGTGTTTAAGTAGCTTTACTTGTCATTGTAGCTGAAATCAAAGCCCATTTTACTGCACAGAGTCACATATGGTTCAAAGCCATTAAACCATTACACATTTTTAATTTTGGAATAATAGGGTATTATAAGAAGTTTTGTCAGGTTTTTATGATTATCTGAGTCTCCACTGAGGAGATTCAACCTCCCTATGATAACTGTCACCAGGACAAAAAATCCAACATTTTACAGAAATATAAGAGAAAACTTCTACTGGGGACACTTTTCTTTTGATCGCCATCTAGGATGGGCTTTCTCTTTGTAGTAATTTCTTCACTTTCTGTTGAATCTCCAAGAATTCTTCTATGCATTAAGATGAAAAACCTTCTGTGCTGCAGCAGCCCCTCAGACCACCCCCCCCCCCTTTTACTTACCTGACCCCGATATTTCCAGCGACGAGAATGAGCACAGAAGCTCCAGCCGATGTCATTGGCTCCCCCTGCTGTCAATCAAATCCAGTGACACGGGAGCCGGGCGGCGGGGCTGAGTTCTGCTGTCTGTGTCAATGGACGCAGCAGCAGGACTAGGGAGCATGCCTGCACGAGTGCCCCCATTGATTGCGGGTCCCCGTGGGGGCACTCAAGAAGTGGAGGAGTCAGGAGCGCCACTGAGGGACCTCAGAAGAGGAGGATTAGGGCCGTTCTGTGCAAAACCCTTGCACAGAGGAGGTAAGTATACCACGTTTGTTATTATTATTATTTTTTTAAAACAAACCTTTAGTATCACTTTAATTCTACTTTTAATAGCATGTATAGTGAATAAGCTTGGCTTAGGCTATCTGCTCTGCACCATCAGTGGTAGCTTTTCACAATGCTGCTTACAGGCCAGAGCAGCTTGTAGACAGGGCCCAGGGTACCCAATCAGGGAGAGACTACACACACACAGACCTTGATGTTGTAATTATATTATATATAGGTTAGCAGTAATGTATCATGACAGATCATTTAGGCACTGATATAAAGAAATATATCAGTTGGAGTTCCCAGGCTTGGGTCTGTATTACCAAAGAAGGGCTTCCACTGGAGAGGTGGCAGTTTGCGGTGGACCGGGACAGCACTATAATGCTGCTGGAAAGAGCCCCATATTACTAGTGTGGATAGCGGGATGTTTTCTTTAGGAATGCATTTTACCTGATCTTACCCTACTTGTCTGGAACCTCTCCCTGCACTATGCACTTTACTTCACCAGTGGGGTTTCTGTCCCTGACTTACCACCCACTCAAGGTGTGCCCAAATGATGTGATTCAGCCTATAATAATATAGGGCCACACATCAAGATGGTTGCATGAGATCTCAAGAGATTACAGCATTTATTACAGTTATTTACAGCATTACAGCATTTATTACATGTATTATTACAGCATTTATTACAGATTACAGTTGGACAGTTCACCTCTCTGGGAGACTGAGGGAGTCTTTGAGGTTCAAAGACTTAACAGCTCATTGAATGCATCACAATTAAGGATGAGCTCCAACGTGTTTGCACAGCCCACGCCGGAGCTCATCCTTAATTACAATAAGTACAATTAAAGCTGAAGTCTTTTTGCACTCCCTGGTTCCTCTCTCTCAACATGCCAATGTATTTTAAAAAAAAACCTTTCTGTTTTTATTACATACTTTTATTTTTTACTTTATGTCATCACTGGGTTTCTGTGCGTCGCTATGCAATGCAAGCAGATCATTGTTGGTGGAAGTATCTGGCAGGGTGTTGTGCATAGCTTCTCGTAATATCATAGCACCCTGTTGTGGACAATGATGTTCCTCCAGCCAGCAAATAAGGTGTGTCCTATGTGACTTGCTGTAGATTCTAATGCACTGAGGGGTTTGTTTACTAAAGCTGGAAAGTGAAAAATCTAGTGCACTTCTGCATAGAAACCAATTAGCTTCCAGGTTTTATTGCCAAAGCCTAATTGAACAAGCTGAAGTTAGAAGCTGATTGGCTACTATGCACAGCTGCACCAGATTTGGGGTGCACCAGTTTTAATAAATCAACCCCACAGTGAGAAGCTCACAGTGTGCAGTGAAATCAAACTAACCATTTTTAGTACAGGAAAGGAGCCTCTACAACTGTTCAAAATGGTTTGTTCCACTCTGGTGGTTGAAGGAAGGGTATTTTATTTTCATGCACATCTGATACTTACTATGTATTGTACGTGTGAACTTTTATTGTTATGTCAAGTGTTCAGTATGTTCATAAAGTCTATTTTTTCTTTATTCTTCAGACCTTTCCGAGTTCAGCTGTAGAGAGCTGCATTCCACGCAGTATATAACGGACGGCCCATGTCGCAGTGTGAAGCCAACCAAAGAGCTGGTTTGTTCTGGTCAATGCTTACCTTCTCATCTCCTACCAAACTCCATAGGTCGAGGAAAGTGGTGGCGCCAGAGCTCATCAGATTTCCGCTGTGTGCCAGCCCACAGCCACACACAACGTATTCAGCTCCTATGCCCTGACAACGAAGTACGAACATACAAGATCAGAGTGGTCACATCATGTCGCTGCAAACGCTACACTCGCTTCCACAACCAGTCAGAGCTGAAAACTATTGGCAAGGAAACGGTGAGGACTTCCAAGAACAAGAAGCCTCATCTTGCCAGGGTTAGACATAAATCAAATCACCATGAGCTAGAAAATGCCTACTGATCAACCAATAATAAATCAGAGGTTTATGTATATGTATGTTTTAAGAAATATACAAATAGTGTTGATTCATACAGCACACCGATTGAATCTGGATACATTCCTATAGATTATAGTTTAGGGATTATCTAGACTAAACTGAGTAGGAATCCAAGGAGCGATTATTGAAGGATGGCTGAACTGAAGTAGGGGATAGAATATATTGAATATATCCTTTAGTCAGTAATATTTTATTCTGTACTGAATAGTGAGGTCATCATGTATTTTTCGTCATAAGTTAATGTCTATGCAGTTTTGATACATGATTGTCAGGCATAGATTGAGGTGCCTATATTAAGAGAACTTTGCAATTTGTGGGCTTGATTTACACATGTTGTCAGCAATGGTAAATTGTATTTTCCCTGTTGCTTCCCTGCACGTGTAACCCTGTTCATGCAAATACATAAGGGATAACGTCCCTGATCAACAAATCATTTCTAGGATGTAGATTTCTAGTTAAATGAACAAAAAAGTAGATGAAGAAATAGTAAAGATCTACAACCTCAAGGCTTTATTAAATATAAAGAGAAAAATGTTGACGGAAGTTTGAAAATAAATATGTAAATAAATAAATATATATATTGAAAAGTATGGATTATAAATAAAACCCCTCCACCTCCCAAATGTAATATCCATATATTATTTATATATTCAGATATACTTATGGTATACCTTGTTACGCTAAGAAAGACATAATATATTTAAAAATGATTTTGCTTGATAAATTAAAATTTCTAATGCTCGATCCATTGATTTAAGTAAAGCTGACTATACACTATGCAAACTGCAACGTGTCCTGATGAACAATCTGAAAATCTCTCCATGGGTGGCCCTGTTGCATCCTCTAAATAAAATATTTTTAAAAATGTATATACTGTATATATTATTGTTGCACACAACATTTTGTAGTTTTTACATTTTAGGTTTAATAGGAGGATTGATTTTTGGATTTTATAATTTAGGCGCTTCGGTTTATCTCAATATCTATACTACAAAAGCAGCAAAGGATGTGCAATAATTGTGTTACAATTCTTTTATACAGTATGTTCATGTTATTCCTAACATGAATGGAGTTGATGAGTTCCATATATAGACAGGTAAAAAGTGCGAGCAACAAAAAGAAATACAAAAATTGTCAAAAAATAAGCAAAATGATAATATAGATTAATAAAAATAAAATATAAACTTGCATTGTTTTAACTATTATCCAGGGACATTTATAAACCTGGTTAATTTTAAAAGACCCTCTTACTATAGAGTCATTTAAAAACTCAAGGCAAATTATAAAACAAGATGCTGTGTACGTACCATTACAGCGGCCTGTATGCTCTACCATATTGTGAATGCCAGGCCTGAGGTTAAAAATGTGTTACTGTAAGAGAATATATTTTATTATATTTATATTATGTGACCAAGTATTTAAATGGAAAGTGCTATATAGTCTTCATATTACACATTGCCTATGCAGTATTTCTTTGAAGAAAGGCATGTTTTCATAACATGTTGCTTGTCAGAGTTATATTACTGTTTTCCAGAAAATTTATTTTAATTAGGTAAGGTCACACAATATTTCTTTGAACGTCAGAAAACCTATAAATGAAGATTAGGTCCTGCAAATGATGATTGGCACCAGAGACTTCAGAATACATTGTTACAGGTTGGCCTGGACATTTTTAAACTTTAACACCTACTGTATGCAAATGGCAACTTTTTGAAAAGTCTGCTCATAGGATCACTCCACTGTGTCCCTCAAATTAATGCAGAACCTCAGCACCCCACTGAAATGCACCTGGACACTGTGCACTGGAGGCAGAAAGCCGGCCATAGATGGTTCAAATCTCAGGGTTAAGCAGGAACCAGCCGAGATTCCAACCATGCATGGGCAGGCTGAATGTACCATGTATGGGCAGGCTGAGCGTACCATGTATAGGGAGGCTGAATGTACCATGTATAGGGAGGCTGAATGTACCATGTATAGGGAGGCTGAATGCACCATGTATAGGGAGGCTGAATGTACCATGTATAGGGAGGCTGAATAAACCATGTATGGGCAGGCTGAATGTACCATGTATGGGCAGGGTGAATGTACCCAAGTTGATCGATCAATCAACTTGGGCACAACCAGCCTGCCGGATTTTACATGCAATTATCGCTAATGGCTGTATAGTTGTTAACAATAATCACTGTGTTCTCCTGGCGGGATAGGATTCCCTTGAGCCCACCCCCTCCCCCCTGCAGGGAGAAGACAATGGCTCTGTGGGATTGATTCCCCTGTCAGTACTGTCTGTGTTGATGGGGGAATTGCAACCCATGGTTGCAGGAAAGAAATTTGCTCCGTCTATGGACAGCCTTAATGCAAGGTGATACAATCTGATAGGTTTGCCTAAATTTTTTCAATTATTTGCAGTAATCATAAGCAGAAGCTACAAAATATGAGACAGCTAAAACAATATATTACAGAGCATCTCAAGCAAAATGCTTAAATGTCCAGTAAATAATACCGATCTAGGTCATGTAAATATACAGATTTGAATTTCTGTATTGTAAATATAATACAGTTGTAACCTTAGTGTAAATAGGATTTAGGGCCCATGATCCTGGGCTATCACTTCTTTGGCTGTGGTGCATTGCAGTAACCACAGTACATGGTAACATGTGTTGTGGCGTGTTGTGGTGTAGGTTTTTTTGGACACCTTGATGTGCTGCCAGCCCAGTCATTTCAATAGACTGCATTAAAACAATGCATGTTAACACTTGTAAAAACATCAATGTAACGCACCAGAAAAGTGTGACTCCAGGTTCACTATGAGCTTTGTGCATTGTATTTGTTCCGCCCATTCATTTGATTGGGATTCCTAATGCACCAAATCCAACAAAAATGGTGCATGTACCATTTTTGGCAGCACAGCACAATACACATCAGTGTGTTTCCATGCAATGTGCTGCAATGCCCATCCATAAACAAAGTACACTAGGGTGCATTTCAGTATGAATAGAAATGCATTTCACAAGTGAATATAACAATGTAATACAGCAATGCAGTAGTGTGAATGAGCTCCTTATTATATAAAATAGATTTCTATGTAATCAGTACATATAACCTTATCTCAGATATTTATATTGTGACATCATTTTATCACATAAATAACTGCATAGGTATCATTCATTGTCTAACTGGAACAAACAATGCATTGGAATAGAATACTGATAATACTGCAATGTTTTCCTATGTTCATAGATATTTGAAATATTAAACCCACATTGAAGGAACTATGGGGTAGATTTAATAAAACTGGAGAGTGCAAAATATGGTGCAGTTCTGCATAGACACCTATCAGCTTCCAGGCTATTTTAGTTAAAGCTTAAAGTGATTGTAAACTCAGAAGGTTTTTTATTTTAATGCATTCTATGCATTAAGATAAAACACCTTCTGCGTGTAGCAGCCCCCCTCAGCCCCCCAATACTTAACTGAGCCCCATCTCGATCCAGTGATGTTGCAAGAGAGATTCGGCTGTCTGGGACTCTCCCACCTCATTGGCTGAGACAGCAACAAAGCGCCATTGGCTCCCAGTGCTGTCATTCAAAGTCAGTGAGCCAATGCGGATAGAGAGGGGGTGGAGCCGGGCCCTGGTTCCATGTCTGAATGGACACAGGGAGCAGTGGCTTGGCTTGGGTGCCCCCATAGCAAGCTGTTTGCTGTGGGGGCACTCAACAGGAGGGAGGGGCCAAGACTGCCGAAGAGGGACCCGAGAAGAGGAAGATCTGGGCTGCTCTGTGCAAAACCACTGTACAGGGCAGGTAAGTATAACATGTTTGTTATTTTTAACAACAACAAAAAAACAAGACTTTAGTATCGTTTTTAATTGAAGAAGCTGAAGTTAGAAACCGCTGGGCTACCATATTTTGCAATCTCCAATTTTAGTAAATCAACCCATATGTGTTATTGCCAATTAAAAGAATACCTTATGTTATGAGAGTTAAATATGTCAAGGATTTCATTTCAAAAGAATCAGGTAAATCCAGCAATCATATGTTTGTGTAGAATTATTCAAATTGGGAAGGCAGAATTTGAGGTTGCTGTAGTCGCTGCATTATCCTTATTCAATGCACTGTTTAAATTCTTTATTTTTTTAATAAGCCAAAATGATCTACTGTTACCTTTTTATATTCTAAAAGGTAAAGGCCATGTTATAGTAACAGTAAAACAAATGTGGTCATTTTTACTTTCCTTAAAATATAAGTTTGGATATAGAGATATGTTTAAAGTTTATTATGTAATGAATTAATAAGTAATATTATATAGCCCATCATTGTACAATGTGTGAGGCCCAATGCAGATTTAAGAGATTATCTATTTATTTTTCTGTTATTTATTTAAGTCCACATGTGTTGCTGTAAAGGGCATAATGCATAATTTCCTTAAAATGTATTCTAATTTTCTTGCAGATTTCTTAACCTATTGTTAATAAAATATTGATTAAATATTAATATCTGCGTACAAATTTTGATTTGCTTATTGTATGGGAAGAAAACTTCAACTTTAGTAGTACAGTCAATATGGTGACATTTCTACCGTATTCACAACTCAAGAACTCAAAACAGCTACAAACAGGAATAGTAACTCAAAACAAGAGCAGTGCTATCATCTATTCATATAAACATTGCACTTATTGTGATTCACCATTCAGATACATTGTAGGAATACAATTATGTGCATGCAGCAACCATAAGTATTATATGCAGTTGTTTTTTTATTCACAGATATACACATATATTTATATATACACACACACAGAGGATTTTTTAGTTTACTTGTCACACATGTTGTTGAATGTTACATTTTGAGGGTTGAGCACTAGATGTGAATCAGGGGGCATGGGGGTTTTCCTAATCTATCTATCTATCTATCTATAGATATAGATATAGATATAGATATAGATATAGATATAGATATAGATATAGATATAGATATAGATATATCTATATCTATATCTATATATATATATATATATATATATATATATATATATATATACACACACATACACACACACAGTATCTCACAAAAGTGAGTACACCCCTCAAATTTTTGTAAATATTTTATTATATCTTTTCATGTGACAACACTGAAGAAATGACACTTTACTACAATGTAAAGTAGTGAGTGTACAGCTTGTATAACAGTGTGAATTTGCTGTCCCCTCAAAATATCTCAACACACAGCCAATAATGTCTAAACCGCTGGCAACAAAAGTGAGTACACCCCTAAGTGAAAATGTCCAAATTGGTCCCAAAGTGTCAATATTTTGTGTGGCCAACATTATTTTCCAGCACTGCCTTAACCCTTATGGGCATGGAGTTCACCAGAGCTTCACAGGTTGCCACTGGAGTCCTCTTCCACTCCTCCATGACGACATCACTGAGCTGGTGGATGTTAGAGACCTTGCGCTCCTTCATCTTCACTTTGAGGATGCCCCACAGATCCTCAATAGAGTTTAGGTCTGGAGACATGCTTGACCAGGCCATCACCTTTACCCTCAGCTTCTTTAACAAGGCAGTGGTCATCTTGAAGGTGTGTTTGGGGTCATTATCATGTTGTAATTCTGCTCTGCGGCCCAGTCTCTGAAGGGAGGGGACCATGCTATGCTTCAGTATGTCACAGTACATGTTGGCATTCATGGTTCCCTCAATGAACTGTAGCTCCCCAGTGCTGGCAGCACTCATGCAACCCCAGACCATGAAACTCCCACCACCATGCTTAACTGTAGGCAACACTTGTCTTTGTACGTCTCACCGCCACACACACTTGACACCATCTGAACAAAATAAGATTATTTTGGTCTCGTCAGACCACAGGACATGGTTCCAGTAATCCATGTCCTTAGTCTGCTTGCCTTCAGCAAACTGTTTGTGGGCTTTCTTGTGCATCATCTTTTAGAAGAGGCTTCCTTCTGGGACGACAGCCACGTAGACCAATTTGATGCAATGTGCGGCATATGGTCTGAGCACTGACAGACTGACCCCCCACTTCTTCAACCTCTGCAGCAATGCTGGTAGCACTCATACGTCTATTTCCCAAAGACAACCTCTGGATATGACCCTGAGCACGTGCAATCAACTTCTTTGGTCGACCATGGCGAGGCCTGTTCTGAGTGGAACCTGTCCTGTTAAACCACTCTATGGTCTTGACCACCGTGCTGCAGCTCAGTTTCAGGGTCTTGGCAATCTTCTTATAGCCTAGGCCATCTTTATGTAGAGCAACAATTCTTTTTTTAGATCCTCAGAGAGTTCTTTGCCATGAGGTGCCATGTTGAACTTCCAGTGACCAGTATGAGAGAGTGAGAGTGATAACACCAAATTTTACACACCTGCTTCCCATTCACACCTGAGAACTTGAACGCTAATAAGTCACATGACACCGAGGAGGGGAAATGGCTAATTGGGCCCAATTTGGACATTTTCACTTAGGGGTGTACTCACTTTTGTTGCCAGCGGTTTAGACATTAATGGCTGTGTGTAGAGTTATTTTGAGGGGACAGCAAATTTACACTGTTATACAAGCTATACACTCACTACTTTACATTGTAGCAAAGTGTCATTTCAGTTCAGTTCAATTCAGGAGTGTACATACTTTTGTACATACTTTTGTGAGATACTGGGGTTTATTTACTAAAGACAAATCCACTTTACACTGCAAGTGCACTTGGAAGTGCAGTCGCTGTAGATCTGAGGGGAAGATCTGAGATGAGGGGAAGCTCTGCTAATTTTATCATCCAATCAAGTGCAAGCAAAAATGCTGTTTTTTTTTTGTCCCCCTCAGATCTACAGCGACTGCACTTCCAATTGCACTTACAGTGCACTTGTAGTGCAAAGTGGATTTGCCTTTAGGAATAGCCTTCAGGAATATTTCACTTGGTATGATGCCCAATGGAAGAAACTCGCTTGAAGCAAGTCATATGGAGGTCAAACCGATGTCATAGACATACAGTCAGGTCCATAAATATTGAGACATCAACACAATTCTAATCTTTTTTGGCTCTATACACCACCACAATGGATTTGAAATGAAACGAACAAGATGTGCTTTAACTGCAGACTTTCAGCTTTAATTTGAGGGTATTTACATCCAAATCAGGTGAACGGTGTAGGAATTATAACAGTTTGTATATGTGCCTCCCACTTTTTAAGGGACCAAAAGCAATGGGACAATTGGCTGCTCAGCTGTTCCATGGCCAGGTGTGTGTTATTCCCTCATTATCCCATTTGCATGGAGCAGATAAAAGGTCCAGAGTTCATTTCAAGTGTGCTATTTGCATTTGGAATCTGTTGCTGTCAACTCTCAATATGAGATCCAAAGAGCTGTCACGATCAGTGAAGCAAGTCATCATTAGGCTGAAAAAACAAAACAAACCCAACTGAGAGATAGCAAAAACATTAGGTGTGGCCAAATCAACTTTTAAAACAAATTGTAGCGCTAAAAACACACGAAAAAATAATAATGATAATAAATATAAAGTTCAAAGTGCATATAAACGTAATGTCCCAGGAAAAGCAAGTGTGTGATCCAAAAGAACAAAAATGCACAGTGCAAATAAATGATCTGTATATCAATCTTGTCTGCTTCACAACCTTCAGCTTGTATATCATCGATTAAAGCGAATAGATGGAATACGCTTACCAGAGAGGTTGGATTCTACTGCCGTAAGCATAGAATCAATGAAGATTATTGCCACCCAGGGCGAAGTGGTGAGATGTTGGAGGCAAGGGTAGAGCCTTTACCAGGCCGGGACGTCCCCTCTCTCCCACCGAAGCAGAGCCGGAAATGGATTCCAAAAGTGGTTTCTCAGTTTCCCAGGATATGTGGAGAAAAGAAGGAATGCTCCCACATAGTGTAACTTCTGGGTGTTTTTATTCAAAAAAACCACGGTACATAAAAATGTGATCACAAAGATAAAATAAAGAGCAGTGTATAAGGTCTATAAAAAACCGCCCTACGCGTTTCGGTCCAATGACCTTCAACAGAATCCAACCTCTCTGGTAAGCGTATTCCATCTATTCGCTTTAATCGATGATATACAAGCTGAAGGTTGTGAAGCAGACAAGATTGATATACAGATCATTTATTTGCACTGTGGATTTTTGTTCTTTTGGATCACACACTTGCTTTTCCTGGGACATTACGTTTATATGCACTTTGAACTTTATATTTATTATCATTATTATTTTTTCGTGTGTTTTTAGCGCTACAATTTGTTTTAAAATTTGTTTTCCTTTTGTCACATGGCTTTGTAGCAGCTGCTGTTATCTCTTTTGGGTAGCGCATTAATCATTCCCCCTTTTTCATGGCCAAATCAACTGTTTGGAACATCCTTAAAAAGAAAGAACGCACCGGTGAGCTCAGCAACACCAAAAGACCCGGAAGACCACGGAAAACAACTATGGCGGATGACCGAAGCGTTGCGACGCACGGGGATGGAGAACGGCGACAAATTCAAAAAGTAAAACACACAATACATACAGTACACTGTAATCTTACAGATTACATTATTGTATCAATTTATTTGACATCCCTTTTGTCCCTAGTGGTCTGTCCAGTGCCCTGCATGCAGTTTTATATCATAAATACTGTTCTTTCTGCCTGGAAACTGGAGATTGTCCATAACAACCAAAACCGTCCCTTTACATCAAAAGTGGTTTTAGACCAGTTAGAAAACAGCGATAAAAATTAGAATCACTTGCAGTATTGAACGATAGTGATTTGTGGGGAAATCCGTCATCAAACACTGAAAGTAATGACAGCGACAATTCTGCAACTGAGCAAATTTCAGTGTTTTTGATTTGATTACATTATTGAATAATTTTGATTACTATTATATTATTATTTATTATAATTATTTATAGTTATTTATTATATTATAATTTATTATTTCGTTTTTCAAACTGTATCATACCTGGGATGTCTACTAGACTCTTGTTTGGACAGATTTAAGTGAGTTATTCCTAAGAATTACAGGCCTATAATATAAAACGCCAAATTTCCATGCAAAATAATTGCTTTCAGCATCAAAAATCTGAAATAATCATACCGCCAGGGAGGTTAAGTAAAGTAGTATTCAGGTGCATCTCATAAAATTTTAATCTCTTTAAAAAGTTAATTTATTTCAGTAATACAATTCAAAAAGTGAAACTCATATATTTTATATATATGCTTTACACACAGAGTGATATACCGTATTTATCAGCGTATAACGCGCACAGGCATATAAGCACCCCAATTTAAGAGGGAAGTTTCAGGGAAAAAACTTTTTTTTAAATAAACTACTTTGAAGCAAAATAATGGTCAGTGAGCATCAATGCAGCCTGATTAGTGCCCATCTGCAGCTTCAGTGCAGCCTGATCTGTGCCCATCTACAGCCTGATCTGTGCCCATCTGCAGCCTGATCTGTGCTCATCTGCAGCCTGATCCGTGCCCATCTGCAGCCTGATCAGTGCCCATCTGCGGCCTAATCAGTGCCCATCTGCAGCCTAATCAGTGCCCACCTGAAGTCTAATCAGTGCCCACCTGCAATCTAATCAATGCCCATCTGCAGCCTAATTAATGCTCACCTGCAGTCTAATCAGTGCCCAGCTGCAGTCTAATCAGTGCCCATCTGCAGTCTAATCAATGCCCATCTGCAGCCTAATCAGTGCCCACCTGCAGTCTAATCTGTGCCCACCTGCAGCATTGCTCAGTGTCCATCTGCAGCCTTGCCGTTATATATGATGCCATCGAGGGATAGGTGGGGACGAGCGCTACCGAAATAGAGCCGGATCTCCTGTGTATTCGGCTCGGCGTCACGCCCAGTCCCGCCCCGTGGCTCGGATCCTATGATGGACATAACGCCGGTCCAATGCCAGGACATCCATGCTAGGAGCCATCCAGGGGGCGGGACTGAGCGTGACTGCGAGCCGAGCCGAGTACACAGGAGATCCGGCTCTATTTCGGCAGTGCTCGTCTCCTCCTTCCCATTGGTGTCAGCATATATAAGCGTATAACATGCACACACGATTTTCCCCCTATTTTAAGGGGGGAAAGGTGCGTGTTATACACCGATAAATAATGTATTTCAAGCATGTCTTTCTTTTAATTTTGATGATTAGTTATAAAAATATTTGAGTTTGACTTTTTAAATTGAATTACTGAAATAAATTAACTTTTTGATGAGATTCTAATTTTATGAGCTGCACCTGTACAATGCTTGATAAAGGCGGGGTCATTTAGTCAGTAGGGATGAGCCGAACACCCCCCAGTTCGGTTCGCACCAGAACATGCGAACAGGCAAAAAGTTCTAGCGAACATGCGAAACCTATTAAAGTCTATGGGACACGAACATGAAAAATCAAAAGTGCTCATTTTAAAGGCTTATATGCAAGTTATTGCCATAAAAAGTGATGGGGACCCGGGTCCTGCCCCAGGGAACATGTATCAATGTAAAAAAAGTGATTTTAATAATGCTTAAAGTGAAACGAAAAGTAAAGAAAAAAATGTCATTTAACTACTTAAGGACCGGGCCTATTTTTCAGACTCGGTGTTTACCCATCATTTTTTTTTTTTGCTAGAAAATTACTTAGAACCCCCAAACATTATATATATTTTTTTCATACACCCTAGAGCAGGGATGTGCAATTTGCGGGCCTCCAGCTGTTGCAGAACTACAAGTCCCACGAGGCATAGCAAGACTTTGACAGCCACAAGCATGACACCCAGAGGCAGAGGCATGATGGGACTTTTGCAACAGCTGGAGGTCCGCTAATTGCATATCCCTGCCCTAGAGAATAAAATGGCGGTCGTTGCAATACTTGATTATGTCACACTGTATTTGCTCAGCGATCTCACAAGCGCAATTTATTTGGAAAAAATACACTTTTTTAAATTAATTTGAAATTAAAGTGGAGTTCCACCTAAAAATGGAACTTCCACTTTTTGGATTCCTCCCCCCTCTGGTGTCACATTTGGCACCTTTCAGGGGGGAGGAGGGAGCAGATACCTGTCTAATACAGGTATTTGCTCCCACTTCCTGGCATAGATCACCGCGGTGATTGCGGTGACCTACGCCACTTCCGCCGCCTACCTCGTCCTCCCCCGCTGTATTCTGTGAGACACAGAATACAGCAGGGACCTGAGAGGACACGCATGCGCAGTAGGGAACCAGGAAGTGAAGCAGCACGGCTTCACTTCCTTATTCCCTTACCAAGGATGGCGGTGGCAGCAGCCGAGAGCCGAAGGGCGGATCGGCTTCGGCTGCCGACACCGCAGGCTCCCTGGACAAGTAAGTGTCCATATATTAAAAGTCAGCAGCTGCAGTATTTGTAGCTGCTGGCTTTTAATATTTTTTTTTCAGCAAACCTCCGCTTTAAAAAATTAGACAACAGTAAAGTTAGCCCAATTTTTTTTTATTGTGAAATATAATGTTACGCCGAGTAAAGTGATACCCAACAAGTCATGCTCCAAAATTGAGACCGCTTGTGGAATGGCGACAAACTTTTACCCATAAAAATCTCCATAGGCGACAATTAAAAATGTCTACAGGTTACTCATTTTCAGTTAAAGGGGAGGTGTAACGATCACGGCGATACTCACATGTTTTCATATGTGGGCGCGACTTACATATGCTTCTGCGCGCAAACTTGGGCGCTTTAAAAAAATAAAAATGTTCTTATTTTTTTTACTTCTTATTTTTTATTTTTACACTATCCTTTTAAAAGTGGGTCACTTTTATTCCTTGTAATAGAAAAAAAGCATGACAGGACCTCTTAAATGTGAGATCTGGGGTCAAAAAGACCTCAGATCTCATATTTACACTAAAATGCAATAGAAAAAAAGTATTTTTTATTTTTTTTTTACAAAAAAAAAATTCCCCTTTAAGACCATAGGGCAGAAGTGACATTTGACGTTGCTTCAGCCATCCAATGGTGTGGATCTCAAGCGGGGGTCATCATTCCCTCACTTGGCATCCAGCCTCTGTGGGAAGAGGCCCCGATCATCTCCGCCTCTACTGACGGGTCCAGTAAGCGGCAGAGATGACCGGAGAGCAGCGGGAGGGAGTGGCCCTCTCCAGCCACCGATAAAAGTGATCTTGCAGCGAATCCTACGCTGAGACCACTTTTATCTGAAAGCGGACCACCCACTCTTGAAGAGGATACCGGGCTTATGGCAGCTACAAATAGCCGACGTACAACTGCAGCGGCCGGTCTGTAAGTAGTTAAACTTGATCATGGCTGTAATATATTGCCGGCTCCCAGCAATATAGATGAAAAAT
Source organism: Aquarana catesbeiana (assembly GCF_042186555.1). Lineage (NCBI taxonomy): Eukaryota > Metazoa > Chordata > Amphibia > Anura > Ranidae > Aquarana > Aquarana catesbeiana. Next base: position 94,617,241 of record NC_133335.1, read on the forward strand.
CATGGAAAAAAAATCGGCGTGGGTTCCCCCTCAAAATCTATACCAGACCCTTAGGGTCTGGCATGGATTTTAAGGGGAACTCCATGCCAAAATTAAAAAATTAATTGGTGTGGGGTCCCCCCAAAATCCAAAATCCATACCAGACCCTTATCCGAGCAAGCAGCCTGGCAGACCAGGAAAGGGGGACGAGCAAGCGCCTCCGCCCTCCTGAACCATACCGGGCCGCTTACCCTCAACATGGGGAGGATGCTTTGGTGTTCCCCCAAAGCATCTTGTCCCCATGTTGATGGGGACAAGAGCCTCTTCCCCACAACCCTGGCCATTGGTTGTCGGGGTCTGCATGTGGGGGGCTTATTGGAATCTGGAAACGCCTCCTTTAAAAAGGGGGCCCCCAGATCCTGCCCCCCCTATGTGAATGGGTATCAAGTACATCGTACCCCAACCCATTCACCAAAAAATGTGTCAAAAAGTAAAAACCACAATAGACAGTTTTTGACAATTCCTTTATTAAAAAAGAAAAAAAAAAGTGTCCCATGATGCAGCATGAGGAACCCGAAAAATAGAAAAAAATAAAGGAAAAAACTCTGCCTCCATGAGAGGCCTACCGGCATCTGCTGTCTTTTGGCTTTGACAGCTGTTATATAGGCAAGGTCGGTGCCACCCGCTGACGTAACCAGATGACTCCGCCTCGTCTGGCATCACATGATGTCAGAAGCGGGCGGGGTCACTCAGGTACATGAGCAGTCGCCGGGAAGCCTCTCATCGATCGAGGGAGAGCTTTTTTTTCTATTTTTCAGGTCCATTGGGCGGCGTGATTGAAGAAGATTGATGCACATTGCGGGACACCTTTTTTTTAATAAAGGAATTGTCAAAAGCTGTCTGTTGTGTTTTTTACTTTTTGACACTTTTTTAGGTGACTGGGTAGGGGTACAATGTACCCCTACCCATTCACATAGGGGGGGACGGGATCTGGGGACCCCAAAGCACCCTCCCCATGTTGAGGGCAAGCGGCCTGGCATGGTTCAGGAGGGGGGGCGCTCGCTCATTCCCCCCTTTCCTGGCCTGCCAGGCTGCTTGCTGCTTTTAAAAAAATTGGCACGGAGTTCCCCTTAAAATCTATGTCAGACCCAAAGGGCCTGGTGTGGATTTTAGGGGGGACCCTACGCTGGGTTTTTTTTTGACGTGGAGTTCCCCTTAAAATCTATACCAGACCCAAAGGTCCTGGTATGGATTTTGGGGGGACCCCATGCCGTTTTTTTCTTAATTCTGTCATAGGATTCCCCTTAACCACTTCAATGCACTGTATTATATACTCTGCACTGACTGCACTGTGTATATATATTCATATATATACTGTATATACCAGACTGCCTGCACTGCATATATATTCTGCACTGCCTGCACTGTATGTATAGTCTACACTGAATATATATATATATATATATAGATATAGATATATATAGATATACAGATATATACAGATATACAGATATACATATATATACAGATATATAGATATACAGATATACAGATATACAGATATACAGATCTATATATAGATCTATATCTAGATCTAGATATCTAGATAGATATATATCTATAGATATATATATCTAGATCTAGATCTAGATATCTAGATCTAGATATCTAGATCTAGATATATATATATATATCTATATATCTATATAGATATATAGATATATATATATATCTATATAGATATATAGATATATATATATACATATGTATATATATATACACACACACACACACACTGCACAGTATATGCAGCCATGCTCAAAAGTTTGCATACCGTGGCAGAAATTGTGACATTTTGATATTTTAATATTGAAAATATGACTGATCATGCCAAAAAACTGTCTTTTATTTAAGGATCAGAAATCACCCAAATGGCCCTGATAAAATGTTTACATACCCTGGAATGTTTGGCCTTGGTACAGACACAGAAGGTGGCACACACAGGTTAAAATGGCAATTAAAGGATCATTTCCCACATTTGTGGCTTTTTAAATCGCAATTAGTGTCTGTGTATAATTAGTCAATGAGCTTGTTAGCTCTCACATGGATGCACTAAGCAGGCTAGACACTGAGCCATGAGGCAGTAGAAAAGAACAGTCAAAAGACCTGTGTAACAAGGTAATGAAACTTTACAAAGATGGAAAAGGATATAAAAAGATATCGAAAGCCTTGAATATGCCAGTCAGTACTGTTTAATCACTTATTAAGAAGTGGAAAATTAGGGGCACTGTATATAATATATATATATATATATATATATATATATATATATACACCGTATTTATCGGAGTATAACACGCACAGGCGTATAACACGCACATTCATTTTAAGAGGGAAGTTTCAGGAAAAAAACTTACATTTTAAATAAGGAACTTGGAAGCAAAATAAGGGTCAGTGCCCATCAGCAGCCTCACCATTGCCATCAATGCAGCCTCTTCAATGGCCATCTGCAGCCTCACAAGTGCCATCAATGCAGCCTCATCAGTCCACATCAATGCAGCCTCACCATTGCCATCAATGCAGCAGCCTCACCATTGCCAGCAATGCAGCAGCCTCACCACTGCCTACAATGCAGCAGCCTCACCATTGCCATCAGTGCAGCAGCCTCACCATTGCCATCAGTGCAGCAGCCTCACCATTGCCATCAGTGCAGTCTGATTGATGCCCATCTGCAGCCTAGAGTGGACAGGGAGGGGGTGGGACAAGCGCCGACAGATTACATACAGTGAGAATCTCCTTTTATAGACAGAATAGTGATCCAATGGTGGCCCAGGAGATGGGACTTCCTATTATAGAGGCCGCCAAGTAAACAGGAGATTCTCACTGTATGTAATCTGACGGTGCTCGTCCCGCCCCCCTCCCTGCCCCCTCTGAGGCAGCTAAAATTGAAGAATTGGCGTATAACACGCACATGCTATTTGCACCCGATTTTCATGGTGCAAAAAGTGAGTGTTATATGCCAATAAATACAGTATATATACTGTATATATATATACACACACACACACACATACTAAACTGCTTGCATGCCACTTAATAATCTGCCTAATCTAGCTCAATCTACTCCAGGTATCACACTACATATAGCTGCCATGTAAGCAGTCTTATATAGTGTGGGGCGTGGACTTAGCCCCCCGAGCCATGATTGGTCAAATGTACCCTGCCTTTGGCCAATCATGGATCTCCCATCAGATTGTGCTGTGATTGGCCAAAGCATGCAAGTCAGGTGCATGCTTTGGCCAATCAGCAGCCGCCAATGCATTGCTATCTCGCAGTGCATTATGGGGCTTTCACGGCGCTCAAATTTGCTGCGAACATCCCATATGTTCGGTTAGTTTGTGGACAAACGAGCACCCGATGTTCAAGTCAAACTTACGTTCAATTCAAACTTCAGGACTATCCCTATTAATCAGCAATGTTCAAAGCAAATACGGGCACCACTATGAGGAGGTCTGGAAGTATATTAGGAAACCAGGGGATGCTGGAGGTTTTTTTTAAATAGGATTTGAGTTGTACTCAATATTGGACTACGCATAGCGCAATCGCTATATGGTTGGTTATAAAACTATAAATATTTTTATTTAAATATTTTTATTTAATGAACCTAAATTTTGGCTTGATTGCTGCATGTCAAAGGTTTGATTAGGAAAGGTATATGGCCTATGTCAAACAGAATTACTATTCTGTCATTCTTGTCAACATTGTACTAGGAACAGCCAGTTGCTGATTAGATATAGTATAAACCACACAGTGTAAATCAAGTTGGACATTTGCTGAAAGGATATTGTATATATAACTCAATGGATTGCAAGATAAAATATACAAGCACTGATTCAATGTATAGCTTGACAAAAAAAAACACACATGGATGCCATCTCACCGAGCATCGCAATTGATTCACATTATCTATGATGGACATATGTTTGCTCCAAGTAAAATCAGCCCCAGATGTGAAATATACCTGATGTAGACTTGAAATTTTATAGTGGAGCAAGCATATTGGTCTTGATTTGTGAACCTGTTCTTGTGTCCAATACATAATATATATATAGGGCAGATCTTTCTAGGAAAAGGGAGGACGCCTGGTGTACGGTTTTTCCTTGAAACATATGTTCATGTAAAGACTATTAGCATTGGATTACAGTATTTATGCTAAAAAAACAAGGTAAAAATGTCAGTGATGAAATGTGAAAAAGTTACAAGGTAAAAGTTATTAGAGTCCAAAATTGCTCCAAATATCTTCTCAAAAATGAATATATAAATATATATATATATACACACACACACACTCAATAAAATCTCTGACTTCTGAACCATCACAGTCAGTTTTAGGCTGAAATTACCCCCTCGGCTTATACTCAAGTCACCACCGTCTGCCTACCTGATCAGTGTGTCATGCAGACAGACGGCGGCCAGCATTTCATAAAAACATACAGCGGCCATTCCAGTGTTCAAAAACCGCCCCTCCTTGTCTGTGATAGGCAGAACACTCAATTTCCTAGCAGTCAGTGTTCAGCCTATCACGGACATCCTCTCATCCTCGTCCGTGGTATGAGGATGAGCAGATGTCCGTGATAGGCTGAACACTGACTGCTGGGAAATTGAGTGTTCTGCCTATCACAGACAAGGAGGAGGCGCGGCTTTTGAACACTGGAATGGCCGCCGTATGTTTTTATGACACGCTGATTGGTGGATGCAGAGCGGCACAGGAGAGATGCAGAGCGGCACAGGAGGGATGCAGATCGGCACAGGAGGGATGCAGATTGGCACAGGAGAGATGCAGATTGGCACAGGAGGCATGCACAAGACACAGAGAGGATGCAGATCGGAACAGGTAGTCTGCAATGGACACAGGGAGGTATACACAGGACACCGTGAGGTAGGCAGATCTGCACAGAAAGGCATGCACAGGACACAGGGAGGTATGCAATAGACACAGTGAGGTATGCACAGGACACAGGAAGGTATGCAATAGACACAGGGAGGCATGCACCTGCAGATGGGCATTGTTGACCATCTTTTCCACTTACAGTAGCTGCTGCATTTCTCACCCTCGGCTTATACTCGGTCAATACGTTTTTCCCAGTTTTTTGTAGTAATTTAGGGGCCTCAGCTTATATTCTAATCGACCTATACTCGAGTATATACGGTACGCAATTCGAGGGCATACCTTCTTTATCAGAGCTGTACTTTCTGCTTATTTTCTAGTGACAATATTTATGCTTACTAGCTTGATCAACTACCAGCTATGTCAGCTATTTAGTTGATCAGCCTGTTAATTACAGTTTGGAACCATCATAGACCAATCAGCCAAAAATTGTTATGACCACTAACAGGTTAAGTGAATAACATTAATTATCTCTTTACATTGGCATCTGGAAGTCAGGAAGGCAGGAAGTGAATATGTTGTCCCTGAAGTTGATGTGTTGAAAGCAGCAAAAATAGGCATCGCAGCTTGTTCTGTATGTTGCTAGGTGGCCGCAGACCGGTTAGGGTGCCCATACTGACCCATGTCCACAGTCAAAAGCACCTACAATGGGCATGTAAGCATCAAAACTGGACTATCGAGAAATGGAAGTAGGTGGCTTGGTCTGATGAATCATGTTTTCTTTTACTTCATGTGGATGGCCCGATGCATGTGCATCACCCACTTGGGGAAGAGTTGGCACTTGCATGCAGTATGGGAAGAAGGCAAGTGGCAGAAGCAATGTGATACATATATATATGTAGCACACTCCTAGGTACTAAGATTAGGTAGATATAGTTTTGGCTCACTGTGTTCAGTGGAGCTGTATTTTTGTTGGTAGGCAAATTTGGTTTGTCACAGTTAGTTACACTGAGTAATCAGTGTGGCTGCAATTTCTGGGTTAGGCAAATTTAGTTCTAGCTCACTGTAATCAGTACAGATGCATGTGATTAGTTAGGTCTGTTCAGTGTTTCCGCTGCTGCAGGTTTGATTGCTTACTCTGATTTCTGGAGAACTGTGGATCTCTCTGGAACATAGGTATGGAGCAATGCAAATAGCAGCATGAATATTTATACAGCCCTGGCCAGTCCCAGGGAGGATGGCCCTGAAGGCTGCTGGCAATCTGTATAAATACTATAAGACCCAGAGCTTTGAGGTCCTGTCCTGTAGAGGAGAAGTCCAGCCTGGATAGCTTGCTGTTCGTGAGGCCTTAGCTTGGCTAGCTGAGAGGCCTGAATGCTGAAGTTACAGAGAGCTGACTGGGAGGCTGTTGAAGATCTTGTCTTGTCTGGTATCACAGGAAAAAGGTATCACATGTATGTTAGAAGGAGGCAACCAACTTTACAAGGACATTTGTGAGTACAGACGGCTGTGAAAGATCTTAGACTTTCTCGGCTGCTGCCACCCCTCTGGTGCTAGAGAGTCAGTCATGCGTTTGTGTAAAGGGGACATCGACTGGTGTCCTGTACAGCTCAGTTTCTTTGTGAAGGGACTCTGCTCTGATTGCTCAAAGAAAGAAGCTTTTGTGCTTTTAACTGCTTCTACTACAAAGCAAAGTACCAAGTCCACAGTTTGCTTTTGCAAGGTCTTTTGTACATAGTTCTTTTTTCGAGTATCCCACTCAATTCCACCAACTCTATCCAAGTTACACAAAAATAAAAATAAAAACACCAAAAAGAACACCCCTGGACTTGTTATTGAACCAAAGAGTGACTGTGAATGTGTGCCTGGCTGTGGGGCAATTTCTGGGAAAAAGAACCTAGGCAATGTCCAGTGGTTCTTTAGGGTAGCATACCTCCCAACTTTTTAAGATGGGAATGAGGGACTAGAAAATGTATGTAGGCATAGGGCACACCCCTTGCCGTGCCCCCTTAAAGGAGAAATAATGATACTTTTTTTTAGCACTACTATTCCTTTAAATTGGCTTTTGAAATTTGCAAATGCAGCAATTTAGAAATTGGATGATAGGTTTAGCACTGAGAAACACTTTTTCAAAGATAAATAGTGCATTTATTATACAACTATATAGATCAGACCAAAATGAGTGACAAATGAGGAGGAAAGAGGGACAGAGGGACCAATCAGGGACAGTCCCTTGAAATCAGGGACAGTTGGGAGCTATAGGGTAGTACTATATACAGGAAGTCTCAGAGTTACGAACACAATAGGAACTGTAGGTTTGTTCATAAGTCGAAGTTGTTCGTAAATCGCAACACTGCATTTGTAAGTGTGACTTCCAGTTGGAACACTGCATTCGTAAGTGTAATGTCCGCCTGTGCATGGATATGAGATCTTCCAGGCGCTTGTTATGTTATCTGGGGCTCTTCTGGCCATGAAGTACATGTAGTACTGCAGTATGGGATGTGTCCAGGACCTGCGTGGAGCACAAGTGGCCGGCATATGAGGCAGTTCGTAAGTAGGAGTCATTCGTAACTTGGGTGTTCGTAACTCGGGGACTGCCTGTATACTGTATATCTGTACATTAATCAACTGGATTCACATATGCATGGATATTTTCCTGTAGCTTAGAAATGCCGGAGCTTTCCCAATATACTCTGGAGATACTGTCCTGCTGCAAATGTGATGTCCAAGCAGGCCTTTAAGGACTTGTCAGAAAGAAGCACTTTCACCTGACCCCAGACAGCATTGACTCAAAAGAGACTTCAACACGCCACTGTAGATGCTGCAAAATAGTTTTTAAAGTTGTAATGCTGCTCAGATTTTAATTCAGTTGCTGCAAGCATGATCACCTCCTGACACCTCTCCTTCTGTTGCTTGCAATAAAATACCTGCCTCCTGTCTTTGCGGGTGGCCTATTTGGTCTTAAAGCCTGTTGCCTTCTAACTGGGAATAATATTCTTTAGTGGCTGAATCTTAACTGCAAAACTATAAAATGTATTCTAAACAACAGCCATGGGTTTCCTAATTTGAGGTCTATTCAGTATAAACCTGTGTTGTCCACTCACGGGGAATTTTGGGAATACTTTTTGAAGCTGTGTCTCAGCTGCAAACTCCTGTCACATGTCTCTGAAGTTAAGCCCTATTCAGGCAAAAACATTTTGTCCCGTCTCTTTTATTTCGAATGCCTTTTTTTTTTTAATGATTCTTTAAATAAACAAAAAAATATTACCAATAGCAGCAGTTTTAGCAATTTTCACCAGTATAATAATTGTAAACATGTATAAAAGTTCTCTTAGATAACTATGAACTGGTAAGGTTCCTGAGCCATCTGAAAAGTAATTTTTTATGTGCTTTGGGAGCATTCATGGTTTAAAAGAAAACAAAGCCCATAGCAAAACATTTGCTTTAATGTTTGCAGGCAAAAGCAGCTGATCAAAAGGCTACTGTTCAGACCAAAATATTGGAAAAAGCCCAGACTACCAAGCCATGTGGACCCAGTGCTGGCCGATTCCATTAATATTAGGCGGAGAAAGAGGAGCGTTAGGGTGCTGGCTAGGAAGAGGCAGAAGACAGACAGATTTCCAGGGAAGTTTTCAACCTTCCCAAAATCTAGGAGTTACACAGGTATGGTGAGCAGTTTTAGGATGCGGGTGTGATAGTGACAAATGTTGCTGATAAAACTACTTAAACGTAGTAGAGAACATTTTGGGGTGCTGCTTTATGTAAGTTATTTTTAAACAGCAAAAAAATCTATTCCACAGTCGAAAATGCACTGCCAGAGAGAGAAGCTACTTGTGAACATCGCGCTGTTCTGTCATGCCATGTATGGCTTTAATGTCCATACCTGTAATTTAAAGGATTTGTAGCATGTAGTCCTCTTGAAATGGCCCTCTCCTTGATGTAAATTTTTTTTTTTTGGTCATTAACAATCCTGGGAAAGCTGTAAGTCAGTTGCCTTTACTTTTGCCTGCCTTTACACGCACATGAATTTTAATGGCATCCCAGTCTTATACCCCGTACACACGGTCGGATTTTCCGATGGACAATGTCCGATCGGAGCGTGTTGTCGGAAATTCCGACCGTGTGTGGGCGCCATCGGACATTTTCCATCGGATTTTCCGACACACAAAGTTGGACAGCAGGAGATAAAATTTTCCGACAACAAAATCCGATCGCGTCAATTCCGACCGTGTGTGGCCTGTTCCGACGCACAAAGTGCCACGCATGCTCAGAAGAAATTCCGACACGGGACAGCTCGTTCTGGTAAACGTAGCGTTCGCAATGGATACAGCACTTTCGTCACGCTGCAATGTAAAAAATGGTTTAATACAGCGCACTCTCTTCTTCTTTATAATGTGACAAGAATTAAGTAGTTTTGCTGCTCATATTCACACACACTTCTCGCAAACTTTTATTTGTGTTTTTTTAGTGGGATTCCCTCAATATATTGTTATTAGTTGTCACATCTGACAGTTTTATATTTTTTATGTTTGTTTTATTTTGTTTTTAAGCCTTTTTTTTTCTTTAATGTTTGGATTTTTTCCAAGGCTGATCTTTGTTCAATGTTATTTTTATTTTTACTCCAGAATATTTTTGTGTGTGTTTTGTGTGGCAAGTTACCCCAACACCATTGATATCTTTTATTATTTAATCTCCAGGAGATTGTTTGTTGTTGGTGTCCCTTGTTCATTTCACATTGTATATTAGAAATGTACCTGAATCCTCACAAACAAACTGTCCTTTTTGAAGTAAAACACATAGGAGAGTATAATTCAAAACAAAAATCCTTTATTAAGGGATCAGAACCAAACAAAGAGGGAGGCAACACTGGATCAACAGGAGAAATTAGCGAAGCCTGGGACCCCCACGGCAGACATCAATTCTTCAACATCAAAATTGGTGGCCTGAGGAGTCCATATGTAAGGGAGGGCAGTCTGGTCCGGGATTCGCAGAGATCCGAATAGCAGCAGATGACATCTGTGTCCCCAGGCTGTGGTACCACAAGAGGCTGCATTTTTTGGCCGACCAGACTGGACCCAGGGCAATCACTGTCTGGTCTTCCTTTCACACTTCCTTCCGGGCTGTGGCTGTGCAGTTGGAGATGTGGCAGGAGGAGGAGTAGGACCTGGAGGAGGAGGAGGACTGGGGGGACCTGGAGGAGGACTGGGAGGACCTGGAGGAGGACTGGGAGGACCTGGAGGAGAGGGAGGAGGAGGAGGACCATCCCAAAGCTGTGTGTGAGGTGTAATTTGGCCCCTCATACCTTTCTCCAGAGCCTCTGATATGAGGGCCTCACACATGGCTTTTTGGCCCTCCTCCATCCTCTGCATTTTATATGCTATGAAGGCAGCAATATTCTCCTGCCTGGTGTGTGGTGCTCCCAGGACCTCTGTAGCCCTCCAAAAGAATCTGATAGCCGCCTCCTCTAGGGCACTCGTCCTACTGCCACTTTCTCTTTTCAGGGGGGGTGGAGGGACCTGCAGATCAGCCAGCCGGCTCGGCCCGGCCACCTCCTGGCTGAGACTTCCCTGTGTATGAAAAAGGGACATAGTTGTAATGTTTTGCATCATCAATCACAATCCTAAATTAGTACTCCAAACTAACATCTAGGTAACATCATTGATTGGACAAGCAGAAATATTTAGAGGAATGCTATACCTGGCTCAATCTGGGCTCCTCCACATGCGGCCTGGAAGGCCCAGGTTGGGCGTCAGAAGCCTCAGCCAGGGGGGAAGGAAGCGTGGAAGGAAGACTGGAGAGTGATGACCTGGGTTCAGTGTGGCCTGCCAGAAAGTGCAGCCTGTCGTAGTACAACATCCTGGGGACATAGATGTCACCTGCTGCTCCGGATCTCTGTGAATCCAGGACTTTCTTGCGCTCCCTCAGATATGTGCTCCTCAGGCCACCAATGAAAATCTTTAAATAAGTGATGTCTGCCGTGGGGATCACCTGCTTCACAATTTCACACAATTGCTCCAGTGCTGCCTTCCTCTTTGCTTGGTTCTTGAAATGGGGGTGGGTAATCTCCCACAGACAGGGCAGCTCACTTAGCATATCAATGAATAGTGACATGAAGTCAGTATCTCTCATTAAGATATCCATGTTCACTGCAAGACACAACACAAGACAAAGCCTAATGTCAGACAAAACTCTCCTAATCTTGTTACAATATAGGCCTCAATCTAGAAGCAGTATAGGCACAAGTTTGTCTCTTACCTTCGTTCTTACGATCGGCGCGTCCAATGCTCCTTCCTCCGCTCACAGATCGTACGTAATACGCACGCGTGTTACGCTTTATACACACTGCGCATGCGTGTAACTCCGCCCGCCCCTGACGTTCTTTCTAGTGTATTCCCCGCCCCTTTTCGTTCTGCGCAGTGGGGGAAGAGCATGATGGCGGACATACAGCAGGTGCATGCTAATTATAGCAACGAGGAGGAGGAAAGGCCGGATCCAGGCACGTCCCGATCCAGAAGGAGACGTTTTAAGGCCACAAATATGTCGTTTGGGGAGATGTTGGAGATGGTACACATCATGAGGAAGTCCGACTATGACGGAAAATATGGGCCTTACCCCAACCCCAACATCCGAAAGGCAAAAATCATTGGTAAAGTGGTCAGGAGTCTAGAGCGGAATTTCGGGGTACGAAGGTCTAAAGATCAGCTCAGGAAGCGGTGGTCGGACCTGAAGTTGAGAGAGCCAGAGCAGTACCGAAAGATCCGGAGAGTGCTGCAAAAAAGTAAGTAGTTGTGCTGTGTTCCTATTCTTTCTGTCTTTATTACGTTCGTTCTGCTCCATATGCTTTTATTAATTGTAACGTTTAAAAGGGCAACTTTAATGTTCATGGGCCCATTATTCGTTCGTATCAAACATTTTTATTTCGGCCTCTAGAACACCATTGTTTAGGCAATATGCATTTTCACACATTTTTTGGGGCCTACTTGGATGCCAAAGATTTGTTTGTGTAGATGGGTTTGTTACTAGAATGAAATGACAACTAGATTGTGTGTAAAGAGAGGACACTGAGCAGCTGTTTTCACATCTGGACACTGGAGCACTAGTGTGGGACCCCAGAACACCATTTTTATTAGGGGGGCACACAGGTGCTCCAGTGTATACTATAGGGGGGCTACATCTGTGAAGCTTGTACCAAACATGTAAAGTATTGCAGCTTGACAAAGGGCAATAAAAAAAATATACATCTTGGAACTCGGCTAAAATAGACAATTGTACCCCACTTCCAAGCAATGTTTCCTATTTCTAGTTCTGCCATCAAATATCTGTGTGCTAATTATACCATTTTTGTTTTACATAGGGGAGAAAAGACTCGGAGGACAGCCCTCATCCGAGGAGACCACAGACCCCCCACCTATGGAAGAAGGTGAAATACCCCCAAACGAAGAAGAAGAGCAGGAGGAAGAAGAAGACGTGGTGGAGATTGGCACCACAACAGGTGAGTGTCTGCGACCACAGGCTCAGGTAAAAGAGATGGATGGTGGCAGATTTTTGAGACCTTTTTTTTGTTCTTTATCTCTTTTTAGGTGATCGTGATGTGAGGGATCCTGAACACTTTACTTCAGAAAGTGCCCAGATACTTATCGGGGAGATCATGGGGTGTAATCTCCAATTGCAAAACATCCAGAACCAAATCAGTGATGTTATTAAAAAAAATAATAACATCATTGATGTTTTGGGGCGAATTTAAACCCCACAAAATCACCTGTTTTATTAATGTGGTCCAATCTTCCAAAAATTTTTAAAATGTTTAGAAAAGCCAAATTTGGAGGATGCACACAGTGTGCCAACATGTGCTATCTGCCATCACGGGAGATCAATGGACGCGTTTTGGGGGTGCAACACCTTCCTCAATTATAAAGTCGCATTGAGGAAAGGCTTTCTCCCCCAAAACACGTCCCTTGATCCCCCCTGATGGCAGATAGCACATGTTGCCATTCGTAAATTGGTGTGCATCTTCCAAATTTGGCTTTTCCAGGGGTGATTTCCCCCCATCTGAACGCTAGATCAAACCCAGTTCCTAAATACTGATGTCTGATCTAGCCTTCAGGTTTTACCTAATGTGAACTTTGTAAGTTCAAGTTTTTTGGCTTTCTTGTTGGTTTTACACAGGCCTGTTTTATCTGAAATGGATATTTTGATTTTTCATAATGCTACTGCAAACATTGTTATACAACAAACATGTTGGTTTGTTTTAAAAACCTTTGGTAAATGCGCATGTGATTGTGCAGGTATAAAAAAGTGCCTTACTCAAGAATGTGTGGATTATTGTCTCAACACTACAACACTTTTGGGGTGATGTAATTGTTGTTTTATGCACAAATGGGGGTTATTTCCTAAGGGCAAATCCTCTTTGCACTACAAGTGCAGGTTCAGTGCAGTTGCAAGTGCACTTGTAGTGAAATGTGTTTTTGCATTTAGGAAGTACCAGCCAACACTGTTTTTTATAAGGTTACCCAATCACGACATTTTCTGCACTCAACACATTTCTGTCAGGGTCAGCTAAAACAAACACAAGCAGTAAATGTCCACCAAGAATTTCTTTTGGTTGTTTTTTATTTGAAAAAGGTGTCACAGATTGTCTGGCATATTGATAGCCCCCCTACCCGCAAAGAACTCCAGGTATCGTAACCGGACATCACGGGCATTCAGGGAGGGCAAGCCAGGACGGCCGCTTTCAAGTGCCGTCATTGTTGATGTATTTGGGATTCCGGCCTCAGGCCCAACTGATCCAGCATAGTTGGCTGAATGTTTTTGTAGAAAATTATGGAGAACACAGCAGGCAAGTATTATATGGTTCAGTTTATACTCCGTCATATGGATGGGTGTCATAAATAATCGGAACCGGCTGGCCAGGATTCCAAATGTGTTCTCCACCACTCTTCGGGCTCTGGCCAGCCGGTAATTAAAAACCCTCTGTTCCGGGGTGAGGGTCCTCATTGGGAATGGCCGCATCAAGTGGTCCCCCAGCGCAAATGCTTCATCAGCAACGAACACAAATGGGAGACCTTCAACATTGTCCTCTGGAGGTGGCAAGTCCAAGCTGCCATTCTGGAGACGCCTGTAGAACTCCGTCTGGGCGATGACTCCACCATCGGACATCCGGCCATTCTTCCCCACGTCCACATACAAGAAGTCGTAATTAGCCGACACCACCGCCAACATCACTATACTATTAAACCCCTTGTAATTATAATAGTACGACCCCGAGTTGGGTGGTGGGACGATGTGGACGTGTTTCCCATCAATTGCCCCTCCGCAGTTAGGAAAGTCCCACCGCTGGGCAAAGTGGGAGGCCACAGTCTGCCATTCCTGTGGCGTGGAAGGAAACTGTTGAGGAAAAAACAATAAACATTACTATTTTTTCACAGAAACCTGGCAAGCAGATTAGACACAAACATTATGGGTCAACCTCCAGGTAGCATTTATTAAGGGGAATTTAACAACAACAAAGTATAAGGTACACCTATCATATTCCCCCTCCCCCCCTCATGGGCCATTTCTAACATTATAGGGGGGGAACTCTTGGACAGGTAACCCTCTTCACTTCATTGAGAGATGAATGCCTAAATACAGGGTATTACTTGGAACAGCCCCTCCTTAGTTACACTATTGGCAGCCCACTGGACAGGTAAGAAGTGTCATAATACAAAGATATAAATACACACTGTACACATTTGAGCACATTTGGACATTCTGCTATTACCTATCAAGATCATAATAGGATACAAGAACTTTAAACAGTACCATTGGAAAGTATACAGGCAGGCCCTTGCACTACATGCTTTGGGGAATTAATCCATAAATCTGAGCACTAAAGAGATGGGTATAGTGTGTATGGGTTCGGCAAAGTCAGCAGATAGATGATTGAAGATAGAGAATTGGGATCAGCTGACTTAGCAGTTGGGGGAGGGAGGGTTACCAAAAATTTGGGGACACCACAAAAAAAAGCCTCTGCCACTCTGCCTGAATTTAAATCAAAAATAACATTTCAAAACATTTTAGGGGGTGTTTGGGGTAAAGCACTACTATGGAGCTGATAAAATACATTGTTAAGTGACTACATGAGGTGAATATAGGGCAGGAGACACCATGCTGGGGAGGTTATTGAAGGGCAAATATGTATGAAGGACCTAAAATAATAATTACATAAAAATCCAGCATGCATGAGGACAAAGGGGACATTCACAGCATATTACAATCATGGTAATTATGGAATGAGGGAAGAAATACAATATATTATCAAACATTCAATACAATAAAATGTGATATAAAAGGATAAAAATCTTACCTTCATATACTCCTTCTGCAGGACCTGGATGATGGCAGAACAGGTCTCTGGGATAATGATACCCAGAGCCTGGGGGGAGATGCCTGTCGAGAACTTCAAGTCCTGCAGACTTCTCCCTGTGGCCAAATACCGCAAGGTAGCGACCAACCTCTGCTCCGGAGTGATGGCTTGCCTCATGCAGGTATCCTGCCTGCTGATATAGGGGGTCAGCGAAGCCAACAGACGGTGAAATACAGGGTCCGTCATCCTGAGAAAGTTCCTGAAATCATCAGGATTATTCTCACGGATCTCACAGAGCAAAGGCATATGACAGAACTGGTCACGCTGAAGCAACCAATTCTTGGTCCATGAACTCCTCCCCACCCTGTTCATGGACTGGACTTGTGTCAAGGTCAGGACCCCAACACCAAGCCCCCGCACAGCACGAACTCTACGAGGAGTACGCATACGAAACATGGCTAGAAAACGGTCGGCTGCTCAGAACGAAGTAACAGAACGCACTGAAGAACAGCAAGGCCTGTGAAGAGCAACCTGAAAAACAGCAACGAGCGGACAAGATCGCACAGAAAATTCCAATACGAACTGACTGCACGCACTGAAGAGCAGATACAAACCCACAAGCACAAACTGAACGGCAGAAAACGATCTGAAAGCCACGAGTCTGAAAAAGCGCGAATCGTCTCTCACCAAACTTTTACTAACACGAGGTTAGCAAAAGGAGCCCAAAGGGTGCCGCGCTTGGTTCTGAACTGGCCTTTTCTAGTCTCGTCGTACGTGCTTGACGTCACCGTGTTCTTGGCGATCGGAAATTCCGACAACTTTGTGCGACCGTGTGTAGGCAAAACAAGTTTGAGCCAACATCCGTCGGAAAAAATCCGAGGATTTTGTTGTCGGAATGTCCGAACAAAGTCCGACCGTGTGTACGGGGCATAAGTCTGTAGGGTTCAATATTGAGTTGGCCCAACCTTTGCAGCTATAACAGCTTCAACTCTTCTGGGAAGGCTGTTCACAAGGTTTAGAAGTGTGTCTATTGAAATGTTTAACCATTCTTCAAGAAGTGCATTTGTGAGGTCAGGCACTGATGTGGACGTGAAGTCCTCGCTCGCAGTCTCCACTGTGATTCATCCCAAAGGTGCTCTATCGAGTTGAGGTCAGGACTCTGTTCAGGCCAGTTAAGTTCCTCCACCCCAAACTCACTCATTCATGTCTTTATGGACCTTGCTTTGTGTACTGGTTGAAAACATTTGGTGGAGGGGGATTATGGTGTGGGGTTGTTTTTCAGGAGTTGGATTTGGCCCCTTAGTTCCAGTGAAGGGAACTCTTAAGGCATCAGCGTACAAGACATTTTGGACAATTTCATGCTCCCAACCAAAGTGGGAACACTTTGGGGATGGCCCCTTCCTTTTCCAACATGACTGTGCACCAGTGCACAAAGCAAGGCCCATAAAGACATGGATGAGTGAGTTTGAGGTGAAGGAACTTGACTGGCCTGCACAGAGTCCTGAACTCAACCCAATAGAACACCTATGGGATGAATTACAGTGGTGTTGGATGAGAAGCCAGGCCTTCTCATCCAACACCAGTGCCTGACCTCACAAATGCGCTTCTGGAAGAATAGTCAAACATTCCCATAGACACACTCCTATCCCCTTGTGGACAGCCTTCCCAGAAGAGTTGAAGCTGTTATAGCCTGCAAAGGGTGAGCCAACTCAATATTGAACCCGACGGACTAAGACTGGCCATTAAGGTTAATATGCATGTATAGACAGGCGCCCCAATACTTTTGCTAATATAGTGGATATCTGCCTTTCAGGGTCCATCCCTGGCATCAAGTGCAGTGGTAAATGTTAATATATAATTCCTGACTTTTTTTTTATTATCAAAGGAAGAATTGGTAGCCCTCCCAGATTCCAACTGTTAGTGCGACACCAGGAGAAGTTGGTGGCAGAGCAGTCTTGGTGGAGGTGGGCAATTGAGTGTACTTCCATCACAACACAGACACATACGGCTTTTTGGAAGATGGCCTACCTCTGTGAGGCCTCATTCAAAGTAGATGGGGTAATCCCTCCTGCTGTGGTATTGTATTCTGGCAGCGGGAAGACTTCCCCACTGTCAGAGTACAATTATCACTGTTTCCAGCTATAACTTGACAGGCTGGTTGTACACAAGTCAACCAATAGATTGACTTGTGTACAACCAGCCTGCCCATAGATTGATCAAAATTTGGCCAGTCCTTGCTGTACTGGCCGAATTTATATGGCCAGCTTAACTTGGCTGAAAAAGATGTTCAGAGCCTATTTTTGTAGCAGGAGTTCTGCAGTTTGTGCATGTGTGTTTATGTATTTGCTGCTAATATCTGTAGTTTATGTAAATTATTGTGATAAGACTACTACACTTGAAAGAAGTGTCATAATTTAACACATTCACTAAAATCTCATTAAAACTTGGACATGTTAATGTAATATCAAAAGCCAATTTCAACCTGTTATGTTATTTATTTCAGGTACTTATATAGCAGCGCTTTACATATACATTGTACATTCACATCAGTTCCTACCCTCAAGGAGCTTACAATCTAGGGTCCCTAACTCACATTCATACATACTAGGGACAATTTAGACAGGATCCAATTAACCTACCAGCATGTCTTTGGAGTGTGGGAGGAAACCGGAGTACCCGGAGGAAACCCACGCAGGCACAGGAAGCACATGCAAACTCCAGGCAGGTAGTGTCGTGGTTGGGATTCAAACCAATCTCTTTAAATATTCATATTTTATAAAAATAATACCTGATAATCTTGCAATAAAAGTCCTTATTGTTAATGAGTAAAAAAAGACAATGACTTTCCACTCTCCATGGAAGATATTCACAATGCCTAAACTATTATTTATACCACATCCCTGACCATTCAAATGATTAGTATTATAGCAGAACTTTACTCTCTTAATCAACAAACTATTTGTAATCCTTATGTTACTAGCTATAATAAATAGGTAGGAATTTTTATTATATGTACTTGTTTAAACTTTATTTTACCATTTCTTTGGTTGCTTCCTGGTTTCTGGCCAATGTCATACGCCCCAGTAGTCTTTCATCTGGAGGAAGAAAGGAGGGACTTTCTCAGATAAGCAGACCCTTCTGCCTGTGCTAAAGGCAGATGAATACCAGGAAGCAAATGCTACATGAATCATCTGCCCTTACTCAAGATGGTGGTTACGGCTAGAAATGCTAGTTGGGTGTTTTTCAAAGTGATTTCTCAACCAAATAAAGCATGGAGACATGGGTTGATGGGGAAGTTTGTTTTAAATATTATAAATGAATGAAACTGCATTTTCAGTTTGTGGTACTCAGATAAAGTTAGGTTTCACTTTAATGAAATAGAACAAAGCTAAAACCACGTGTATCCTGGAACTAAATACTCTCAACACCTTTAAGGCATACAACCAGATCAATTTCGTTTTTCACATACAGTATATGCATATGTATAACATACAATGTACTGTATAACATGTCACAAATATTCTGCTGAAGAGTGTGAATTCCTTAAAGATTTTTGACATGTTTCTTGAACTAGATTTACTTCTTCAGGAAAAGAGAAGGCAGAGATCTACAAATGTATAGAAATGAATTAAAACACCAACAAACTCCCATCTGTAAGGTCTTGCTGCTACGGTGAAGAAGCCACAAATCTGTGACATTGGTGGTCAGACATTTTATCCAGAATATGGAAAAGTAATTGATGAATCACCAGGCACAGAATACAAGGGTGGATAATAAATGGAGAATTATTTTAAGAACGCACAAGAGATAGGAGAAGCTGATGATAAAATCTGGGTATTTCATTTGACCTTAGAGGTTGCAAAAATTAATAATACTACTTGTAAGAGCATAATAAGAAGTAATATGAGTAATATTCAGAGTGGTAGATTAGCCATGAAATAGAGATAGACATAATAGCGCAGCTAAGGAATATCTTTCAAAACAGCAGGCTTAACCTGGAGATTATCAGTGAGCCCAAAGACTCCACTGAAGGTAAACAATGGGAATAGAGAATGGGAAAAGACCTGTATTTCTCTCTATGAAATATGTAATCACCTTTCCTGTTATCTTGTGCAATTGACAAGTACCTTGTTATCCTGCCATTCTGCACCTCTCTTGCATATTTCTGCTCTCAGACAACAGATTCTGAATGCTGCTGCTGACTGCCATGTCCTACGAATGTTGTCATTCCCCCATCTCCTTTCCTGTTCAGGTGATGCATGCAAGTTGGATGGGGCATATGTGAACATCTACTGTTACAGCTCTTTCCATCCTCCAGTGGCGCTTATGCCGATATGTTATTTGCCCACTGTCTGGTGAATGTTATCGCCAGGGTAATTGTAGTCACATAACCATGCAGAATAAAATAAAAGATCAATGCAACGAGCATGGAAGATGAACCATTTGCCAGTGGACTTTTTGATGACTTCAACCTTTACAATAACTTTAAGTTGACAGCCACTGCTGAATGTGATATCGGCATAACAGGACAGCAAAATTCTCTGGGGAGTGATAAAGTGGAGGTTGCATGCACAATTGGGCTTCAAGAGTCTACTTTACATCATGAATACAAAAAGGTCAGTATTCTTATTACTGGATACCTATCAAAGCTCCAGATACATATGGATAAAATAACTGTAGTCAGCATTCACAACTCATTACCAAAAGAAGTTTAAATATGGGAGTAGTATGCAGCATGACTTTTTTCTAGTGATATACTGTATCTGCACAAATATAAGCTACCTTATATTTCACCTCCACCTTTTTTGCTTCCAGAGTACAGGCATTGTTATATCTTAGGCTTCATGTACACGGGACATTTTTACAACTTCTCCTGAAGGATTTAACTTGACAGATAGTAACCCACGTTTAAAACATCCATTTTGCCGCATTTACATGTCGCGTTTGTGCTTAGAAGCATTTAAATATATATATATATATATATATATATATATATATATATATATATATATATATATATATATATACATACACACACAGAGGGGACGGAAAGTATTCAGACCCCCTTAAATTTTTCACTCGTTGTTATATTGCAACCATTTGCTAAAATCTTTTAAGTTCATTTTTTTTCCTCTAATGTACACACAGCACCCCATATTGACAGAAAAACACAGAATTGTTGACATTTTTGCAGATTTAAAAAAAAAGAAAAACTGAAATATCACATAGTCCTAAGTATTCAGACCCTTTGCTCAGTATTTAGTAGAAGCACCCTTTTGATTTAATACAGCCATGAATCTTTTTGGGAAAGATGCAACAAGTTTTTCACACCTGGATTTGGGGATCCTCTGCCATTCCTTCTTGCAGATCCTCTCCAGTAGGGATGAGCTTCGAGTTCGAGTCGAACTCATGTTCGACTCGAATATTGGCTGTTCGCAAGTTCGCTGAACAGTGAACAATTTTTGGTGTTCGCGGCAAATTCGAATGCCGCGGAACACCCTTTAAAAGTCTATGGGAGAAATCAAAAGTGCTAATTTTAAAGGCTTATATGCAAGTTATTGTCATAAAAAGTGTTTGGGGACCTGGGTCCTGCCCCAAGGGACATGGATCAATGCAAAAAAAAGTTTTAAAAACGGCCGTTTTTTCAGGAGCAGTGATTTTAATAATGCTTAAAGTCAAACAATAAAAGTGTAATATCCCTTAAATTTCGTAGCTGGGGGGTGTCTATAGTATGCCTGTAAAGGGGCGCATGTTTCCTGTGTTTAGAACAGTCTGACAGCAAAATGACATTTCGAAGGGAAAAACCCATTTAAAACTACTCGCGGCTATTAATGCATTGCCGGTCAGACAATACACATAGAAGTTCATTGATAAAAATGGCATGGGAATTCCCCACAGGGGAACCCCGAACCAAAATTTAAAAAAAAATTACGTGGGGGTCCCCCTAAATTCCATACCAGGCCCTTCAGGTCTGGTATGGATATTAAGGGGAACCCCGGCCAAAATAAATAAAAAAAAATGACGTGGGGATCCCCCTAAATTCCATACCAGACCCTTCAGGTCTGGTACGGATTTTAAGGGGAACCCTGCTCCAAAAAAAAAAAAAAAAAAACGGCGTAGGTCCCCCCAAAAATCCATACCAGACCCTTATCCGAGCACGCAACCTGGCAGGCCGCAGGAAAAGAGGGGGGGACGAGAGTGCGCCCCCCCTCCTGAACCGTACCAGGCCACATGCCCTCAACATTGGGAGGGTGCTTTGGGGTAGCCCCCCAAAACACCTTGTCCCCATGTTGATGAGGACAAGGGCCTCATCCCCACAACCCTGGCTGGTGGTTGTGGGGGTCTGCAGGCGGGGGGCTTATCGGAATCTTGAAGCCCCCTTTAACAAGAGGACCCCCAGATCCTGGTCCCCCCCGTGTGAAATGGTAAGGGGGTACTTACCCCTACCATTTCACTAAAAAACTGTCAAAAATGTTAAAAATGACAAGAGACAGTTTTTGACAATTCCTTTATTTAAATGCTTCTTCTTTCTTCTATCTTCCTTCATCTTCTTCTTCTGGTTCTTCTGGCTCTTCTGGTTCTTCCTCCGGCGTTCTCGTCCAGCATCTCCTCCGAGGAGTCTTCTATCTTCTTCTCCTCGGGCCACTCTGCACCCATGGCATTGGGGGAGGCTCCCGCTCTTCTCTTCATCTTCTTCATTTTCTTCTCTTCTTCTCTTCTTCATTTTCTTCTCCGGCCGCTCAGCACCCATGCTGGCATGGAGGGAGGCTCCCGCTGTGTGACAGCTCTGACGCACGGTGACTTGACGGGACTTCCCTGTGATGTCACGGGGAATGCCACAGGGAAGTCCTGTCATGTCCCGTGCGTCAGAGGGGGCGGGGTCACCGGGTGGCCCCGCCCCCCGTTATTTAAGAACCGTCAGACGAGGAGACACCGTCACACAGCGGGAGCCTCCCTCCATGCCAGCATGGGTGCGGAGCGGCCTGGAGAAGAAAATGAAGAAGAGAAGAAGAGAAGAAAAGAAGAAGAGAAGAAGATGAAGAAGATGAAGAGAAGAGCGGGAGCCTCCCCCCATGCCAAGGGTGCGGAGCGGCCCAAGGAGAAGAAGATAGAAGACGCCGCGGAGGAAATGCTGGACGAGAACGCCGGAGGAAGAACCAGAGAAGCCAGAAGAACCAGAAGAAGAAGATGAAGGAAGATAGAAGAAAGAAGAAGCATTTAAATAAAGGAATTGTCAAAAACTGTCTCTTGTCATTTTTAACATTTTTGACAGTTTTTTAGTGAAATGGTAGGGGTAAGTACCCCCTTACCATTTCACACAGGGGGGAGGGCCGGGATCTGGGGGTCCCCTTGTTAAAGGGGGCATCCAGATTCCGATAAGCCCCCCGCCCGCAGACCCCCACAACCACCGGCCAGGGTTGTGGGGATGAGGCCCTTGTCCTCATCAACATGGGGACAAGGTGTTTGGGGGGGCTACCCCAAAGCACCCTCCCAATGTTGAGGGCATGTGGCCTGGTACGGTTCAGGAGGGGAGGCGCTCTCTCGTCACCCCCTCTTTTCCTGCGGCCTGCCAGGTTGCGTGCTCGGATAAGGGTCTGGTATGGATTTTTGGGTGGACCCCACGCCGTTTTTTTTTGGCGCGGGGTTCCCCTTAAATCCGTACCAGACCTGAAGGGTCTGGTATGGAATTTAGGGGGACCCCCACGTCATTTTTTTTTTAAATTTTGGCCGGGGTTCCCCTTAATATCCATACCAGACCTGAAGGGCCTGGTATGGAATTTAGGGGGACCCTCACGTCATTTTTTTTTTAAATTTTGGTTCGGGTTTCCCCTGTGGGGAATTCCCATGCCGTTTTTATCAATGAACTTCTATGTGTATTGGACCGGCAATGCAATAGCCGCGAGTAGTTTTAAATGGGTTTTTTCCTTCGAAATGTCATTTTGCTGTCAGACTGTTCTAAACACGGGAAACATGCGCCCCTTTACAGGCATACTATAGACACCCCCAGCTACAAAATTTTTTTTTTTTTTTTTTATTTATCATAGGAAACAGGTCCACAGGAACCGATACATCAGTATTTAACATTGTAACAGTGCAATACAAACATTTACATAGGTATTGTAAAGAAAACTTTGTTGCGTATATTTCAAGAACCTCTTGTGATGTAATGCAATATGAGGTTGATATATTTCCGAGATTCAGAGTGTGTAAAATCTCCTAGAATGAGGTGTAATATAAATGCTGTCTATTTTTCTCGGATTGTAACAGTATCGTGATACAGTCGTCTAGTAGAGGTAGATATTAAAGGCCCATAAATTGTTCCTTTGTGTGTCCTGCTTCCTTCCTTTTTCTTATTTTCCTGCAGATCAAGAGAGCATAGATAAAAGAGAGAATAAAGAGAAAGGAGAAGAAAGGAGAAAGGAAAAGAGACAGGAGGGGGGGGGATCGCGAACATGAAGACCTCAGTTTGTCCCGTTGAGGTCACTCACCAGATTATCGATTAGTGATTTATATGGTTCCAGCACAGATTAAGTACCTGTTTCCTCTCTCCGGAGGGCTTGTCCCTCCTCTGAGTATTGAAACATGTTCCATAGCTGCCAAGTCTTGGAATATGTCTCACTTCTGTTTTGATTTGTGAGGATCAGGTCTTCTAGTTTGTTAATTTCGTCTATTTTCCTAAGCCAGCTGGCAATGGAGAGCGGGTTGGGGGATTTCCAGTTAAGGGGAATGCAAATTTTAGCTGCGTCAAGTAGGTGTCGTACTATTGACCTTTTGTAAGTCCGAGCAGGTGTATCGGTAGCGTGTAAGAGGAAGTATGCTGGTTCATCAGGAATGTTGCGATCAGTGAACTTTTGTACTATCCTGCGAACCTCCTCCCAAAAAGGCTTTAACCGGGGGCAGGACCAGAAAATATGTATTAACGTGTCTGTGTCTTGTTGACATCTCCAGCATAATTTCGATGTCTCAGGAAAAATTTTTTGTAATAGTGCTGGTGTTCTGTACCATTTCGTAAAGATTTTGTAATTGGTTTCTTGGTACCGGGTGCATATGGATGATTTATGTATGCATTGAAGGATGTGTGATCTTGTTTGCGCAGTGAAATGGCAGTTCAGGTCTTTTTCCCATTTGTCAAAGCTGGGGTGTTGATAGTTCCCAGATGGTGTGATAAGCATGTTATAAGTCAGAGATAGCGTGTGCAATAGCACTCCGCTTTCCATGCAAACTTCTTCGAAGGCAGTGTGGGGTGGATCAGTTACAGTTAGGGGGGGCCAAACTGTTAAGAAAATATGAAAGCTGGCTAGCTCTCAGGAAATCCAAACGGTATAGGCCGTTCGGGTCCAAGAGCTCGGCCAGTGTTACCCATCTTCCACCAGTGCTGTAATGGGAGGCTTGATATCTCCCTGTGTCTCTCAGCATGCGGAATGCAGGATCTATTATACTTGGTGTGAATTGTGGGTTGCCTATTATAGGTCTCAATGGTGAGTTCCTTGTGGAGAGAGATGTTTGTGTTAGTAGGCGTGCACATACTTTCGTGGTGGTCCCAATCAATGGATGAGATCGTATTTGTGAGGGGAGTGTTGAGCAGCTCCAGGGGGCTCTATGTAGTGGGATTTCAGATTGCGTTTGTTCTAAGTTAGGCCATAGCTTGGTTTCCTGATGTCGGCACCAGTCAATAAGTCTACTCAGGTGCACTGCATGGTAGTATGTCTTGATCTCCGGCATGGCCAGCCCTCCATGGTGTTTTGGGAGTGATAGCGTTTGCCTCGGGGGGCGTGGTTTCTTCCCTGCCCACAGGAAATTTAAGAATAGGGAATGTACCTGTCTGAAATAGGCTGCGGGTATGTGTATAGGTAGAGCCTGTAATAGTTATAAAAAAATTGGGAAGTATCATCATTTTTAGTACATTACAACGTCCAAACCACGAATGTAGGCCATTCTTCCAACTGTGGAGTAGTATTTGGACGTTTTTCAGTAAGGGCGGGAAGTTAAGTTTGAAAATTTGGGAGAGTTTTGGAGGGATGTAAGTGCCTAGGTACTTCAGGGCTTTGTCTGTCCATTTGAAATGGAAGTTATTTTGGAAATGTGTAAGCTGAGTCTGTGGTATCCCTATTCCCATGGCTTCTGATTTGTTGAAGTTTATTTTTAGGTTAGAAAGATGTCCATAGGTCTCAAACTCCTTCATTAAATTGGGAGGGAAATGGCTGGGTTAGTAATAGAAAACATCAAATCATCTGCATAAGCAGATACTTTATGTTGGGAGTTCTGTACTGCAATCCCTGTGATATCTGGGTTCAATCTTACATGGCACAGGAAGGGTTCTAGTGAAAGGGCAAAAAGTAAGGGTGAGAGTGGGCATCCCTGCCTGGTTCCGTTTAGTATTGGAAAAGGATCCGAGACAACACCATCAGCCCTGACTCTAGCTGATGGATTCGAGTTTGCTGCGGATATCCAATTAAACAGCTTTTCTCTCACTCCGATATGTTTCAATGTTTCAAACAGAAATTTACATTGTATTCGATCAAACACTTTTTCAGCATCTGTACTAAGAAAGATACTTGGCGTTTTGTCTCTATTTGCTATGTGGAGTAAGTTCAGAACCTTAATGGTGTTGTCTCTGGCCTCTCTGATTGGCACAAAGCCCACCTGATCCAGGTGTGTGAGCTGTGGTAAATGTTGTTGTAATCTAGAGGCAATAATTTTGGTAAAAAGTTTCAAATCGGTATTTAGCAAGGATATTGGGCGATAGCTGCTGCATTGTGTGGGGTCTTTACCCTCTTTTGGAATTACTGAGATCTGTGCCTGAAGTGTAGAGGGGTGTAATTTTGAGCCGGAGCCAAGGTCATTGAATAATTTTGTGATGTAGTGGCCTAAAGAGGAAAGGAAGGTTTTATAGTAATTAATGGTCAGGCCATCAGGCCCTGGTGCTTTCCCCTGTTTGGTGGAACTGATAGCCGATTGAAGTTCCATTAGTGTGATGGGCTCCTCAAGTGATTCCCTTGCCTCAGTCGGTAGGGTTGGCATTAGTGACGAGGTTATATATTCAGGTGTATTGTCTGATGTGGGCAGTGTCGTGTGTAGATTGTATAAAGAATTGTAGTAAGTTCTAAATTCTTCCGTGATTTGTTTGGGTAAAGACACCGTCTTTCCGGAGGTAGTTGTGATCCGCGGTATGTAGGACGCTAGTTTTTGTTGCTGTAGGGACCGGGCCAGCAACCTTCCACACTTATTACCAGATTCATAGAGTTTTCTCCGGCAGATCTGAAGTGCTGCTTTTGCTTTGACGTGTAGTATGTCTGTGACCTGTCTACGGGTGGTGTCAAGCTCAGTCCCTATTTCCCTCGTCGGAGTCGTTTTATGTCTTGTTTCTAATGTCTGTAGTTTCCTGAGCAGTGTGGCTAGCTGTTCTGTTCTTTGACGCTTCAGCCTGGAGCCATGTTTAATAAGCACGCCCCGGATCACGGTCTTATGTGCTTCCCACACCAAGCCAGCGTCACTGCCAGGGGTATTGTTAGCTTTAAAGTAATGCTCGATCTCCTTCTTTACATCTGCGCAGACCTCCAGGTCCTGCAGTAGGCTCTCATTTAATCGCCAAGGTGGACGCAGAGTCGTGTGTGGGTCAGCAATGGCGTATCTCATTCCTATCGGAGCGTGGTCGGACCACGTGATAGATTCTATTTTGGTGTTTAGAACTGCCTGTAGATTTCTGTGAGGTACTAGAAAATAGTCGATACGGGAGTACAACTGGTGGGGCCGAGAGAAGAACGTATAGTCCCTCTCCCCCGGGTGGAAAAGACGCCAGACATCTATCAGTTGTGATGAGTGTAGGGCCGTTTGTATCCTCTTGCGTGAGGTACTTGAGATCGAGGATGTGCCAGAGGATGTGTCCTCAGTCGGGGTTAAGGGTGTGTAAGGTCACCACCTATAATTAGTTGGCCTTCAGTGAACAGAATAAGTTGGTCTAATCGTCTCGTTATGAATGTGTCTTGATGTTCGTTAGGGGCGTATAGGTTTGCGAAGGTCACCTTTGTATTACCTATTAGGCCCTTTAAAAATAGATATCGTCCTTCTGGATCTGTTTTAGATTCTAGCCATGTCCATGGTACTTTAGCTGATATTAGGATTGAGACCCCTCTAGATTTGGCTTGTGCATTGGAAGAGTGGTAGACAGTGGGATAGTATTTGTTTTTAAGAATTGGTATGGTATTGTCTCTGAAATGCGTTTCTTGTAGCAGGATTACATCCGCCTTCAGGCGTCTCATGTCGTTAAGAAGCATCCACCTCTTTTCTGGTGTATTTAATACTTTCGTGTTTAATGAGATTATATTTAGGGTGTCCATGTTCGCGAGTTAGGGGGGGGAGAGGGGGAGGAGCTTAGAGAAAGGGTCAATTAAAAGATTATAAGAAGAAAGCTAGGTAATACGGGGAGGGTAGTATCGGGGCAGTCTGCCCCTAGGTAAAAGAGAAATGTTTAAAGTGTGGAAGGTTTAGAGAGCTGCCGCTAGAGTGTGCAGCGTAATGGGGTACTAAGGGTGCAAGAAAAAAAACTTGCTAAAGCGCTTTCAGGAAAAAAATCCAGGTACACAGCGCTGACCTATGTGGGTTTGTGGGAGGACACAGCCAAGAGATGGGTCTCCTAGAGTCTCTCTCCGCCCACGGCATATTGAAAGGTCATGTGTCTAATCGGTAAATTATTTCAATCTAATAGAGATGAATCGATACAGGAAGTAATAGGCAGCATCAAGAGGTTATTCAGCAGTAATTAAAATAACATTTCAATTCAAGCCACTATAACAAACCAGGTATAACAAGTGCAAGCACAAACAGGTGTCCCCATCTCGACACTTAAACGGTGTTAGGGTTGTTTCTGTCATCCTTTAAATTGTATTCCTGGATGATTGTGGTGAGCTTCAATTCTATAGGGAGTATAATCATATCCTCTCCCATGGAGAGAACCGGTCGGTGTACACCACATTTTAAATGCAAAGCATAAAAGTGTCCTCCAGGAATCCGTAAACTGGATCAGTATCGTCCCCTCTCCCTCCAACCCCCCACCCACACAGCCAGACTCATTCTGCAGTCAGAGGTTTTGTCTCACTGTTTTGTAGGGACACTGAAGATCTTTTAGTTCCTTCACCTTTATCCTGTATGGGAGTTGGTACGTTCTCCTGTGTCTCATATGTGGGATACCTATCTCGGTTATCGTCCACCATTTAGGTTACATTTATTATAGTCTCTCCTACTGGCATGTGGGGGAGTGTTCAATAGCCTTATTGTTGGAAGTCTTACGAATAAGCCAGTGCGATATCCTGGGTTAGGCTAGAGCAGTGAGTGACCCTGGTATAGTAGCTGCTTAACAAACTCAGCCTCTATCTCAGGGATGTCTCTCGTGGGAAAAGTAACAGGGATGGAGGGTGGGAAATGGCGGCAGTTTAAAGTGTCTCCTTTCTCACCCCCTGCAGAAGACCCCAACCGGAATATTGAACAGGAGATGCTGGACTAATCAGGTGAGGGGTGTTCAAGAAGAATGTTTATGAGAGTCTGTGGGGATGCCTGTATGTCGGGGGTGGATGGGGACATCAAATCCCTTCTACTCACGTGCGGCACTTCCAGAAGCAGAGCGGCGTCTCCTCCTTCCTCGCTGATGAGGCGGTAGCGGTCCCCGAGCAGCCGAAGGGCCCGATCTGCCCGTCGGGCGTGGGAGAATCTGCAACCAGTCTGGTACTGAGATCGGGTCCGCATCTAGAAAGCGGAAGAGCACCGGTAGATCCGCTGTAGTTTGCAGTGTGAATGCTGATGCTTCGTTACGGAAAGTCACGGATAGTGGGTAACCCCATCGGTAGGTAAATCCCTTCTGCTTTGCTAGCTCGAGTAAGGGTCTCAGCATGGCACGACGCTTCAGGGTAGCTCTCGATAGGTCCGGTAGGATTCTGACTTGTGCTCCGTCTTGGTCAAAGTCGCCATGGTTCCCAGGCGCAGCGTAGAATGGCTTCCTTCTGCAGGTAACGATGTAGCCTGCACACCACATCACGCAGGTTGGAAAAAATAAGACCCTTGGGTTAAGGAACTTATATACCCCCCAATATAATGGGACTTTGTAGGCGAACCATACAGTGGATTAGATAAAAAGTGTTTTATTTATTTGAAAAATCATAAAAACATGATACATTTAGCAATGGATCTCAACAAGAATATTATTTATACAATAAAATTTGCTATCCTGTAATAATTTATGTATACTTCCATTCATAATAAAGTATTTTCTCTAGAAGCCTGACATGTTTCAGGATGATGTCCCTTCTTCAGAGGCGTATTGCAGAGAGAAAAAGTCGCATGCATAGGAGATACATTCTGAAATAACAAATGAAAATAATTTGCACAGAGGTAACAATATGAACCATAAAAGGTTTAATGACCTAACAACCCACCATGTCCACCATACATACCAACAAGAAGTTTTCAAGAAAGAAAGATACATATATGACTGCACACCAACATGCAGTTTGGCATAGGGTAGCAGATTATATCTATTTAAATGAAAAGCACACTGGTTGTCGGCTGAACAACCAGTGCACTTTTCATTTAAATAGATATAATCTGCTACCCTATGCCAAACTGCACGTTGGTGTGCAGTCATATATGTATCTTTCTTTCTTGAAAACTTCTTGTTGGTATGTATGGTGGACATGGTGGGTTGTTAGGTCATTAAACCTTTTATGGTTCATATTGTTACCTCTGTGCAAATTATTTTCATTTGTTATTTCAGAATGTATCTCCTATGCATGCGACTTTTTCTCTCTGCAATACGCCTCTGAAGAAGGGACATCGTCCTGAAACATGTCAGGCTTCTAGAGAAAATACTTTATTATGAATGGAAGTATACATAAATTATTACAGGATAGCAAATTTTATTGTATAAATAATATTCTTGTTGAGATCCATTGCTAAATGTATCATGTTTTTATGATTTTTCAAATAAATAAAACACTTTTTATCTAATCCACTGTATGGTTCGACTACAAAGTCCCATTATATTGGGGGGTATATAAGTTCCCTAACCCAAGGGTCTTATTTTTTCCACTAACTCGGGATGTTGGCAACTTTTTGAAGGCAATTATTGATAATAATTTTTTCCTTCAGTGGTTCAATCCATTATATATACATCACGCAGGTTGGATGGATCTGTTGGCCTCGGTCCTAGAGTTCTGTGCACCCTGTCCAGTTCTATGTCTGTGTCGGCGTCATCTAAAACGATGCGGAAGATATCCTTCACCACCTCTGCTAGGTGTTCCGAGCCAACGGCTCCCGGGATGCCCCGAAGCCGTAAGTTGTTTCGGCGGCTTCGGTCCTCGACATCCTCCAGGTCCAGCTGTAAGGATATGGCTGTGTCCCTGTGTAAATCCCGGGCTTGTTCCAGAGCCGATACCCTTTCCTCTAGGGAGGATACAGCCGTCTCCCCTGAAGAAACTCTGTCAGCCAGGCTGGACACCTCTCCTCTCACCTCCTGTATGTCCCGGCGATGTGTCTCCTCCAGTCGGAGGATCATCGCCTCGATGTCAGTTTTAGTGGGGAGTGCTTGTAAGAGCGATCGGATGTCTGGGTCCACTGGTGCTGGTTCGGGAGGGTATGTGGAGGCCATCCTTCTCATTGGGGTGTTACATAGTTACATAGTAGGTGAGGTTGAAAAAAGACATCCAGTCCATCAAGTCCAACCTATGTGTGTGATTATGTGTCAGTATTACATTACATATCCCTGTATATTGCGGTCATTCAGGTGATTATCTAATAGTTTCTTGAAGCTATCAATGCTCCCCGCTGAGACCACCGCCTGTGGAAGGGAATTCCACATCCTTGCCGCTCTTACAGTAAAGAACCCTCTACGTAGTTTAAGGTTAAACCTCTTTTCTTCTAATTATAATGAGTGGCCACGAGTCTTATTAAACTCTCTTCTGCGAAAAAGTTTTATCCTTATTGTGGGGTCACCCGTACAGTATTTGTAAATTGAAATCATATCCCCTCTCAAGCATCTCTTCTCCAGAGAGAATAAGTTCAGTGCTCGCAACCTTTCCTCATAACTAAGATCCTCCAGACCCTTTATTAGCTTTGTTGCCCTTCTTTGTACTCGCTTCATTTCCAGTACGTCCCTCCTGAGGACTGGTGCCCAGAACTGGACAGCATACTCCAGGTGTGGCCGGACCAGAGTCTTGTAGAGCGGGAGAATTATCGTTTTATCTCTGCAGTTGATCCCCCTTTTAATGCATGCCAATATTCTGTTTGCTTTATTAGCAGTAGCTTGGCATTGCATGCCATTGCTGAGCCTATCATCTACTAGGACCCCCAGGTCCTTTTCCATCCTAGATTCCCCCAGAGGTTCTCCCCCCAGTGTATAGATTGCATTCATATTTTTGCCACCCAAATGCATTATTTTACATTTTTCTACATTGAACCTCATTTGCCATGTAGTCGCCCACCCCATTAATTTGTTCAGGTCTTTTTGCAAGATTTCCACATCCTGCGGAGAAGTTATTGCCCTGCTTAGCTTAGTATCGTCTGCAAATACAGAGATTGAACTGTTCTCCGGAGTCCCAGACATCTGGATGGGTGATGTAGACAGGCTCCCCGGGGAAGGCTGGGCACCTCTGGTGGAGGCCTGCTGT